>NW_008358795.1:1222298-1258591 GCF_000622305.1 Nannospalax galili | reverse complement strand
TTTAAATGAACCAATAACCGCGTTTCTGCTTCTGTATCCCGCTTCTGCTCTATAAAAGTTCCACAAACCCGACCTGAGGCGCGCAAGTCCCCCGAGGAGACTTTGTGCCCACAGGTACCTGTGTACTAAATAAACCTCTTGCTGTTGCAACCTGAAGGCTGGCTTGTCCTCTGTGGTTTCACTCTTACACCTTCTGTCTGGCCTTTTTTATCTCTTGTAGGGTGTTCTGTTATTCTACAGACACGTTTTACACATTGATCAGAGTCACTTAGATCTGCTAAAGCCTCTCTCACTTTACAAAGAGCCTGTCCCATTAAAGGACTTAGTAAAACCATTAAAGCTCTACACCATTCTCAAGGTCTCAGTTGAATTAAGCTTTCCTTTATATCTCTGGTGACCACAGTCTTATCTGGCCCAGTGAACTCGGTATCATATATTGTTTTTCTCATACCTAGTTCTCTCAGTAATGCCTGTCCCTCCTTCATAGTCCTCCAGCCTCTGTTAATTATGGGCATTTCCCTTGGTGATGACCATGTATCTTTAATGCCTTCCACCAGCCATCCCATTAATGACTGCTCCCCCTGCATGCCTAGGTTGAACAGCCTATATTGCAAGGATGGATGGGTGGTTATATAACTCAGCTGTGAAGCTTCTGAAGGACCTAGACTGACGTTTTTTGCTCCCACGTCCCATACCCACACAAGCCACGTGGCGAGGGGCTCTGCTTGCTTGTAAGTTTTTCCTAGTTTTAACAGTTCCAATGTGGAGTATTTCCTAGCTACAGCACTGTTAGCTTTTTTTAATCCTTTCTGTATCAAAGGTTGAATCTGAGGGGCAGCTTTAGCTACTTTTATTTTTAGTTTGTTTCCTTCTTCATTATTATCTGTCCTTTTTCCGGAGTCCTTGGACCTTACACAAGTTAAAATGTCCCTGTTTTCTCTCTCTCAAGCTCTGCAACTGGATCTGCCAGTGCCTCCCTGGCCTTTCAGCTTCCCCGGCCTAGGGAAAATCTTTTATCATGCAAAGTGGCCACGCCCCCCCTTCTCTGCTTGTGCCTGAGGCCTGTAAAAGTTTTTCTAACCTTTCTATAACCTTTAACAAATCTTCATATACCCGCAACTGGGCTATTTCCCCACATTTACAACACAGCTCTGGCCCATGCTTCTGAGTGGCCAGCCCCTTTTTGGTGTCATTCATATATATATATATATATTTTTTTTTTTTTGTCTTTGAGACAGGGTCTCCCTGTAGCCCCAGCAGTCTTGGAACTCACTATGTAGACCAGGCTGGCCTTGAACTCACAAAGATCCACCTGCCTCTGCCTCCCAAGTGCTGGGATTAAAGGTGTGCGCCACCACGCCCAGCTAGTTATACATTTTATAATCCATTGTAAGATCTGTGTCAGCGCCACCATTAGCTCCCTTGCTTTTCCCAAACTTCCGCGGTTTGTCATTCCTAGCACCGCCATCCTGCCAACTATGCCAACTTGTCACCCAAGTTCTCTTAAGGTCCCTTGCTCCTGGCGCTATTAGACAAACCATATAACACATCTTTATCTGAATTTTTCATAGTTTATATCCTCAGTAGGGGAAATAGAGTAACTTATAAAGGCCAACACCCAGCACCCCAATTTGCTCTGTGGCTCAGTGGCCCGCCATTTCAGATTGCATCCACACCCCACCCACAGTCTTCATTACCTTTTGCCCATGCTTTGTGGGCCTGCAGTCTCGCCCCAGGTTGGTAAATGCTTCCTCTCTTGTCCACTCCGACAAGACATCAGGCCATTTTTTCCTTACCACCACTGCCAAGATGGCACTTCCATGGTTAACTCTCTGCAGCTCCCTCTCTGTAGCTAACTCTCCACAGCCGATTACCCCTTGGGACACAGCAGCTAACAACCATTCTTAACTCCAGGTCCAAGATAGCTGACACCCTCTTCTGGCTCCACAGGCATTTCACAGCACAGGTACACAGACATGCAAGCAAAACACCCATACACATAAAATTTTTTAAAAGACGAAACAAAACAAAAAAAAATGCTTAAAAGATATTTGTCTCTAATAGCCTGGAGGCTAGAAAGCCCAGCATTGAGGTACAGGCAGATGTGGTGCTGGTGAAGACCCCCACTTCTATTCTTGGATGTTGCCTTCTTAGTAGAAGGGTCAAGGCTGTTTTCTGAAGCCCTTTCATGACTTAGATGCCCCTACCAAAACTCCTGTTGAAGCCAGTCATGGTGGCACACGCCTTTAATTCCAGCACTTGAGAGGTAGAGGCAGAGGCAGGCAGATCTCCATCAATTCAAGGCCAGCCTGGTCTACATAGCAAGTTCCAGGCCAGCTGGGGTTACAGGGAGACCCTCAAAAAGATCCATTCCCCAAAAGCCTCCTGTTGAATCTTCATTGTGACTTTGTTACCAGGGAAATGTGGGTCCCCTTTTTGGGTTCTTAGTCTCATTAATAAAATAATTTTAAAATGACCCAGAAGGTCGTTTGAGGCCCATTTTATTAGTGTTTGTAAGAAAAACAATGGGGCACATAAGCTGTAAATCTTGGCAGCTGCTGAGTGGAGGAGATGGGGGAGGGAAGGGAGAAAGTCATGCTTCTGAGTTAATGAGGCAGGCAAGCATGGAGGACAGTTTAGCTTGGGGCCTCTACTTGGTTTGGGGTTATGTACATCCCCTCTTACAATAATGCACCCGAAAGCCTAGTTCCTTCACCTGTATGTACTATACATGCACACACACCCCTCTCCAAACAATGCTCCTAGAAACCTCAGAACCCCTAGACTCCCCACCTCCATTGGCTACTGTTCCTATTCCTATGTCTGAACAATAGTATGAATTTTCTCACCCCTGGTAACAATCAAATTTAACCAGCTTCTATTCAAGTATCCAAATATGAGGAAGAGAAGGGCCATCCAAACAGCCAGAACTGGTTTGGAGTGCCTGTGCAGTAAGGCAAAACTGTGTTCTCTAGTAACCTCTTAGGAAGAATCCCCATTCACCATCTGATGCCTACCCATAATCAGGTGTGCATGTGATAAAAGTCAGATGCATTGTGGGAAGGGATTCAAGGTAGAGAAATGATTATTTAACCTGATCTATCAATCAAAGCAGAAAAACAAACCCAAGCCACACCCCTTAGTAACCAGGGGCTCTTTCCCTTAGACCACTTAATATGAGACCTGAGGATGTAACCTGGCACCCTTGAATACTGTCACTCACATGGACCATTGTCAAACTTTTTTTTTTCTTTTCTGAGACAGGGTCTCCCTGTAGCCACAGCTGGAACTTGCTATGTAGATCAGGTTGGCCTTGATTTCACAGAGATCCACCTGCCTCTGCCTCCCAAGTGCTGGGATTAAAGGCATGCACCATCATTCCCATCTAGCCTGCTGTCAATCTTGATAGTATCTCCCTATAACCTGCACTACATACAGCTTTGCTCCACATAAAGCTATCTTGCTTTCTTTGAAAATCCATGTGAGCCTTTATTTTCAGGTCTTTGGATAAGAGGCCAAGAATCTGGAAACACCCGGCCCACCCCCTGACTACTGGTAACACTGGGGTCCAAGAAAATCAGAGTGTTTAGCAATGAAAGTCAGCAAGTGGCTCATAGCAGAAAGGGGTGTGTGAGGGTAGGGGGCCTCAGGGATGAGTGAGAAGCCCAGAGTGCCAGGAAAAGCATGTTTATAGTCTTTGGGCTGATCTCTGAAAAAGAGAGAAAGAAAAGGAAATGTTATACTTTATTTTTTATGTGTATGCATGTATTGCCTGCGTGTAGGTAAGTGTACCTGTGTTGTGCAATGCCTGCAGAGGTCAGAAGAGGCTGTTGGATCCCCTGGGACTGGAGTTATGGACAGTTGTTAGCTGCCATGTGGGTGCTGGGATTCGAACCCGGGTCTTCTGCAAGAACAACCAGTGTTCTTAACCACTGAGCCATCTCTCCAGCCTGAAAATGTTATACTTTTAACAACAGCTCAGAATATGGGCAGGCTTTTAGCAGTGCTGCACAGCGAAAGCTCAATGAGCAGCAGCTACATTGGCTTCTGGGAGGAATAAGTATATTTATTCTCATTCGGTGAATAATTATTTTTCCCATCTCCTTAGCATGTGTTCAGGTCAATCTCCTTTCTAGAGGGGTGGTTTCTTGGACAGATGATTGACAGGCCCAGTTAAACTCATTCCTTTTTTTTTTACTTATGTATATGTGTGTCTGTGTGAGTAAATGCCATGTATGTGGGTGCCCAAGGAGACCAGAAGAAGGTGTTGGGTCCTCTCGGAGCTGGAGTTACAGGAGTTTATGAACCACTAGATGTGGGTGCTGGGAACTGAACTCTGGGTCCTTATGATTGAGCAGCAAGTGCTCCTAACCACTGAGCCATCTCTCCAGCCACAGATTCCATTCTTTTGATCAGAGAGCTTTCCTCTCATGGGCCTCAACAAAGCCCTGATATCATCACTTTTTTCACATGGTAGTTTAAGTCCTAAGGAGGGGCAGTTGTGATGCTCCCTCTCCCCCCTTTTCTGTGTTGCCAGGGAAACAGAAGATAGAGTCCAAAGCAGATCATAAGAGAGGACATCCTCAGTGGCCCCCAAGCCTGCTCACCTCTGTAGCGTTCCTTCCTCACGAGTTGAGATCCTAAAATCATTTTGGAGATGAGCTGAAATGTGGGCAGAGAAGGATTTAGGGTCTCATTCTTGCTGACTTTCAGGCCTTGAACTGTGATCAAGGGGACCCAGATACATGAAGTTAGACTGTCACAGAACCATCTGAGTGTGAAAAAATTAGAACAGCAGTTGAGTACACAAGGTCCAGAGGCTAATAGCATCTCTAAGATGATTTCCACCACAAAACCAGAGGTCCAATTCCAAAGCTGCTTGCCAAAAGGGATGGGTGTCTGCCTGGAATTTCAGTCACTCTTAAGTATGACTTCCAGGCAGCTGTGGAGAAGGAGAAAAGAGGTAACAAGAAACCAGACCAGAAACTCAAGGCCTCCAAACACTTCTGGTATTTTCTGGCCTCTAGTCAGAACAGAACCAAGAACATTTCCAGCTTCTGGCTAAGTCCAAAATTTACAGTTGCTGACTTTTGGGTCCCTGTCCTAAAACTGCCTGGCAAGTTTTTATCTCCGATTTGGTTCTGTTTTAATTTTTGTTTTTCACCATGTAGCCCAGGCTGGCCTTGAATCCTAGATCCTCCCGCCTCAGCCTTCCAAGTGCTACCACATCAGGCCTTCACTGTAAGGTTTGGGGTAGAATCAGGTGAAACCTTTAAGAGATGCCTGGGCCATGAGGACTCCATCCTCATAATGAATGAATGAATGAATGAATGAATGAATGAATGAATGAGTGAATGAGTGAATGAATGAATTTACTTATTCATTCATTCGTGGATAAGCAGATTAGTGGGTTCATGGGTTATTGTGAATGGGGCTTTTTGAGGAATTGAGCGCTCTGGCTTGTTCCATATCCCCATGTGATGTCTTCAGCAAGTTTTGACTCAGCAGGCCTGAACCAGATACCAAGCATATATGGGCATCATGCTCTTGGACTTCCGGAACCAAGAGCTAAATTAACCAACTAAGCCAGGCAGGGCAGCTCACATATGCAATCCCAGTACTTGGGAGGTGGAGGCAAGAGAATCAAAGTTCAAGGTCATCCTCAGCCTGAGCTGTATGAAACCCTGTCTCTTTTCTCTCTCTGTATAGTGTGTATATATATTATATATAATAAAAAAGTAAATAGCCGGGTGTGGTGGCGTACTCCTTTAATCCCAGCACTTGGGAGGCAGAGGCAGGTGGATCTTTGTGAGTTCGAGGCCAGCCTGGTCTACATAGTGAGTTCCAGGACAGCTGGGGCTACAGGGAGACTCTGTCTCAAAAAGACAAAAAAAAAAAAAAGTAAAATAGCTAATTACTCAATCTGTGGGTAATCAGTTATAGCAATAGAAAATGGTTCAATTCTTGAAGACTCTACCCTCAGAACATAATCACCTTCTGAGCTCCCTCCTAACACCACCACATCAGTGATTAAATTTCAACACATGAGTTGTCGGGGGAAAGCACCAGCATTTTGACTTAGTAGCACCCGAGGCAGAGAAGCTGCCTAGAAGTAGTTCCCTTGACACTTTCTCAGTGGGAGTTGCCCACATAAGAGCTCATTCAGGCTCCCCCCTACCTGGAGATAAGAAACCTTGCTGTTTCCCCAGCCCTAGCCCAACTGAGACAAGCCTCCCTCCCAGAATCAGTGGAAAGTTTGTTTATTAATTTTCCTATTATGGATGACTTCAGTTAGCAACTTGACACACCTGGGAAGAGGGAACCTCAATTGGGAAATTTCCTCCATTGGATTGGCCTGTGGGCATGTCTGTGAGGCATTTTCTTGATTGTTGAGTGGCGTGGGAGGGCCCAGCCCACTGTGAGTGGCACCATCCCTTGGCAGGTGGGCCTAGGTTGTGTAAAAAAGGCAGCTGAGGAGCTGGGCATGGTGGGATATGCCTTTAATCCCAGCTCTCAGGAGGCAGAGGCAGGCGGATCTCTGTGAGTTCAAGACCAGCCTGATCTACATAGTGAGTTCCAGGCCAACTGGGGCTACTGGGAGACCCTGTCTCAAAAAAATAAAAAAGGGGGGTTAAGGGCCAGAGAGATGGTTCAGTGGTTAAGAGCACTGGCTGCTCTTGCAGAGAACCCAGGTTTGATTCCCAGCATCCACATGCAGGCAATACACTCATACACATAAAATAATAAAGAAAGCAGGCTGAGCACAGGTCAGAGGAGTAAGTTAGTAGGCAGTGTTCCTCTGTGGTCTCTGCTTCAGTTCCTGCCTCCAGGTTCTTGCCTTGAGTTCCAGCCCTGGCATCCCTCATTGAGCTGTGACATGGAAGTGTAAGCCAAATAAACCCTTTCTTCTTAGTTTTGGTCAGTGTTTTACCTCAGCTACAGAAACCAAACTGGGACACTTCCTTTCAAAATAATTACAGCACATCAAGGGTCCTAGCTCTGTCAAGGGTCTCTTTTCTAATGCAGCCCCTCCAAAAGTTCACCTCCTGTTCCTGAATGAAGTTAAAAATAAAGCTTTCTAGCTTGGAAAGGCTGCAAGTGTTAGACCGCCCCCTTGTGGGGATCACAGGCAAGGCGAGTTGACCGTTCTAGAAAGCCCACAGCCGTTAGAAGTTACGGTAGTCCCTGTATTCCAAAAGTTTGGCCCCTTCCCAGTAGATGCTTGAAACCTCAGTCCTTCCTGTCCCCACATGCACGATGTTCCCTTCTCTCCCCCTCAGCATTGCACACACCACCAGAGTTTGTCTTCCCTCCCCTTCTATGTCCTGGAGTCTCACTAGCGTCACTCAACCACTCCTGTGCTTTGAGGCCATTATCAATAAAACAGATTTCCCTAGGGGCTGGAGAGATGGCTCAGCGGTTAAGAGCACTGACTGCTCTTGCAGAGGACCCAGGTTTGATTCCCAGCACCCACATGGCGACTACGAACCGTCCTTAACTCTAGTTCCAGGGGAATCCAAAGCCCTCTTCTGACCTCCGCAGCATAGCACGACACAGGTGCACTCACATACATGCAGGCAATACATACACATAAAAAAAAAAAATAGCTGGGTGTGGTGGTGCACGCCTTTAATCCCAGCACTCAGGAGGCAGAGGCAGGCGGATCTCTGTGAGTTCAAGGCCAGCCTGGTCTACATAGTGAGTTCCAGGACAGCTGGGGCTACAGGGAGATTCTGTCTCAAAAAAGACCAAAAAATTAATAATAATAATAAAATATTTTAAAAAGGAGCTGGAGAGATGGCTCGGCAGTTAAGAGCACTGACTGTTGTTGCAGAAGACCCTGTTTCAAATCCCAGCACCCACATGGCAGCTAACAACTGTACGTAACTCCAGTTCCAGGGAATCTGACAGCCTCTTCTGTCTTCCTTGGGCATTGAATGACACGGGTGCACTTACCTACAGGCAGGCAATACACACATACACATTAAAAAAATTAAAAATAATAAATAAAATATTTAAAAATATATCTAAAAAATAGATTTACCTAAATACAAGCACTGAATACTGCAATAATGTGTGTGGTAGTCAAGATTACTACTAAGTCACTAATGGGTCCAAAATGTGTCCATTGCGGGTGCGCTGGATAAAGTCATGATTCATACACAGTGTGGGAATGGAGCAGACAGTGCAAGATGTTCTCACTGCTCTGAGATCAGCATACAACTTAAAACTTGCCAATTGAAGCTGGTGTGGTGGCCCATGCCTTTAATCCCAGCACTTGGGAGGCAGAGGCAGGCGGATCTCTGAGTTCAAGGCCAGCCTGGTCTACATAGTGAGTTCCAGGACAGCTGGGGCTACAGGGAGACCCTGTCTCAAAAAGAAAAAAAAAACAATAAAAACAAAAACTTGCCAATTGGAGACAAAAGCCCAGAGTGTAAAGGTATTTGGTGCCAAGCTTGATGATCTGAGTTTGATTAGGGGAACCCACATGGTAGAACATGAGAATTGACTCTTTGAAGGTTGCCCTCAGACTCCACATCCATGAACCCCCTCTCCAAATAAATAAAGAAATGCAAAAAACCTATGAAAGATTTTCCAAAAAAAAAACAAACAAAAAAACTTGCTGAGGGGCTGGAGACATGGCTCCTCACTTGCTAGCCTTGCAGGGGACCCAAGCTCAGTTCCCAGCACCCATATGGGGCGGCTCACTCCCACATAGACACACAGACTCACACATAGAGACATGCACATAATTAAAAATAAAAATAAAATATTTTAAAAACTTACCAAGGGCCAGGCGTGGTGGTGCATGCCTTTAATCCCAGCAATTGGGAGGCAGAGGCAGGTGGATCTTTGTGAGTTTGAGGCCAACCTGGTCTACATAGTGAGTTCCAGGACAGCTGGAGCTACAGGGAGACTCTGTCTCAAAAAGACCAAAACAAAACAAAAAACTTGCCAAAAGTTTACTTGCCTTCCATTTAAGATTTCTAGGCCATGACTGACCCCAGGTAATGGAAACTAAATAAACATTTGTTCCTCTAAGTTGCTTTTTCTCACAGCAACAGAAAATAACTAAGACAGTAATCACATCCTGGTTCACAAGGGGCTTCCTGGCATGTTGTGGCACATGGGGTCAGAGTACTGCCTTCTGAGGCACAACCTATGTTAGATCACAGCGCCTGTTCTTTAGAGGGAAGAGCATAGGAAATAAAAAGGAATTTGAATGTGGTGGCACATGCCTTTAAATCCACACTGCCATAGGCCACTGGCGAATAAAGATATAAAAGACAATCCAGGACTCACGGCCCCAATGAGCCATGGCAGCCTAAGTCAGGCAAGGGGTTTACAACATCTCAATGCCTCCTGTGACTTCTCTTGGGATCATGTCCTCTCTCTATCCCTAAACCTCCTAAAGAGCTTCTCTAGCACCAATATATCCATTTCCTTCCTCTGTGCCCACCTACAAGGCCCACTTCTCACCCTCCTCCCAGTCTATAAAGTCATATCCCAGGCCAATGCTCAATGCTCTCAAAAACCCATAATAAAACAATCCTTGCCCCTCCTTTTCTTAACAAAACAGAATGCTGGGCTCCACAAACCTCCCAGTGCCCACACTCATGGAGCCACAATGTCACAATCAGAGGTAATACTGCTCTAACCTCAGGGCTCCTCTCTTTTTGCTCCTCCAAAGTATACTCCTGCATTGTGCCTCAAATTGAAGACACCTGTTCTCCAATCATTCTCCTACCCAGATTAACTCTACACACCAGGAGAAGTGTCTGATATCCACAGGGCCAGAAGGGACCAAAACAAGGTCAGCCACTCTGGCAGTCTTAGTGGGAATCAGCTTGGTGACATCAGTAGCAGCCACTGGACTCTCAGCCGGAGGTCTGGACACACACATCTCAGCATATCTTTCACAAGAAATGGAGGGTCTCAGACAGGAACTCACTACAGGGGTAGAGGCTACTGCTCAATCCATAGAGATTTACAACAACAGCTATCTTCTCTGGCCAAAGTAGCCCTCCAGAATAGGCAAGCCCTGGACCTATTAACAGCAGAAAAGGGAGGTGCCTGCATTTTCTTAGGGGATGAATGCTGTTACTATGTCAATCAATCGGGTAAGGTCAAACACAATGTAAAGCGCCTCCAACAGCCAAAGATCTTTCACTTAAAACCTCCCAATACCGACAACCACCCCAATGGGATATTTTTACAGGATTGACTCCCTGGCTCTTGCCCATACTTGGCCCCCTGCTTTCTATTATCCTACTATTAACTGTCACTCCCTGCCTCTTCAAATATTTGCAAGGCCGGATCCAACAACTGACTCACACCAGCTTTAACCAACTGTTACTCTCCCTTTCCTCCACATGTGTAACGTGTATGAACACCTGTCAACCACAGAAGGCTTTGTCCAGATACAGGAGTTGGAGACCTCTGCTGCCTGACTAGACCCCACAGCAGCCTTCCCTTCCCTGAGCCGACCCTAACTAGCAGAAGTAGACAGATGAGAAAAGCACTGCCCCATCCTACAACACAAAAGGCTGAAATGTTAGGGTCTGGATCTATAGTGGCCCCTCCACAGTGCAACAGGACAAACCCTATGTCCCAAATATAGGAACTAAGTTAATGAGCACCCTGACCATCCGCAGACAGGACGAACAGACTCCCTGCACCCATGACCTAAGACCCGATTGCAACAAGAGCTGTTTCAGCACTACCCACTTCCCCTTTGATAATTTTTGAAGAAAAGCAGACCCCTCATCCCATGACCCAGCCCCTAGCCCTTTCATCTGTTTAAACTGATTTTTCCACCTTCCACATTCCCAACACCCTATAAAAATAAAAATAAAAAATCAGCCAGAGGCTGGAGAGATGGCTCAGCGGTTTAGAGCACTGACTGCTCTTGCAGAGGACCAGGATTTGATTCCCAGCACCCACATGGTGGCTATGAACCATCCTTAACTCCAGTTCCAGGGGAATCTGAAGACCCCTTCTGCCCTCCGCAGCATTACACGACACGGTGTACTCACATACATGCAGCCAATACACTCATACACATAAAATAAAAAAATAATTAAAAAAAAAAAAAAACCCAGCCAGCAGCCTGAAAAGCAGCAGTTCCCTCTTTCCGGATGAGGGCTGTTCCCGGTGACTTCCAGAAATAAAACTCTGCTTTGGCTTCTGCCTGGAGTCCTCCTGAGTGGCTTTCTCTCCTGAATTTTATCTATCAGTGGCACAAGCCTTTAAACCCAGCACTCAGGAGGCAGAGGCAGGCAGATCTCGAATGCCTGAAAGATGGAGTCCAGCTTGGTTTTTTGTTTTTGTTTTTTTTTTCCAGCTTGGTTTGTATAGCATGCTCCAGGACAGTTGAAGCTACAGGGAGACCCTGTCTCAAAAACAAACAAAAAAGGAATTTGAACCATCCTCCTTCTCCTCCTCTTCTTCCCACCTTCTTCTTCCTCCTCCTCCTCCTTCCCCCCCCCCTCCTCCTCCTCCTCCTCCTCTTCCTCCTCCTCCATCTTCGTCTTCTCTGATTTCTCCTCCCCTTCTCCCCCTTCCCTGCCCTCCTTCTCTAAGACCTTAAGCGGATCAGCTTTGGACAGCTGTAAGGAGACAAAAATAGTGGTATGGTTTGGATGAATTCATGTGGTGGACACTTAATCCCAGAGTCCTACACTACAGGTATTTGAGAAGTGGAATTCTGAGGAAGTGATTGAGTCATCAGGGCTCCGTCCTCAGAAATGGACTCACCCACTCACAGATGAACGGATTAGTGGTTTATCTGGGGAGTGGTTTTGTTATAAGCTCAGCTCTGACATGCCCCGCTCTGTCCACTACCTACATTGCTGTCTCTGCTATGTTCTGACATGACAAGTAGCCCACAGCAGATGCCAATGGGAAGTTCTTGAATTTCCTACCCTCCAGAACTATGAGCAAATTAAACCTTTGTTATTATTTATAAATTACCTGCGTACTGGTTATTTTTTGTCACCTTGACAGAAACTAGAGTCACTGGAAAAGAAGGAGCCTCAACTGAGAAATTTCCAGTGGCCAGATCCGTGAGGCATTTTCTTAACTGGTAATTGTTAGAGGAGGGCCCAGCTCAGTGAGCAGTGCCATCTCTGGGCATTTAGGCCTGGGCTGTATAGGAAAAGTTAGGCCAGCAAACCAGGGGAAGCAAGCCAGTAAGCAGCATTCCTCCATGGTCTCTGGTTCAATTTCTGACCCCAGGTTCCTGCCCTGACTTCCCTCAGCTGTGAACTGTCAACTTCAAGAGTAAGATGAACTAAACCCTTTTCTTCACAAGTTGGTTTTGTTTTATCACAACAGAAAAGTAATAATACACTTGGTATCGGGTATTTTGTTATGGCAACAGAGAGTGATGAAGACAATCTGTATTTCTGAATTCAATGCAGGGGTCTCAACTGGTCCTATTTTTATTCATCTTTGTCCTCAATCCCCTGGCACATTGCAATCACTTGTTTTTTAAAATATTTTATTTATTATTTTTACTTTATGTGTATGAGTGTATTGCCTGCAAGTATGTGAGTGCACCGTGTCGTGCAATGCTGAGGAGGTCAGAAGAAGGCCTCGAATTCCCCTGGAACTGGAGTTAAGGATGATTTGTATGGTTCGTAGCCATCAAGTGGGTGATGGGAATTGAACCCTGGTCCTCTGCAAGAGCAGTCAGTGCTCTTAACCACTGAGCCATTTCTCCAGCCCCCACTGCAGTCACTTGTACTTAACAGCGCTAATCAGAAAGCAAGGTGTCCTGGCTCAGTCTCTTTCCATCTGCGAGAACAGAGACAAATGATTTGACTTCTCTGCTTGGGTTTCCTTATAGCACATCTTGCCCAAGGCTGTGGGGATTAAATGAGTGGATACAAGGGCTCAGCACATTGACTGGCACACAGTAAAGGCTCAGTGAATTCTATTTTTTGTTTGTTTGTTTTTTTTGAGACAGGGTCTTCCTGTAGCCCCAGCTGTCCTGGAATTCACTATATAGACCAGGCTGGCCTTGAACTCACAGAGATCCACCTGCCTCTGCCTCCCAAGTGCTGGGACTACAGGTGTGAGCCACCACGCCCAGCATGAATGCTATTTTTATATCGGTAAATGAATAAGACAAAACAACAAGTGCCAAGCATGCATTCACAGCTGCCAGCTCCCAGCACAGATCTTTGGGATGGTGAAATGATGCCATAGGCGATTAAACACTACGTGTCAGAGCATGTGATAAAAATCACAGAATATGGGGGCTGGAGAGATGGCTCAGTGGTTAAGAGCACTGGCTGCTCTTGCAGAGGACCTGGGTTTGATTCCCAGCACCCACATGGCAGCTAACAACCATCCGTAATTCTAGCTCCAGGGAACCTGATACCCTCTTCTGACATCTGTGGGCATTGCACTGTATGGGTACACTTACACACATGCAGGCAATACACTTACACATCAAATAAAAATAATAAATACAATATATTTTTTAATCACAGAATATACAGCACCAAGAATGAACCATAATATAAACTATGGACTTAGGGTAATAATGATTGATCTTGCAGTACAAGTTCCCCGACTGCAACACCTATACCACTCCGCACAGGAAGCCATCAATGAGGAGGCTGTGCAAGCCTGGGGCAAGAAGTACATGGGAATTCTCTGAACTTTGCAGTTTTGTTGGGACTGAAGAGACAGCTCAGTAGCTAAGAACATTTACTGTTCCCGCAGAGTACTCTGTGTTGGTTGCCAGCATGCATGTGGCAGCTAAAAACCATCTGTAACTCCAGTTCCAGGGGATCTGATGCCCTTTTCTGGCCTCCATGGACATTTCACACATGGGTGCACTTACACGCAGGCAAAACATACAGCTAAAGTAAAAATAAATAAATGAGAGGTGGCTCAGCCGTTAAGAGCACTGACCGTTCTTGTAGAGGACCCGGGTTCAGTTCCCAGCACCCACATGGCAACTAACAGCTGTCTGTAACTCCAGTTCCAGGGGATCAGACACCCTCTTCTGACCTCCATGGGCACTGCACTTATACACATGAGTGTATTGAGACAATACACTGATACGCACAAAATAAAAAATAAGTAAAACTTTTTTAAAAAAGTAAAACTTGGGAAGATGGCTCAGTAGCTAAAGTGTTTGCTGTGCGAGCAAGAGGTGGAGAGTTCAGATCCCCAGAACCCACATAGATGCTGTTCAGACAAGCACAGCATGCTTGTAATTCAAGCCACAGAAGGCAGAGACTGGGAATCCCAAGAGCAAGCTGGCTAGCTAGAGTAGTCAAATCAATGAGCTCTGGGTTTGATTGAGAGACCTGCCACAAAGAACAAGGTGAAGAGTTATTGGGGAAGATTCCTGACTTCAAACTCAAACCCATACACACATGCATGCACACACACTCCCACATGCACCCCCACATTTGAACATGCATACACATGCATACCACATACACATGAGAAGAAGAAAAAAGTTTATTCAGAAAACAAGCTAGCCTGGTAGAAAAGGAGATGAATTCCAGTAAAATGAAGGGAATTATGTAGTCATGGGATTTTAAAAAACAACTCTTTGTAGAGAGTTTCCTGGTGCCATTTTAATTTTATTATTATTTTTTCCTCACTTATCACTTATGTAGCTCGGTCTGGCCTCAAGCTCCTTATGTAGACCACACTGCCCTTGAACTCACAGAGATCTGCCTGCTTCTGCCTTCCAAATACTGGGATTAAAGGTGTTGCGGGAGGTATTAGTATCAGTCTAGGAGTATTATTGGGGTCATTTTCCCAGTCAGTTAAAGAATTAAGAGGCAGGAAAAACCTCAGGCCAGCAGAGAGCAACAGTCAAATTTTTATTGAAAGTGTTTGGGATCCGAAAAATTCCCTGAATTGACCACTGCGACACTGAGACTCACGAAAACTTAACTGCTTTATTGAAACTGACTGGCTGGGGACGCAGGCAGGCTCGGGAGCTGCACTGTGACCCAGAGCCATGGAAACACAGGGTTTTTAAGCACAAAAACCATAGAGCAGGGGATTTCTATAGAAACCATAAACAGATGTACTAGGAAACGGTTCGAACAATCTAGGGCTGATTTCCAGAGCCTTAACCTATACAGCCATTGGCTAGCTTACCTGGGGCAGAATGTTCTTCCTCTTCTGCCCCGGACCATTTCCATAGAAACCATAAACAGATGTACCAGGAAAGGGTTCGAACAATCTAGGGGATTTCCAGAGTCAGGTGGAGGACAGCTCTTTCTCAGAGGACAGGGAGGGGATCTGAGGGGCATTCTCCTTCAAAAGATAAAGAATCCCATCTATACAGATAAAGACTCACACATACATACACATGTACATACAAAAAGCTGCAGCTCTCCACAAGTGGAGGGGGGACCTGGAAACCCAAAGCCAACATCCCCCAGGGTGATCTGGGTTTTAATGGTTTCATGAATCTGAGCATTAACCTATTGACATGTTCATTACATTATCAGTATTAGTTCATTAACTCTCATAAATATACTGCATTAATGTAAGATTTAAATAAGGGAAACTGAGTTCCAGATCATATATAGAACTCTGTCCTACTTGCTCATGTTTTCTGTAAATCTAAAACTGTACTCAAAATAAAAGCAACTATTTTGTGATAACCATATTGATAATTTTCTGAGCCTAGGCTATAAATCCACTTTTTATGGACACAATGTATTATTTGTAAGGTTTAATGCTGCATTTCTTCAAGAGCTTGGCTATTTACTGTATGCAGAGGGCCAGCTGTACTTTGTTTCATTTATAGAGGGGCTAAGCATGTGATTGCTTCATGTATCTGAGTGTTAACCTATTGATGTGCTCATTACTTTATTACTAAATGCTTTCCTTTATTTACTTTCTGTAGCATACTTACTTACAATATCATATTGACTTTAAAATATTTCACCTATAAGTTTTGTTACACATGAATTTCACTGCAGAGGAGGAACAAAATAGTGATTGTTAATGACAGGGATTACTGAGTTTAAGAGTTGAGAACAGCTGCTTGAATGAAATCCAACTCTGGGAGGCTCTGCCCCTTCTCCCAGCCAAAGAGATCTATTTGTATATTGCACAAGGTGTCAGCACTCACGTGTCCCCAGTCCTGGAACAGGCTGTTCCTCTCCGAAATGGGTAGCCTCTTCCATGCCTAAAATAAAAAAGGGCATTGATCCCCAAACTGTCATTCTTCACTTTTGCCCTCAAGAGAGTGCCAAGGCTATGCTTCCCACTTTATTTTTGTTAAATGACTCATTTTATATCACTATCAAATAGGAAACCAGTATCAATATCCCTAAAAATAATTATTAAAAAATAAACATAAGTAAGGCCGGGCATGGTGGCGCACGCCTTTAATCCCAGCACTTGGAAGGCAGAGGCAGGCGGATCCCTGTGAGTTCAAGACCAGCCTGGTCTACATAGTGAGTTCCAGGACAGCTGGAGCCGCAGGGAGACCCTGTCTCAAAAAGACCAAAAATAATAAATAAATAAATAAATAAATAAATAAATAAATAAATGTAAAAGGAAGATGATTAACTTGTATTTAGGTAAAACTTCAGGAGACACTCGGAGGTCAGCTTGGGGTACAGAAGGAATTAAGAAAACATATTAGAACTGAATTCAGATTTTCTCTCTTGGTATGTGCTAAGGCTTGAAAGAAAATTGAGAAGTAACTTTGCTTTTCCGTGTTTTGAATTGAGTGCTGTCTGTGTTCTCCCTCAGCTCAGGCTGGGGATGTAGCTGAGCGGCAGAGTGCTTGCCTAACATGCATAAGGCTCTGTGGTCAGTTCCTAGCACCACATAGTCATCTGTAGATTAAAATCGAATTTATTAACCCCCTACGATGAACCAAGAGACCTGCACATTCCCAGACAGTTGAAGGAAAAAACAATCTGAAAATAACTGCATTTGTTAATGAAAACAATATGTAGTCCAGAGCCTCTCATTTCTCCACCATCCCAAAGGAACTACACCCATGCATAAATTATGAGATGCCGGAAGGGCAGGGTGGCACGCGCCTTTAATCCCAGCACTCAGCGGGCAGAGGCAGGAGAGTTCTGTAAATTCTGACCAAGCCAGCCAGGAGACCCTGTATAATGAGACCCTGTATGGGGGCGGGGAGTGGGGGGGTGGAGGGGTGCTGGAGAGATGGCTCATTGGGTAAGAGCACTGACTGCTCTTGCAGAGGACCAGATCCAATTCTTAGCACCCACATGTAGGTAACAACCGTTATTTCCAGGGTTATTATCCGACACCCGCACATTATGTACTTCATAATGTAGGCATAAAATACAAATGAATAACTTTTTTAACTTAAAAATTATGAGATTTGCAATCTTCTCAGAGTTTTCATGATGGCGATACTAGGACGTGGAAGTAGCTCGATACTTGATGCATCGTGGGACCGCTGAAGATGTTTCTAGGCACACAAGTGGCAGTTGGGAGGATGCTAGACGCCTCTGAGGAGGGACCCTAGCGTCACCTCACAGCCACAGTTACACATGGCTGGACCTCGCCTCCGCCAGGAAGCCCCCACGGGGGCCCTAGCCTCTCACCCAGAGAAGTTTGCTTGCCCAGGTACCCGCTGCAGAAGGGACAATCTGTTTTACAGTCTTCCAGATCCTCCTGGGAGCTGCAAAGGCACCTGCCCCAAGCGCAGGCGTAGACACCGAGTTCCCCCGCGGGCTTGTGCCCAGGGCTCAGGTTTTGCAGCAGCGCATTCTGTGGGTGCCAAAGGTTAGAGGATACGAAAGCGTTTCCACCTCGGCGCCCTCCAAGAGGAAGGAGCCCCAGCTGAGGAAATAAAGAAAACTAGGCGCCATGAGTGCTCAGGGGCCCATATTAAAAATCAACAGAAACCAGGACCAGCCTTATCTAAAGGCTGCAAGACAGGCAGGCGCCCGTCAAGCTTCACAGATCAAGCTATAAACAGGCTTTACGGTCAGAACTCCTGACCACCCTGAGGGCCCGATACCAGGAAATCTTAAGAAAACATCTGTGTCACTGAGGTCACCTCCCATTTAGCAATCCCACTTCCCCTAGCCCGGCCCTTACCCCCATATCTTTGCATACTTTTGAAATTACTGGTGAAATTGCTGTGTGTGCTTTGAAATTAACCAATAACCACGCTTCTGCTTCTGTACCCTGCTTCTGCCCTATAAAAACCCCCTGAACTCAACCTGGGGCGCGCTAGTCCTCCGAGGAGACTTTGTGCCCACAGGTACCTGTGTCCTGAATAAACCTCTTGCTGTTGCAACCCAAAGGCTGTGACTTGTCCTCCGTGGTCTCACTCTTACACAGCCAGGACCGCTGGGGTGCTGGGGTGCTGGGGTGGGGCTCTCTTTCCCTCCTGCAAAGATCCAGGACAGATACCCCTGGAGAGGGTTGGGGGGCCTGAGTGAGACCTTCCGGGGCAGCCGCCGTGCACCGAGTCTGGAGACCCTAAGGCACCGCCCAGTGTGCACCGAGTCTGTAGAGCCCGCGCTGCGGGGGAGGGGTGCTGCGGTCTTTTGTCCCCGCCCCAGGGGCGGAGCCGAGGTCCCATCCTGCAAAGCCTGGGACCCGCCGAACCCCAGTCTGGACCATCTCTCTGCCTCGGGCGCTCGGACCCCGGGATTTGAGCTGCAAAGAGCCCAGGAGCGGTCCTCGGGTCTCTGGGTCTGCGCACAGTAGCAGCTGCAGCCTCCCCGCCCCACTACCGGCCTGGCGCGTTCGCTACGGCAGCCATGGCGCGTGGAAACGCCCCGCGGGATAGGTAAGTTGGGAACCTGCTGCTGAGCGTAGCCAGGCCCGGGTGGCACGGGCCTGGGCATTCTCGCTCGCCCGGAGGCGCAGGGGTGCCAAGAATCTCCCCCGGACTACAATTCCCGTCAGCCCACTCCCTTGGCGGCCTGGATCGGAATCATGGGGATTGTAGTCAGTTCTACCCAGGCTCGGCCTCAGAGGCGGGAAGGGCCCCAGCGTGCGTCCTCGGGATGACCTTCTGACTGCTCCCCGCAGCTACCACCTGGTCGGGATCAGCTTCTTCATCCTGGGCCTGGGCACCCTCCTTCCCTGGAACTTCTTCATCACCGCCATCCCGGTGAGACTCAACGGCTGATAGCCACAACCTTCCAACCCTCGGGTCGCTTTCCTCACCATACCACCTTGGACCTCTCACGTGTCAGCCGAAGCACTGAACCTCAAGGAGGGGACCGTCCCTCTCATAGTTAGAAAATCCAAATTTGTAAATGTCCAGGTCCCTGAGGGGCAGGGCCACTAGCGAAAGAGCAACCCCCCACCCCTACCCCACGACTTTTGTCGTTATTTCTGGGCCAATCACTACAAAAGTGGGTTTTCTAGGTCCTTGGTTTCCTTTGCTACGATATGAAATATTTAATGTACATGTACTATGGACCAGGCATTAGAGGTCTGGAGGAACTGGAACAGAGGGAGGCGCTATCCACAAGAGCATTCATTCTCTTAAGGAAAAGGCAGAAATAATGGAGCTTGCATTTTGGAGGGGACTAGGTTATTCATATATATTCACTGTTATGGCTTTCCAGGTGCCTGTGGAGTGCCTGGCTCAGTGATGGTCCCTGAATACCCAGAGATGAATCAACTTCTGAGCTTGAGAACAAGATATGGCCAGAGCTATTAATAATATAATATGACACATACCATTCCAGCTTGGAGCAGAGTCTTTCAGGTCTTCAGGAGAAATTCTTCTCCTTCATAGGAGAGATTTGCACATCGAGAATAGGGCAGGCCAAAGTAGAGGTGAAGCATTGAGAGATGGACCAACAGGAGAGAGGGCATTCTGCGTTGAGGCAAGGGAGTCTGGACAGATGGCTCAGTGGTTCAGAGCACTTGCTGCTCTTGTGGAGGACTGGAGTTTGATTCCCAGCACCCATGTGACTGCTCACAACCACTTGTAACTCCAATTCCAGTGGATCTGACGCCCTCTTCTGGCCTCTATGGGCACTGCATGCACGGGTGCACTAACATAACATGCAGGCAAAACACTCATACACATAAAATAAATAGATAAATAAATTTTAAATCAAGTAGAGGCAAGAAAGGGCCTGTTCTGAGAAAGATCTAGAGCCTGGGGTGCCTGAAACTCACCTTGGTGGAATAGAAGATGGAGACAAACACTCAAAGGAAGTTAGGATCAGATTCTAAAGGGTCCTGAAACTTGGTCTGCAGTGTAGGCAATGGAGACATTATATAGAGAAATGGCAGGATATGTGATTTCACACCTAACCCAGAGTCTGGTATATAGTAGGTGTTCAATAAATACCCATGGAATGAATGGATGGACAGGCTGCTGCAGGTATCAGGAATGGGGCTGGAACCAGGGCACTGAAGAGGAGAGGTGACCCAGAGATACAATAAAGGCTGAGCTGGGGCTTCTTAAGGCTTGGGCTCGTTCCCAGAATTCAGCTATTCAATTCAGTGCACATCCATGGAACTCTGACTATGTGCCAGGTGCTGGAGACAGTGCAAGGACAGTCCCATAGACATTACCCAAACAATCATAAGTGTGGGGAGCTAGAGGGGAAGGCTGGGAGGAAGCGGTTCCTGACACTATGTTACTTCCCCATCTGGCAGTACTTCCAGGGGCGGCTGGCTGGGGCCAACAGCACAGCGGAGACGCTGAGCACCAACTACACAGGCCCCACAGACACGTTCAACTTCAACAACTGGGTGACGCTGCTGTCCCAGCTGCCTCTGCTGCTCTTTACCCTCCTCAACTCCTTCCTGTATCAGTGGTAAGACCCAGCCCTTAGGCCCCAACTTCCTTGTGGAGACTATGTCATAGAGGCCCGGGAATGGCTCCTGCTGTCCTTCCCTGGCAACCACTGTATCATCCCAGCTCCACTGCCCTGCCCCTGGCACGACTTCTTGTCCACCCCACCCCCACCCTCACCTCCACTCCACCCACCCACCACCCACCCCTGCCCCCACCTAGCCATCTGATGTCCTCTGTTCCCTTCCGAGCAGCATCCCCGAGGCCGTACGCATTCTGGGCAGCCTGCTGGCCATATTGCTGCTCTTTGCCCTGACAGCAGCATTGGTGAAGGTGGATGTGAGCCCTTGGCTGTTCTTTTCCATCACCATGGCATCTGTCTGGTTCATCAACTGTAAGCACATCTGCCTCTCTCTCCCCTGTCTCTTCCTTGTACTGGAAAGGACCCAACAGATCCTTGCAGGGAAGACAATCCCATATCAGCCAAATCCCTAAAGAAGAAACTGAGGCCCAAAGGAAAAAGAAAGTCAGTTGTCCAAGCCCCACAGTGACCTAGGAGCAGGCCTCCTAGCCAGTAGCCCCACAGACAATGACTGTATCTCAGGAGAAGACTAGATGGGGAATGTTCCACCAGGCTGCCCCAAATCTCCAGGAAAACCCACAGCTGCCCCACCTGGTTCAGAGTCCCTGTGCACCTTACTGATACCCTCCTTCAATGCCCCTGAAGGCTGCTGGGTTGAGCAGTTTTCCTGTCCCCGTCCCTTCACAGCCTTCTGTGCAGTGCTACAGGGCAGCCTCTTCGGACAGCTGGGTACCATGCCTTCCACTTACAGCACCCTCTTCCTCAGTGGCCAGGGCCTGGCTGGGATCTTCGCTGCCCTTGCTATGCTCATGTCCATGGCCAGTGAGTGTACTTGGGTGGCTGGAGGGCTGGGTCGCCTCTGGGATTTGAGGGGGCAGAGAGGGGACACAGGAAGAAGATGCCTGGGTTCTAGGATGGAGGCAGAGGTGATGGAGTGATGGGGAAGTAGGGGATAAGGCTGAGGAGCAGGGCTCTTGGACCCTGCACAGAGAGGGGAAGACCAGGTGAGGTTGGATTACCTTAAGGCAGGATTCCTGAGTGCCAACAAGCTTAGGCTGAGGGAAGGGAGCTCCATTTGGGATTAAGGTAGACTTGAGTGATTCCATTTCACTGCTAACCAGTTGATGGCAGGAGACAAAGTATTTATGAGGAAGTTTCTGACATGTGGGATGTTCAGCAAAAAATAGCATGGAGGGAAAGTGAGAGGCATGAAGGGCTGGCTGGTGTGCAGTCCTCCACAAGATTCCTGCGTTTGGTGCTGGAGAGATGGCTCAGCGGTTAAGAGCACTGGCCCCTCTTGCAGAGGACCTGGGTTCAGTTCCCAGCACCCATATGGTGGCTAACAACTGTCTTTAGCTCTAGTTCCAGGAGATCTGATGTCCTCTGTCTGACCTCCGCAGGCATTGCATAACACTGGTGAACTTACATACATGCGGGCAATATACTCACACACATAAAATAAAAAATATTTAAAAAAAAAATTTTTTTTGGTCTTTTTGAAACAGGGTCTCCCTGTAGCCCCAGCTGTCCTGGAACTCACTATGTAGACCAGGCTGGCCTTGAACTCACAGAGATCCACCTGCCTCTGCCTCCCAAGTGCTGGGATTAAAGGCGTGCGCCACCATGCCCAGCTAAAAAAATTTTTAAATAAAAAGTTTGATAGTGAAGGAAAGAAGGGAAGAGGCTGAATCTGAGAGGTGCACCATGGGAAGTGAGATGGTAGGTGGAGGCCGCACAGGACTGTGGGACTTGTGTGTCTTCTGCAGCTAAAGTTTCTGTCACAGGTGGCGTGGATGCCCAGACCTCTGCCCTGGGCTACTTCATCACCCCTTGTGTGGGCATCCTCCTGTCTATTGTGTGTTACCTGAGCCTGCCCCACCTGGTAAGCCTACCATTGGGCTACATGCCCCACTTCTGGGTATCTTGGACAAAGCCCTGAGTCTGAGGCCTAGGAGAGGCCAAGGGAGGGAGAAGAGACCTACCTGCATTCAGCTCTGATCTCCCCCACACCCAACACCCACAAAGGAAATGGCTACTCCGGAAGCTTAGGCTCCAAGCCAAGGGTGTGGACCAGGGAGATAGACAACCTCTCAGGCAGGGCTGACACTTACTGATCCTTCTGCAGGAGTTTGCCCGCTACTACCTGACCAAGAACCCGTCGCGGGCCCCAGCTCAGGAGCTGGAGACCAAAGCCGAGCTCCTCCAGGCTGGTAAGCCCTGGGACCCTGCAGGGGAAGTGGGAAAGACAGAAGTGAATCTGTAGTAAGCTCCCCTGGGAAGCTTTCCCTCCTGTCTCCAACTAGAGCCCCTACCTCTGCAAGCCTTGTATGAGCAGAGGCAGGCAGGTCACAAAAGGAAGTCTGTGGGAGACAAGTTGTCCCTGCTACCTTGTCAGCCTCAGTTGCCTCTGGAATAAAATGGGGAGGCAGCAGAGCTTCACACAGCCAGGCTCTGGATCCAAAGGCATCTGAGTTTGAAACCTGGCTATACGGCCTTGGGCAGGTTCCTTAACTGTTCTGACCTCCATTTTTTCCTTGCAAAGCCACAATGAGAGACTTTTCCAAAGATGTTTACCTCGTTCCCTGCACATGCAAATGCTTAATATATAGACTGGGCTTGGCGACATATGCCTGGACTCCCAGCATTCCAGAGACTGAGGCAAGAAGAGAGCAAGCAAGATGCCAGGCTAGGCTACATAGTGAGTTCCAAGTCAGCCTGGGCAAGAGTTAGACCCTGTTCCAAAAAAAGGAGGTGAAGAGATGGTTCCACACTTAGGAGCACTTACTGTGCCCATTTGGCCACTCACAACCTTCTGTAGTTCCATGTCCAGGGGCACTCACACCCTCTTCTGGCCTCTGAGGCACTGCATAAATGTGATGCACATAGATACATGCAGACAACACACATATACATAAACATTTTTTTAAAATTTAAAACCCAAGTTCTGGGATGTAACTCAGTAGTAGAATCACAGGGCCTACCAGCCATGAGACCGTGAGTCAGGCCCCAATACTGGAGTAAATAAATAGCACATTGCTGTCATTAATTCCCTTCTACATGGACTTTCAAGAGATATTTGTTTTCATCACTGAGAATGTCCTTCCTTTGGGCCTGGCTGCCAGGAAATCTGAGCCCCAAGTATGACCCCAGTCTCCTCTCTACCTAGATGAGAAGAATGGGATTCCCGTCAGCCCCCCAAAAGCAGTCTCAATTCTGAATCTTGACCTTGAGAAGGAGCCAGAGCTAGAAGTGGATGAGCCGCTGAAGCCAGAAAAACCTTCAGTCTTTGTTGTTTTCCAGAAGGTTTGTTCTCTTCTGGAAGGTTCAGCTAGAAGATAACTGTTGACCATCTACCTTGGGACACCTTCTCCAGTTCTCGGGGGTGGGATTCTCTGAAACTGGAACTGAGCCTTAGTGCTCATTGGCCTACCCTAAGGTCACTGGGTCATGGTGAGGGTTAGACACAGTAGGCTGAGCCCCAGGTGCCCTGTTCCTGGGCAGGGCTGCAGCAAGAGGGTTGGAGCCTGTGTGGTGGACTAGGGGCTTCCCTGCCCACTGACACCCCTGCCTCTGGCTCCCAGATCTGGCTGACGGCGCTGTGCCTTGTGTTGGTCTTCACAGTCACCCTGTCAGTCTTTCCCGCCATCACAGCCATGGTGACCAGCTCCACCAGTCCTGGAAAGTGGAGTGAGTGTTGGGGTGAAGAAGAGGATAGGGAGCTGAGGGAATGGGGCAGCTGGGGACCAGGGTGACTGTCAGCCCACTGTCTTCCCCAGGTCAGTTCTTCAACCCTATCTGCTGCTTCCTGCTCTTCAACATCATGGATTGGCTGGGCCGGAGTCTGACCTCCTACTTCCTCTGGGTACGTATGCCTAGGCTGAGCCAGTTGGTGGCTTAGGAAGCAATTGGGGACCAAAGATTCAAAAGAAGCTAAAAGGACAACTTTCTGGTAGTCCCCCGAATCTGGCAGTGGAAGAACCCACCACGAACTCTTCCAAAGCAAAAGCCACCACATCCAGTGGCCTCTGTGTCCCCCACATCCATCCACAGCCTAGTCCTCAGTACTCATGATCAGTGCTTGAGAAGACAGATATGAACCTGGTTTAAACATTACATCATGTATGCATGAAACAAAACGTCACATAGTACCTCATACATTTGCACAGGTTTTTTTTAAGATTTATTTTTTAATGGGGCTGGAAAGATGTGGCTCAACAGTTAAGCGCATTGACTGCTCTTGCAGAGGACCCAGGTTCAGTTCCCAGCACCCACATGGTGGCTAACAACCATCTATAACTCCATTTCCAGGAGAGCCAATGCCCTCTTCTGGCCTCTGCACGCATATTACCCATTGGGTAAAATGCAGGCCAGTCATACACATATATACATGCAAGCCAAACAGTCATACACATAAAATAGAAATAAATAAATGGTTTAAAATATTTATTTTTATGTGCTTGAGTGTTTTGTCTGCATGTAGGTATATATACCATGTACGTGCAGTGCCCTCAGAGGCCAGAAAATACCCTGGAACTGGAGTTACAGGTGGTTATTAGCCGCCACTGAAACCAGGTCCTCTGCAAGAACAGCAAGTGCTCTTAACCACTGAGCCATCTCTCCAGCCTCAGTTGCACAGTTTTTAATGTGTCAGTTGAAAACATAAAAGCAGAAAAGAAGCTCCATTTGTCACTAAGGAGTTTGTGAAATACCTACGGGTGCCCTGAAGAAATTAGTTTGAAAATAAGAGATTCTGTCTAAAGGTGTTATGGAGAAGAGGCCAAAGCTAGTCCCAGCTGGTTGTGAGGTGTCCTTCACCCATCTCCTGACTCCCTAGAAGCCTCAGCACTGGGTTGGGTCCTCACCGACTCAAGGGTGGGCCAGGGCAGAGGTGCTGAGGGGGTAAACATTGGGTCTACACTATGGGTGTCCAGACGTGTCCCTAGAGACTGCACTCACCCAAGCCTCTGTCACAGCCAGACGAGGACAGCCGGCTACTGCCCCTGCTGGTGTGCCTGCGCTTTCTGTTTGTGCCTCTCTTCATGCTGTGCCACGTGCCCAAGCGTGCTCGGCTGCCCATCCTCTTCCGGCAGGACGCTTACTTCATCACCTTCATGCTGCTCTTCGCCATTTCCAACGGCTACTTGGTGTCGCTCACCATGTGTCTGGCACCAAGGTCTGAGGGGGCACAAGGCTGGGGGATGGGGATGGGGATGGGCTAGCTCTCTGCGGAGGGGCACCTGCAAGAGCAGGACACCTACCCTGGCCAGTCTCCTTGGCTGCCTTCAGGATCCTCTGGCGCCACCCTGTGGGTCAGACTTTCACTGCTGCTCTGGCCTCACGCTGGGGAGGTAGGAGAAAAGTTATTTGCTTGAGTTCAGCTGCTGGTTCTAGAGCCTTCCTCAGTGGGCCTCAGTTTTCCTGTCTAAGTAAATGGGTTGGACTGTCATCCTTTGGAGCCCATTTAGCTCCAAAATTCTTAGTTGAAAGGGAGCTACTTTGGCATTCGGGAGGCAGAGGCAGGCAGATCTCTGAGTTCAAGGCCAGCTTGGTCTACATAGTGAATTTCAGGCCAGCTGGGGCTACAGGGAGGCTCTGTCTCAAAAAAAAAGGAAAACAGAAAAAAAAAAGAAAGAGAGTGATAAGATACTTTGATCAAAAGCAGAGTTCCTGGGCTATTTCCTGTACGGACAATGGGGCTGGGACTCTTGGGAGAGTAGAGGTGACAAGAACCAGTTGGACGTTGTTGGGAACGTAAAGTAATGGAATCTAGAACCCTACAAAGGTGGACTCTTAGGCCCCAAGGATTGCCCTTTTTTTAAAGTTTTTTTTTTTTAATTTTAGTTTTATTGTATGTGTATTGCTTGTATACACCCATGTTATGCAATGCCTGTGAGGGTCAGAAGAGAGCATCAGAGTCTCTGGAACTGGAGTTGTGGACAGTTGTTAGCTGCCACGTGGTGCTGGGAACTGAACCAGGTCCTCTGCAAAAGCAGCCAGTGTTCTTAACCACTGAGCCATCTCTCTGGCTCCCAAGAATTGATTTTTTTGAGCAACTTTATTTACAGATGAGGAAACTGAAGCCCAGAGGACAGGTTATAATGACACGGGGGCACAGTCAGACCTAGACTAGAACTCAGGTGACTTACATAGGGCTGGCAGAGCGCTTAGGAGCTATCTTTGGGGCTAGGCATTTTCTACAAGTTCCTGTTCCTGTGTTCTAGGCAGGTGCTGCCACATGAGAGGGAGGTGGCCGGAGCCCTCATGACCTTTTTCCTGGCCCTGGGCCTCTCCTGCGGAGCCTCCCTCTCCTTCCTCTTCAAGGCTCTACTTTGAAGACACCCATCAGGCTCCGCACAGCCCTCCTCTTGGCACTGCTTCTGGAGTTGGGACCCAGCCCAGAGGAATGACAAGCTGGGCTCTGACCTCTGCTACCCTGGGCCTCTTGATCTGTGAGTGCCAGGAAGGGGCAGGAACCATCCTCCATCCTTGGCTGGCGGCCACTCAGGATATGGTGAGGAAGGACCAGCGGTTATTCTACCACTCATCCAGGACTGGAGCAGGACACAAAGGAATGGACTTCACTGAGACATACAAAGGAGCATAGCAGAAAGCAACAGTCTGGGGAAAAGAGTGTGCGGGGTCAGGGCCCTTTCCTGACACCAGGACTGTGTATGTTCATCAAGCCACCAGCTGACCCCAGGAGGCAAAGCCACCTGCAGGCCTTGAGGAGGATTCTTTCATGGCTTCTACCTCGGTTCACCCCAAAACAACAGCTCCTCCTCCTCTTCCCTGGAGGCCCCAGTCAGGACAGAGGGTACCGGGAAAATTGAGGGGAGGGGAACAGGTGTTAAAATCTAAGAAAATTCAAACGACTGACCTCTGAGCCTCAAACAGTGTTTTCATGGCCAACACTCGCTAAAAGCAACTTGGGCCTGTCTAACAGAAAAGCACTTAGCCTACATGTGTGAACTGCAGTTTGCAGAGTTTCTTCCATACCTACTCTCATGGAAGCCTCAATGAGGCCTTTCGGATGAACTGGACAGGGATTGTGCTTCCCTGTGGTGGGAAGTGACTGGTCCATGGTAGAGCCAGGATGCAGCCTCCATCTCCCTCCTTAAAAGTGCTGATCCTCCTGCCCATTCCCTGCTTCTCTTTTCCTTGAGGGTCTCAGGGCAGGAGTCCTAAGCACTTACCACCATCTTTCCACTTTGTTCCTCCCTCTGACCCTGCTCCTGAGTTTAATAAAGTCTGTTCATTTGTATGATGAAGTCATGAAGTCTTTACTTACAGAGAGGCCTGCTGGCTCTCTTGGCCTCAGTGAGCTTGATAGGGAGGGATGATTGTACCCACTTCACAGGTGGGGGCCAGATCCTGAGAGGGGCAGAGATTTATGAAGTATCCTCTGGACCACATGACAGCTGAGGGGCCACATAGGCCTGCAAGGAGCTCTGTGTGCTTGGTTGGATGGGTAACCACCACTTTCCAGTTTCTTGAGCCCCAGCTTTCCCCTGCATCCTCTGCCTCTCCAGTGTTGCGTCTTCCCAGAAATCTAGCCTCAAAGAGGCAGGCATTCAGACTGAGCAGGAGTTCAGCAACCTAGCCGGTATTCATGATGGATGGGGAAGAGGCCTGAGTCATCTTCGCACACCTATACTACCTGTCCCATGGAGAGAAGAGCAAGGTTTCCTGTCCTCCATATATTGAGTGCATCATATATGAGATGCTGAGCCAGCACAGGGCATTTGTTCAGAACTCACAGGTTGTTGATAGCTGAGAGGATATGAGGACTTTAGAAATCAAAATAAGGGCCTGGAGAGATGGCTTGGTGGTTAAGAGCACTGGCTGCTCTTGCACAGGATCGGGGTTCAGTTCCCAGCACCCATATGGCAGCTAACAACCATCCATAACTCCAGTTCCAGGGGATCCAGCCCTCTTCTGGCCTCTGTGGGCATTATACCCATGTGGTACACTTACATACATGCAGGCAAAGCACTCATACATATAAAAGAAGAATAAATAAAAGAAACCAAAGTAAGCCACAGGGCAGACCCCAGCTGAAGTTTTATTCCTTTGACTACTATTCACAGGAACCTGCCTTGGCTGGTCTGGAGACCCTGAAACAAAGAGATTCCCAGGACCACATGATGGAAGGAGAGAATCAACTACCCAAAGTTGTCCTCTGACCTCAAGTGTGGTGCGATACATGTACACCTGCCAGTGCCAGCCAGCCAAGACAGATAGTACCTGAAAGGGGGAGTGAGGATTGAAAGAAAAAACAAGAGACAGAAAAGATACTCAGGAGGGCTGTCAGTAGAGACTGCAGCCCCGGTTTATGTCAGCTCTGCCTTTTTATACAGAAGAACTCAATTAGTTTCAACAGCTGTTTTTCCCACCTGTATCTGAGGGTCAAGGAGCAGTCAAATACTTCAAAGGCTTCTTTGATCTTTTTGTTTACCACTATTGCCTCCAGGTCAGGTGTTGTGAGGCTCTCCATATAAACACATTCCTCCTGATTTGGCAGATTAGGTACTGATGTGCATAACACAAACTCAGTAAACAAGCCTGCCACAGCTCAATGTACATAATAGACTAACAGCTCCCAACATACACCCACACACATACACATTAAATAAATAAATAATAAATAAGTAAATTCAAAAACAAGGCCAGGTATAGTGGTGCATGTCTTTAGCACTAGCATGGGAGGCAGAGGCAGGTGACTCTCTGTGAGTTCAAGACCAGCCTGGTCTACATAGTGAGTTCCAGGCCAGTCAGGGATATATAGCAAGATCCTGTCTCAGGGGCTAGAGAGATGGTTCAGTGGTTAAAAACACTGGTTGTTCTTGCAGAAGACCTGGGTTTGAATTCCAGCACCCACATGGCAGCTAACAACTGAAATGCAGAAAGAAGTAAAAGAAAGATAAATAAGCACTGGAAGATGTAACTGTTAAAAGAGAATCAAATGCTGGGAGTGGTGGCACATACATTTAATCCCAGTGCTCAGGAGTCAGAGGCCGGGTGATCTCTGTGAGATGGAGGCCAGCCTGGTCTACATAATGAGCTCCAGGTCAGCTGGGGTGATGGTAGACCCTGTCAATATTTAAATTAATAAATAAATAAATAAAATATATACATATAAAAGATTCTGTCTCAAAAAACAAAAATCAAGGGACTGGAGAGTCAGCTCAACGGTTAAGAGCACGGGTCTTGCAGAGGATCCGGGTTCAGTTCTGGGTTCAGATCCGGGTTCAGCACCCACATGTAGCTCCAGTTCCAGGGGACCTCTTCTGACCTTCTCAGATATTGCACAACATGGGCGCACTTACATACATTCAGGCAATACACTCATACACATAAAATAAAATAAAAATAAAATATTTTTAAAAAACAAAAATCAAACATACAAAAAAAAGTAGAGAGAGGCATCCAACATCTGTGCACATGTGACCTGCTCCCCCCACCACTCCCATGGCCACACTTCCTGTTTTGGATAGAATGACACCTTGGCCGACCCAAAGCCACTTGGACTAGGCTGAGTTCAGCCAGGGAAGTTATCTGCTGGCTGACCAGCAGTCTTATGAGGTGGCCTGCTCTAGCTTCCCTGGAACCAATGGACTCATCTCTCTTTGGAGAATGCAGCCACATGGCATGGAAGGGGATGTCTTGAGGTGACCAGTGTATAACAAAGAATAGGTGAGGGGAGGCCAGCAATGTGACACAGTCAGGCATTGCTGTTGCCATGATACTGTTGGTTGGACCTGAATAGCATCCTGATTCTCTTTCTTCTCAGTGTTTCTCAACAAAATCAGTTAATTGAAGTCACCAGAAAGGGCTTATTTTTCCTTATAGCCCTAAAGACTTTATCAAGCTTTGTACCCCGTCCCCCTTTTTAGCCCCATTTTACAGAGGAGTAACTAAAGTATCTACAGGGCTAAATATGAATACAATGGAAGAATTGATGCAGAAGGCACCAGGGGCCTCTCCTCCAAAGAAACACTGAAGATCCCAGCATGATGGCACAGGCCTGTAAGCCCATCATTATCGAGGTGGAGGTGGGAGGACTGGAAGTTCAAGGTCATCTTCAGCTACATAACAAGTTCAATGCTAGTCTGTGATACAGGTGATCCTGATTAAATATAAATAAATAAAAATAAATAAATAAATAAATGATTGTTTAACTCCATTGAAGCACTAGAAAATAATCAAAGGTTTGCAATAAGCAGATGGATGCTGTAGCAAGAAACAAGAAGCCCACCAGTGGGAGAGCGATGTGCATGCTTGTATGACTGAGGCAGGAGGACTGCAAGTTCAAGGCCAGCCTACACTGAAGAGCAAAACCCTACTTCAAAAAAGAAAAACAGGTATCTGGTATGGTGCTGCATACCTTTAATTCCAGCACTTGGGAGGCAAAGGCAGGAGGATCACTGTGAGATGGAGACCAACCTGGTAGAGCTACATATCCAGGCCAGCTGGGGCTACAGGAAGACCCTTTCTTAAAAAAACCAAACAAATGGAGAGCCCACACCTTTAATCCCAGCCCTAGGGAAGCAGAGGCTGAGTTAGAGGCCAGTCTGGTCTACATAGCAAGTTCAAGGCCACCTGGGGCTGCAGGGAGACCCTGTCTCAAAAAGACAAAAGAAAAGAAAACGAAAGCAAGAAAGAAAAAGAAAAGAAAAACAAACAAACAAATGGGTCTGGAGAGATGGCTCAGCAGTTAAGAGCACTGGCTGCTCTTGCAGAGGATCCGGGTTCAATTCCCAGCACCCACAAGGTGTCTAACAACTGTCCGTAACACAACATGGGTGCACTTACATACATGTAGCAATGCACTCATACACGTGAAATAAAACATAATACATAAAATTAAAAGGAATGGAAAAGTAAGGTGTGCTGGCACATGTCAGGATGAAGGAAGGAAGATCACTGCAAGTTCAAAGCCAGCCTGAGCTGCATAGTGAGACCCTGTCTCAAGACAAAATAAAACTTTAGGATACAATTGGTGCATGCTGAGAAATGGAGAAAGGAAAAGCAAGAATTTCTAAAGCTGCTGAATGTGGGGAGTTTTGATCATGCTGAGGAACTCCTCAATGCCAAGTTGACACAGATCATCTACCAAACTGCAAGCAAGATTAAAATGTGTAGAGCAGGGCATAGTGGCACACACCTTACACTCGGGAGGCTGAAGCCACTCACTCTTTTTGTATTTGAGGCCAGCCTGGTCTACATAGTGAGTTTCAGGCCAGCCAGGACTACATAATGAGACCCTGTCTCAAAAAAAAAAAAAAAAAAAAAACCGAAAGAGTTGGAAAGGTGGTTCAGCCAGTTAAGAGCTCACAGTGGCTAACAACCATCCTTAACTCCCATTCGAGGGCATCTGACACCCTTTTCTGTCCTCTATGGGTATTGCACACATGGGTATACTTACATGCAGGCAAAACACTCATACAAGTAAAAATATTAAAAAATGAAAGGTATACTTTTGTTTGTAACTTCTTTCAACCGCAGTTTTTTTACTTTGTCAATAAAGACAAAAAAAATTTATGATGAATAAACAAACCAATGTAAAACCTTCCAGCTCTGCACAGATGAGTCCCACATGGGATTATGTGGCATAAGATTTAAAGATCTCAAGTCAAGAGAGGAGCAGCCTCTGCTAGAACAAGCCAGAACAAGCCAGAACAGGGAAGGTCGGTGTTCTAGTTTGGTTCTGTTGCTGTGACAAAACACTAGCCCAAAAGCAACATGGGAGAGGAAAGGAGTTATTTTACACCCCCAGGTGACAGCCACTCACTGAGGGAGGTCAGGGCAGGAACTCCAGGCAGTAATGTGGAGGAACACTGCTCACTGGCTCACTCACTCACCTTTTTGTGCTTGGTTAGCTTTCTTATACAGTTCGGGATCACCTGCCTAGGGATGATGTTGCCCACAGTAGACTGGGCCCCTCTGCAACAGTTAATAATCAAGACAACATCCCAAGACACACCTATAGGCCAATCTGATCTAGGAAATTCCACAATGGAGGCTTTCCTCTCTGATGACTCTAGGCTGTGACAAGTTGACAAAGCTAGGACAGTGGGCCAGTGGGAGGAAAGGTGCTATGCTGTATGTATATGAGGGGCTGGAAGAGCTGCCTATAGAGGCCGAGTGGAATTTACATCCACTTTGCTTATAAAGATTTTCTAAGGAGGGGCTGGAGAGGTGGCTCAGTGCATAAGAGCACTGGCTGTTCTTACAGAGGACCCAGGTTTGATTCTCAGCACCCACACGGCAGCTAACGAACCATCTGTAACTTCAGTTCCAGGGGATTTCAATGCCCTCTTCTGACCTCCTGGGGCATGTGACAGAAGCTAAAACTGAATTGTAGAAAGACAAGGACTCTGTGACCATGTGACAGAGGAAGCTTCAGGAGCTGACTGACTCTGAACCCTGACACACCTGTGCATCTCAAAGAAGACTTTGAAGGAGCTGGAGAGATGGCTCCGCGGTTAAGAGCACTGGCTGCTCTTGCAGAGGACCTGGGTTCGGTTCCCAGCACCCACATAGTGCCTAACTCCAGTTCCAGAGGATCCGATGCCCTCTTCTGGCCTCTTTGGGGATTGTACACATGTGCACTTACATACATGCAGGCAAAACACTCACACATAAAATAAAAATAAATAAATAAATAAATTTTTTAGTCTTTTTGAGACAGGGTCTCCCTGTAGTCCCAGCTGGCCTGGCACTTGCTATGTAGACCAGGCTGGCCTTGATCTCATCCACCTGCCTCTGCCTCCTGAGTGCTGGGACTAAAGGTGTGTGCCACCATGCCTGAAGCCTTGTGTACCTGAAACCTTAGGTTTATCTGCCTTTGTGGACTTCTTAGGCAGAGTGCAACCGAGGCCGTGGTGTAGCCATTTCCTCCAAGATTCCGTATTGAAAGGAATCAACAAGACGACACAGGATTCTTTAAGGGGAGGTGAAACATTCCATCCCGCAGGGAAGCTGATTAAATTCAGGAAGTAAACATCTCAGTAGCTTCCGGACATCCCTGAAACTGATCAGATTCTCTTCACTATCCCCTCCCTCCACAAGAATATATAAGCCAGAAGGAGCTGAGAGATACTCTCAGGCCAGCCAAGCTGCCCAGTTAATCAAGCTACCAGGAAAAAACCAAGTAATGCAGTGCACTCCAGGATTCCATCCAGTTTTTGTGAGCCGTCACCCATGCTGGGGTGGGTTTTGGTGATGCAGCTGTCTTTGAGTCATTTCTGCTCCTGTAAGTACCCTCTCACCCACACTCCTGTAAGCGAGCCCACTAAAACTCATTGATTGGTTCACCAAGTTGGACGTCCATGGTATCCTTACTTTGGTCTGTCATCAGTTCCCTGTCTGGGACAAGTAGACAGTTGTTCACAGCTCCCCAGGAACAGTGTTGAGGAGTTAGGGGAGCTGAAGCTGATGAGGGAAAGGGGCCTTTTTAAGAAGGGCTGCCTCTTGTTCAGGGGCCCCCCTGACTCCCCCTCCCAGGGCTTTTTGCAACAATTATTTTTATTTTTACCAAGGTTTTCAAGGCTTTTTACAACAGTAGCTTTTTCTTTGTTTTATTTTATGTATATGAGAGTATCGCATGCATGCACTTATCGCATAAGTGCACCCGTGTCATGCATGTAAGTGCACCCGTGTCATGCATGTAAGTGCACCCGTGTCATGCGGTGCCCAAGGAGGCAGAAGAGGGCGTTGGATCACCTAGAACTAGAATAACAGATGGTTGTTAGCCTCCATATAGGTGCTGGGAACTGGACCTGGGTCCTCTGCAAGAGCAGCCAGTGCTCTTAACCACTGAGTCATTTCTCCAGCCCCAAAACAGTTACTTTAAAAAAAAAACTTTTTTTACACCTGAAATGGTGACACAGGCCTTTAATCCCCCTGCACTTGGGAGGCAGAGGCAAGTGGATCTCTGTGAGATGGAGGCCAGTCTGGTCTTCAAAGCAAGTGCCAAGCCAGTTGTAGGTACAGGGAGACCCTGTCTCAAAAAGACCAAAAAAAAAAAAAGTTTACTTATTTTTATTTTATGAGTACAAGTGTATTTCCTGCATGTGAGTGCACCCGTGTCCTGCAACGCCTGAGGGAGTCAAAAGAGGGTGCTGGGAACCTAACCAGGGTCCCCTGCTCTTAACTGCAGAGCCATCTCTCCAGCCCAGCTGGCCTGGAACTATGTAGACCAGGATGGCCTTGAACTCACAGCAATCTGCCTGCCTCCGCCTTCCCAGTGCTGGAATTAAAGGTGTGCACCACCTTCACAGTTATTTTTAAGGAGGTCCAAAGGCAGAATTGTTACAAATCACCAGGGGTCAGGGGATAACACCAAAGAGGGAGTAAGGGAGGGAGTTTGGAAAGGTGGAACCCAGACCTAGAGCTTGGGATTCCCAACTCTGGGAGTCCCCTTCTACCCAGACTGTCTGCCTATTCTCCATGCTTATGACTCCCTGGGGTCTCACACACACACACACACACACACACACACACACCACACACACACACACACACACCACACACCATACACACACACACACTACACACATACCATACACACACACACACCCATACACACACACACACCACACACACACACACACACACACACACACACACACACACGTGTGTGCCTGTCCTAGTTCTCTTGTGTCTGGGAATCTTTCTCCCTGCCCCTCTGTCCCCTTGATACTTTCACTCCAAGGTGACTGTAGCAGGGAAGCCTAACCTCCCACAGCACTGTTTCTGTGGTTGCTGGGACAGTGCCTCAGCCCTGGCAGATAGCGCTGAGCTGCAGCTTCCCAGCCATCTATCAATCTCTCTCTCTCTCTCTCTCTCACTCACCCGCCCATCTATCCAATCATATACATGCACATATTCTCTCTCTCTCTCTCTCTCTCTCTCTCTCTCTCTCTCTCTCTCTTCTGTCTCTCTTTCATTTCTCTCACTCTCCCCCTCTGCCAATCAACTGTATTTCCCTGACTTGATTGTCCCTGCAGCAGAGGTCCCCTCACTGGCCTGTCAAGCTGTGCTTGCCTGCCCCTCTTCCCTCCCTGGTTCCTCTTGCCCACCTCTTTTCCTTCTGCCTTTCCCAGATGTCCAATTCTTTGTTTGACCCGTGGAACAAACTGGAAAACCACCCCTCACCCCCCAAACTCACAACTCTATCACACCACAAAGGTGCCAAAAGTTAAGACACAGAGTCAAACTTTAAGAAAGGTATTTTAGGGCCGGGCCTGCCCCTCTTCCCTCCCTGGTTCCTCTTGCCCACCTCTTTTCCTTCTGCCTTTCCCAGATGTCCAATTCTTTGTTTGACCCGTGGAACAAACTGGAAAACCACCCCTCACCCCCCAAACTCACAACTCTATCACACCACAAAGGTGCCAAAAGTTAAGACACAGAGTCAAACTTTAAGAAAGGTATTTTAGGGCCGGGGAA
>NW_008358795.1:1219380-1222087 GCF_000622305.1 Nannospalax galili | reverse complement strand
ACCAGGCTGGCCTTGAACTCACAGAGATCTGCCTGCCTCTGCCTCATTTTTATTTTTATTTTTTTGATCTTTTTTTTTTGTCTCTTTGAGACAGGGTCTCACTGTAGTCCCAGCTGACCTGAACTCACTATGTAGACCAGGCTGGCCTTGAACTCACAGAGATCCACCTACATCTGCCTCCCAAGTGCTGGGATTAAAGGCATGCGCCACCACGCCTGGCTATTTTTCAATTTTTAATTTTATTTATTATTTTAATTTTATACATATGAGTGTATTGCCTGAATGTGTGTAAGTGCACCCATGTCATGCAATGCCGCAGAGGTCAGAAGTAAGTGTCAGATCCCCTAGAACTGGGGTTACAGATGGTTGTTAGCCACCGTGTGGGTGCTGGGAAACAAACCTGGGTCCTTGCTCTTAAACGCTGAGCCATCTCACCAGTCCCTTCACCCTATTTTTTTAAGACAGGGTCTCTTGCTGGATCTGGAGTTCACCGATTTGGCTAGACTGGCTAGCTAGGGAAATGGCTTAGGATCTGCCTGTCTCCACCCCTCAGTTCTGGGCTTACAGGCAGGCACTACCGTGCCTGGGACTTTTACCCACTGAACTATCTGATGACCCTTGTGGGGTTTTCTATTGTTATTGTTGTTTTTAGAAACCCATAAAGATTTCTGTGAACAAGCCTGGGCATGATGGCACACATCTTTAATCTCAGAACTGGGGAGCCAGAGGCAGGCAGATCTCTGTGAGTTCAAAGCCAGCCTGGTCTACACAAGGAGTTCCAGGTCAACCAGGGTTACACAGTGAAATCTTGTCTAAAAAAACAAACGAAATAGGTTTCTATTAGCAGATAATAGACAAATAATTTTTCTGACAAAAAAAATTTTAAGGCAGCTAAAGACAACAGGAGAGCTTTGTAGCATCTAACCTCATCTCTCCCTCACCTCCCGGGATTGGTGGTCGTTAGGGTTTGGATATTAAACAGCCCCAAAGGCCATGTGTTAGAAGGAGATTAAGAGGAAGATACAAGTCTTTTAAATTTTATTTATGTATTTTTTAAACTTTTTAAATTTTTTACTTATTATTTTTATTTTATGTGTATGTGTGTATTGCCTGCATGTAGGTAAGTGTATACATGTCATGCAATGCCAGTGGAGGTCAGAAGAAGCTGTCAGATCCCCTGGGACTGGAGTTACAAGCAGTTGTTAGCTGCTATGTGGTGCTGGATTCAAACCCGGGTCTTCTACAAGAGCAGCCAATGTTCTTAACTCCTGAGCCATCTCTCCAGCCCCAATTTATGGGTTTTGTTTTGTTTTTTTTTTTTTTGGTCTTTTTGAGACAGGATCTCCCTGTAGCTCCAGCTGTCCTGGAACTCACTATGTAGATCAGGCTGGCCTTGTCTCTGCCTCCCGAGTGCTGGGATTAAAGGCATGCGCCACCACGCCTGGCAGTATTTTTTAATATTTTATTTATTACTATTATTTATGTAAGTGCACCCATGTTGTGCAATGCCCACAGAGGTCAAAAGAAGGTATTGGATCCCCTGGAGCTGGAGTTACAGATGGTTAGCTGCCATAGGGGTGCTGGAATCAAACTCGGGTCCTCTGCAAGAGCAGTCAGTGCTCTTAACTGCTGAGCCACCTCTCCAGCCCCAAAATAGAAGTCTTGATCCCCAGCTTGTGGTGCTACTATGAGGAAGTGAAACTATCAGGAAGCAGAGCCTCCTGGAAGCAGCTGGATCACTGGTGCCTCATTCTTTTCCATTCCTTCTTGCTATGAGGTGAGCAGCTCCACCCACCGTGAACACCTCTATGATGTTCTGCCTTGACACAGGCCCAAAAAGATGGGACCAAATGGCCATGGACTAAAACCTCTGAAACAGTGATCGAAAGTCACACAGTGGTGATTGTGGAGATGGTGCTCCCAGTCCTAGGACCCAGTCACTGATTCTGGGGGAGCAAAAGCAGAACTGACTTCATCTGTTTCAACCTGTCTTGGATCGACCTGAAGGTGCCAGGCACTGGTCTGTTTTTCCTAACTCAGAAATCTCAGAAGGGAAAAGCCTCTAATCAGAGGGCAGTTATGGAAGACACTGAAAGGCAAATTACCACCCCTGGCTGTCTGGAGCAAAGATTACAGGTGAGACAAACAACAGCCTAAAGTCTGAGAGGGAGAGCTGGCAGAGATTCTTTGATGCGCCGAAAAACTCCCTCAAATGTCAATGAATCAAGAAAGGTGTAGGGCAAGGTGGTTGCTCAGAGGAGACCCCAGAAGACCCTAAACTTTCATCTTGGCTAGTCTTTAGGGTGGAAAGTGAGGCTAAAGCAGAGCTGTAGGCTATTTGACTAAGTGTTGAAGGAAAACTTCAACACAGAGAACTCTGAAAATCCTGGCAGTTTTTCTTTTCTTTTCTTTTCTTTTCCCTTTTTCTAGTTCTAGAGCAAGTTTTTCTCTATTTTGAGGATATCTCTGTCACGTATGGTGGAATATTCTTGTAATCCCAGCACTTGGGAGGCACAGGCAAGCAGATCTCTGTGAGTTCAAGGTTAGCCTGGTCTACATAGTGTAGTGAGCTCCAGGCCAACCTGGGCTATATAGTGAGACTGTCAAATAAATAAATAATAAATAAATAAGCTGGGCGTGGTGGCGCACACCTTTAATCCCAGCACTTGGGAGGCAGAGACAGGTGGATCTCTGTGAGTTCAAGGCC
>NW_008358795.1:1217955-1219295 GCF_000622305.1 Nannospalax galili | reverse complement strand
TTAAATAAATAAATAAGTAAGTAAATAAAAGGTTGGAGAGATGCTCAGTGGTTAAGAACACTGGCTGCTCATGCAGAGGACTCAGGTTTGGTTCCCAGCACCCACATGGAGGCTAACAGCCATTCATAACTCCTGTTCCAGGGGATTCAACGCCCTCTTCTGACCTCTGTGGCCATTGTACAACATAGGTACACTTACATACCTGTAGGCAATACACTCATATACATAAAATTAAAATAATACAATTTTTAAATAAAAATAATAAATAAAATATTTAAAAATAAAATGGGGGAGGCAAGAGAGGGTGGGAAAAAGAAAGAAAAAAGGAAATCAAATGCAAAAGGAAAAAGAGAGGAGCTTGAGCGATGGCTCAGTGGGTAAGAGCTCTGGCTGCTCTTTCAGGAGATCCAGGTTCGATTCCCAGCACCCATATGGCAGTTAACAACTGTCTGTAACTCCAGTTCCAAGGGATCCAACACCCTCTTCTGACCTCTAAGAACATTGTACGACACAGGTGCACTTACATATATGCAGGCAATATATCATACACATAAAATAATTAAAAAATAGAAGAAAAAGAGATTAAGAAGGGAGGGAAGGAAGGAAATCAAATGATTAAAGGCTCCAGGGCATATAGGAAAGAGGCAGAATTAAGACTTTGGCAAAGATAAAGTGCTTGTAAAAAGAGCCATACTCTGCTCTGGCCAGTTGTTACCCCATGGAATGTAGGCCTAGTATTGCCAGAGCGTCCAGACTTTAAAACCGAAATTAGGCCAGCCATGGTGTGCATGTCTGTAATTCCAGCATGCAAGAGGGCAAGGCAGGAGAATCATTGTTTAAAGACTGACAGCCTTTAAAATCCGAGCACTTGGGGGGCAGAGTCAGGTAGATCTCTATGAGTTCAAGGCCAGCCTGGTCTCCATGGTGAGTTCTGGGTCAGCTGGGGCTACAATAGGGAGGCCCTCTTTTAAAAAACAAACAATAAAGGAAAAGAAAGAACCTGAAAGAGAAGAACAGTAGGAAACAGGCCTTAATAAGGGAGATATGGATAAAAATTGGGTTAGTTTAAGGGAGTGGGGAGGGAAGGGTATACAAGGAACTTAGGGGATAAAGAGAAAGAAGGAGCTCAAGAGAGGCAGGACCATAGGAGAAGGGTATTATTAAGGGAGAAAGGGGGGAAATGGGGGCACCTTAAATGGGAAAACCATGATGGAGGGGTGAGACAATACGAGAGATAAGTAATGCATAGTTAGTTTTAAAAACCAAAGGGAACCATATTACTCCAACAACCTACTGACAAATTATACATAGCAGATCAAGAAATATATGTCTAGGTTAGG
>NW_008358795.1:1208250-1217376 GCF_000622305.1 Nannospalax galili | reverse complement strand
GTGGGGAGAGGCTATGGGAGGGTGCCATCTGGGAAGTGGGCATATAGTTGAATAAGATGGTTTGGGATGTTCTGTGTGATACACACACACAAAAAAAAATCAACAAAGTTTTAAAAATGTATTATATTTGAGGAGGAAGCGTGGAAATAAATAAATAAATAAATAAAAATAAACAAGTCAGCCAGGTGTGGTGGCACATGCCTTTAAATCCTAGCACTTGGGAGGCAGAGACAGCTAGATCTCTGTGAGTTCAAGGCTGGCCTGGACTACATATCCAATTCCAGGATAGCCAAGGCTACATAATGAGATTCTGTCTCAAAAAATAAATCAATCTATAGATGATAGATAGATAGATAGATAGATAGATAGATAGATAGATGATAGATGATAGATAGATGATAGATAACTCTTTAAAATTCAGCACTGGGAAAGCAGAGACAAGAAGATCTTTGAGGGTTGTTGTCCAATTAGCCCAGCCATTCAGTGAGCCCCAGCTCCCAGTGAGAGACTGTCTCAAAAACACGGTGGATGATTCCTGAGGGAAAAATATGGGAGGCTGGCCTTGAACTCACAGCGATCCGCCTGCCTCTGCCTCCCGAGTGCTGGGACTAAAGGAGTGCGCCACCACGCCCCGCAAAAATTAAAAAATTAAAAATATATATTCTATTATTTTTATTTTATGTGTGTATTGTCAGTTTTAGGAAGGTCAGCTATTCGTCATCTAGCAGCAATCACTTGTCAATATTCCTTTAGGTAAAATTGGGGTCTCCTGTCTATTTTCCCAGTGTTATGCTGGGTTACTGTCTGGGAGTCCCTTTGGCCACCCTGGCCAACAATTCAAAAGAAGGTGTCTCCTACTGGCATTGTTGCTTGTTATGTAGCCTTTAGCTATTCATATGGACTCTTAAAAATTATATCGGCCCCTTTAATCTTTGGTTATACTTTCCTTTTGGGTGTGTACACACACACACACAGGAAAGAGAACAGACCCTTCATGGCCTTTTGAATTTCAGTCAGGCTTGTGCTAAAGGGTTCAGGACCATCAGGTTCTCCAGGTTACTCAGAGACACACAAAACAGAACTCAGGATTTGATATGTGGCTGTGGATTTGTGGGACCTCCAAAGGCGGGAAAGAGACTCCACCTGGACCTTGCAGCTCCATGATCAGATCCCAGCACTGGAACTCTGACCCAACTCCCCAACTCTGAGCCTCAGTTTCTACACATGCCAGACCTGAGGGGTAACAGTAAGCACTGTACCAAGAGATGAGGGCTTGGGCTCAGCGTTTACTCTGTCTCTTCAGCTGGTCACTGTGTTGATAGACAAGTGCAGGCCAAGCTCTGGGAGCATCAGACAGACTATCAGTGCAAAGGCTGCCCCAGCCCACAGGTTTGGATTGTCTATGGAATCCATGCCCTTCCCTGCAGGGAACAGTCTGTAGAGGAAGTCGTAAGGGATTCTGGGCCACCAGACCCTGTCTGTGCATCTGGCACTCACCGATAACCAGCCTGGACTACAAGATCAGGTCACTCTCAAAAATAAAAATAAAAATAAAAAACTTACCACAAAAAGAGTCCTTTGTATAAAATATTTATTTTGAAGTTCGATTTTAATAGTTTTATTTTAGAAAGCCTACTATCATGAGTTCTTTAGTCTGTGAAGAAAAATAATGTGTTGAAAACTGAATGTACTGGGAATAGGCTAGAGAAATGGCTCAGCCAAGCAGTTAAGAGCACTGGCTGCTCTTACAGAGGACCCGAGTTCGATTTCCAGCACCCACATTGTGGCTAACAACCTTCTCTAACACCAGTTCCAGAGGATCCGATGCTCGCTTCTGACTCCGTGGGCATTGCACAACATGGGTGTACTTTCACACATGCAGGCAATACAGTCATACATGTAAAAATTATAAGCTTTTTTAAAAAAAGCCTGAATGTACTGATCTAGAAAATATTTTTATTTTATGTGTATGAGTGTATTGCTTGCATGTATGTGAGTGCACCAGTGTCATGTGATGCTGCGAAGGACAGAAGAGGCTTCGAATTCCCCTGGAACTGGAGTTAAGGATGGTTCGTAGCCACCATGTGGGTGCTGGGGATCGAACCCGTGTCCTCTGCAAGAGCAGTTGGTGCTCTTAACCGCTGAGCCATCTCTCCAGCCCCTAGAAAGTATTTTAAAACATATATTTTAAATATACACACAAAAAATGAAAGTTTGGAAATGTGATTATTACATGGAATTTGATTAATCAAAGTTAGTACTAATGGCTTGGTGTGGCGGTGTACACTTGGAAACCCAGTACTTGAGAGGTCGAGGCAGGAGGATCAAGAGTTCAAGGTCGCTCTCAACTACATGGTGAGTTTGAGGCTACCCTCTGGGCTATATAGGATCTGGCTCAAAACAAACAAAAATAGTTATTAGTGTAATTCAAATTTTTATTTTTAGGGGCTGGAGAGATGGCTCAGCGGTTAAGAGTACTGCCTGCTCTTGCTAGAGGACCCGGGTTCAATTCCCAGCACCCACATGGCAGCTATGAACCATCCTTAACTCCAATTCCAGGGGAATCCGACGCCCTCTTCTGAGCTCCACAGCATTGCACGACACGGGTGCATTCACGTACATGCAGACAACACACACATAAAATAAAAATAATAGAATATATATTTTTTAATTTTTTTATTTTTGCGGGGCGTGGTGGCGCACTCCTTTAGTCCCAGCACTCGGGAGGCAGAGGCAGGCGGATCGCTGTGAGTTCAAGGCCAGCCTGGTCTACATAGTGAGTTCAGGTCAGCTGGGACTACAGGGAGACCCTGTCTCAAAAAGACAAAAAAACAACAACAAACAAACAAAAAACCTCAACGGACACCAGGTCGGGTTTCTGAGTTGGGTATACAAGGCCCGTGCTGAAAGGATTTGAACTTAAGCTTTCCCTCACTCCTTGACCCCCGTCTTCAGTGCAAAGGACAGCGTCTGTGTGTGCAGGGTCCCTGCACCAGTGCCCAACAGCAGCCTGGCAGAGAGTTGGTGCCCCTGAGTGCTACTGTACCGAGCTGCAGCCTATGAAACCTCCCCGCCCCGCTGGCATTTAGTGCCCTCCCCAGTTTGTGCCAGGGCTCCTTACCAAGACTCAGTGTTCTGCCCTAAAGGTGCCCCCCACCCCAGACTAAACCAAAGGAATGTGAAGCAGTTATTACACATAATCAATTACGCGGTGGAGATGCCTGCCCTTCCCCATGCTTCTGCTGAAGGTTTCATGGGTCAATTAACCCAAACGCTAAGTGCCTTCAGTAAATAGTCAGTTGGAATATTCGAAGCCTTCTGCCTAAGCGTGTGTGTTGGCACCAAGGGGAGTGTAGAAAGGACTTTACCACCCTGGGGGAAGCGGGAGGAACCGGTAGTTCCAGTAAAGTAATAATTTAAATAGACACTACTACCCTCCAGTGGGGGCTTCTGTAATTCGTGCAGATAACATCAGAAGTGGTCTAGCCAGAATAGGGGTGCCAGTCTTCCGCGCCGTCGGACCCCTTGAGCCATCCTTGGGAGATAGGAAAGACCACCACTGGCCGATGGCTGGAACGTTCTGACACCCGAAGTAGGAACTCGCAGGAGATGCAAAGTGGACAAACACCGGAGAGAGCACCGACTCTCACCCAAACCCTGCAGTCCTCCGGGTTTCCTTCACTTTGCGGCTCTGGGCAGGCAAGATGTGGAAAATTAAGAAGCCTTCTCCGCTGTAAAAGAGAGCCGACGAGGATGGGATTCGAACCCACGCGTGCAAAGCACAATGGATTAGCAGTCCATCGCCTTAACCACTCGGCCACCTCGTCCCACACACGGCACTTTCTTCCACATTCCCATATCGCTCATCTCTTCCGCACCTTCCGGACTCCAAGCTTCGTTCTCCAACACTGACCTGGAAAAACTGAAGAAAAAGAAACGGTGATAAGGAGTTTTAAATTCTTCTTTCCTCCGGCTTCAGCCGGGAACCGCGCCATCCTCTGCTAAGCTGCAGCCGCGCTGTGAGTGCACTGGTTCTCCTCCCCGAGTGCGCACGAACGCACCGGGGATTCAGGACGCGCGTGGTTCAGGGGGCTGCGCCCTGACTCGGAGGGGAGAGATGCGCGTCCTGGGGTCCGCGGGCAGGTGCGGCGGGTGCAAAGCGCGCCTCGCGGGCGGAGGGTGCAGTAGCTCCTCCTCTCTCCCAGAGGGCGAGCTGGCTCGCGCCTGGATCCGCGCGGTGGGCGGGGCTGCGCGCGGGGCTCGGCCGGCCTCGGCTAGTCTCGGATGCGCTCGGAAGGCTGCGGTAAATCCCGGCTTGCGGTGGCTGGCAGAGGCTACGGCCCGGTGGTCCCCGCCGTGCACCCGGAGCCCCGAGAGCCATGCAGATGTCCTACGCCATCCGGTGCGCCTTCTACCAGCTGCTGCTGGCCGCGCTAATGCTGGTGGCGATGCTGCAGCTGCTCTACCTGTCGCTGCTCTCCGGACTGCACGGGCAGGAGGAGCAAGAACAATATTTCGAGTTCTTCCCGCCTTCCCCGCGGTCCGTGGATCAGGTCAAGTCGCAGCTCCGCACCGCGCTGGCCTCCGGAGGAGTCCTGGATGTCAGCGGCGATTACCGCGTCTACAGGGGCCTGCTCAAGACCACCATGGACCCCAACGATGTCATCTTGGCCACGCACGCCAGTGTGGACAACCTGCTGCACCTGTCAGGGCTACTGGAGCGCTGGGAGGGCCCGCTGTCCGTATCTGTCTTCGCGGCCACCAAGGAAGAGGCGCAGCTGGCCACGGTGCTGGCCTACGCGCTGAGTAGCCACTGCCCCGACATGCGCGCCAGGGTCGCCATGCACCTCGTGTGCCCCTCGCGGTATGAGGCCGCTGTGCCCGATCCCCGGGAGCCTGGGGAGTTTGCCCTGCTGCGCTCCTGCCAGGAGGTTTTTGACAAGCTAGCCAGGGTGGCCCAGCCCGGGGTCAATTATGCCCTGGGCACCAACATCTCCTACCCCAATAACTTGTTGAGGAATCTGGCTCGAGAAGGGGCCAACTATGCCCTGGTGATTGATGTGGACATGGTGCCCAGCGAGGGGCTCTGGAGAGGCCTGAGGGAAATGTTGGATCAAAGCAACCAGTGGGAAGGTATGGCCCTGGTGGTGCCTGCTTTTGAAATCCGCCGAGCCCGCCGGATGCCCATGGACAAGAACGAGCTGGTGCAGCTCTATCAAGTGGGTGAGGTCCGGCCCTTCTATTATGGACTGTGCACGCCCTGTCACGCACCCACCAACTATTCCCGCTGGGTCAACCTGCCAGAAGAGAGCTTGCTGAGGCCTGCCTATGCAGTGCCTTGGCAGGATCCCTGGGAGCCGTTCTATGTGGCTGGAGGCAAGGTGCCCACCTTTGACGAGCGGTTTCGGCAGTACGGCTTCAATCGAATCAGTCAGGTGCCTAAAAGGGAGAGGGTAGGTGGGACTGGGGGAGGAGGTGTGTCAGGGATGGAGTAGCCATTAATGGGAAAGGAGGCAAAGCCATGCTAGTTTGGGAAGTGGTTGGATGGTGGAGTGTGGCCGTTCGGGCCCTGGGGATGTCATCAAACTATTCTGATCTGTCTCTTCCTCTCCAGGCCTGTGAGCTGCACGTGGCAGGGTTTAATTTTGAGGTGCTGAATGAAGGTTTCCTGGTTCATAAGGGCTTCAAGGAAGCACTGAAGTTCCACCCCCAAAAGGAGGCTGAAAATCAGCACAACAAGATCCTTTACCGCCAATTCAAACAGGAGTTGAAAGCCAAGTACCCCAACTCGCCCCATCGATGCTGAGTTTCCCCTCCCCTGGTCTGAGAAGTTCCAGCCCTCTGGCTCCTCAGGCCTGACTGGGGTAAGAAATGTCACTCCACTTGACAGAGGTAACTGTGGTTCCGGACACTGGACTTGAACATAGGGTGCTGGGAGCAAGTCCTAGCTTTACCACTAACTAGCTGTGTGGCCTTGAGCAAATCCTGCTACCTCTCTGAGCCTCTGTTAGTCTGTGGAAAGGGAGGTGACCGTACCTACCTCACAGAACTGTTGGCCGGCTCAGAGGAGATGCTGTATGTGAAAACATTCTGTATGCTTCGTAAAATGTGAAGTATTAATATTATTACAGTGTTATTATTGCTATTACTATTATTATGATTAACAATCTTGGGTGGGTTGCAGCAGAGCACAAAGTATGAATGAGATAACTTAATGGACTTAATGAAGTGGACCTTTGGAAAGGCAAGTTCTCAGATCTGGGGTAGAACCCAAGTTTCAGGGTTCTCCCACGCCCTCGCCCTCGGCGCTTCCTGCAGCAGGGAAGGGTCTGCAGGCCCTGGGAGTGGAAGTCTGGGATCGGTGCCCTCCTGCAGGCTGGGCTGCGCGGATGACAGTGTAAATAAAGGCGTTCACACCCACAGCTGGCTCCGTTACTCTGAGCTGGGCGCGGGAGGGGCCAGCTGCGGATTAACCGCTTGCACGCCGAGGGGAGACGGCTGTGGACCGACGGGCACGGACCATCCCTCTGCGGCCTGGGAGTCTGTCAGCCGGTTACTATGGAGACCGGTCCGCGGTATCCCAGCATGCCTGGACAAAGTGGTACAACTATAAGTCCGGGCGCCTCATGATGACGTACACGGAAGCGCCGACAAGCTCCACCTCTTGGGGAAAGAGGGACGTGCGCTGCGCTTCCGGGAGCGCGGCGGCGGCAGTTACTGATCAGGTTCAGCAGCTCTCGGGGAGTCTTGGACGTGAGACCGGAGCCCCCTGTCCCCGCGGTGCGTATCACCACGCCCAACACCCGGCTCGGCCTTCCGGGTCGGAGCCGAAACGGAGACTTAACCCGTGGAGCTGCCCGGCCCTGCGCCGTTGCATTTGAGGATGGGGCGGGGCGGGGCGGGGCGGGAGGCTTCGGGGTGCTGCAGAGAAAATCAGTTCGGGGAGGTGGGGAGGGGGTCTACCTTCTCTGGAGGCGTGACCTCGAGGTGCTTACGAATCTGGAAAGAAAATTGCGTGTGCACAGTGCTTTACAGTGTGCTTCTCCGTTCCTTAATGCTTGTGTTTACAGCCTTCAGTGGTTTATGTCCTGCCTACACCTGGGCTAAGGAGGGGAAAGGGAGGTGTAATTTCATTCAAGGAAGTCAGAATGAGAGGCAGCTGGAGGAAAAGAGATGTCTTTCAAGGTCCATGCACCTAACAGTGAAAAGGAATTGTCAGTGCAGGGAACTGAGGGTTTTTAAAATTTAATGTGTGTGTGTATTGTCTGAATGTAAGTGCACCCGTGCCGTGCAATGGCCTTGGAGGTCAGAAGAGGGCGGCCTATCCCCTGGAACTGGAGTTATGGATGGTTGTTCACCACCATGTGGGTGCTGGGAACCAAACCTGGGTCCTCTGCAAGAGCAGCCAGTGCTCTTAACCACTGAGCCATCTCTCCACCCCCTGGAACTGAGGTTTTTAAGTCATATTCAGATCATTGAGGAACTGGGACTAAACTTTCCTGTAGGTCAGGCACTATAATTACTTGAATGGATGTCAAGGAACAATGAGAAGGGTTGCCAAGAAATAAAAGCCAATCCTTGCACTGCAAAGGTTTATTCTGTTTAATTTGCATTTGCAAATCTCCAGTCACCTAGTGAACCAGTACTGCACTGTGTGCATAAGACAGATGTGTAGCCCCTGCCCTCGTGATGCTTTCCCACACTCACTGATGCAAATTAAGAAGGTTTCCGGAAAGGAGTGGTGGCTACCCCATGGGGAAGGCTTATGGAGCAGGAACCTCATAGTGAAATGGAAGTTCTCAGTTGGCAGAGTCTGCATGGAGGACTGCTTGCTCTCCCAGGTGACCTGGCAGCACTGGACTGTCACTTCTCCCTCTCCAGCTTTGGATTTTCCCACCTCCTCTTCCCATGCCTCCTTTGTTGATCTTGAGAGTTCCATCTTGGCCCCCCCCCCATACACACACATTCTACCTTGTTGATCACACTGACACAAAGTAGTGAACATTTATCATATGTAGCTGACCAAGTCTCTGAAGTCTGGGTCTACCAGCAGTTTAGACACCTGTGTCCCTGGTCCCTCCTATCATCTGGTATTTGCTATTCACTCCGCCAGGAATGTTCCCATGTCAGCTCAGCCCTCATCAAGTCTGTCTTCCTTTCCAAGCCACTGCTGCAGCAAGCGGCAGGTCCCGTCTAGAGACCCCTCCCATAACACTCTAGTTTTCACTGTCTCCACACCGTCATAAAGGTCTGTTTCTTTGCCCTGTCTTTCAGGAACTTGTAATTTCCTTGAGGGAAAAGACTGCCTGTCCCATCTGTGCTCTAGCACCTACCACAGTGTCTGATGGTACCTAGCCTATATTGGGTGCTTAATATTAGATGAATGGAGAGAAGAGAAATACTTAGCACTGTTTAATGTTTCTGAATGGTCAGCTAAGATGAGCTCTGAAAAATACTGGCATTTGCTACAAGGAATCTGTTTAACTCTACCAGATTAGTTTTAGTGTAAATGATGGTTACTAAGAAAGACTGAAGGAGTAAGAGGCCAAAGTAGGAACAGCAAATGCACATAAAGCCTGGAGAAGATGGCAGTTAAGTAGACTGGGTGAATACTCATATTTCTGCATTCTTTTCTCTATTTGGGTTTGTAAGACAAGGTCTCACTAAGAAGCCCTTGCCAGCCTGTAACTCACTCTGTAGACCAGGTTAGCCTTGAATTTCTTGGCTGAAATTATAGATGTATACCATATCAGGCTTGAATCCTTCTGCCTCTGCCTCCTGAGTGCTGAAATTACAGGCCTGTATCACCCACCACACCTGGATGCTTTATTTTTATTTGGTTTCCTCAGTGCAAGGGATCTGGCCCAGGTCCCCATGCATACTAAGTAAGCACTCTTGTCATCTGACTGTACCCATAGACACCTGCTTTCGAAATTGTTTTTTAAGAGAGTTTTACCATCTCAGACTGGCCTAGAACTTGCCATCGTTCCTCCTGAGTCAGCCTTTCTAGGGCTGAAATTACAGATGTGTACTATATCAGGCTCTTTCTGCTTATTTATTTTAAATTTTATTTTTATTTTATGTGTATGAGTGTATTGCCTGCATGTATGTGAGTGCACCCGTGTT
>NW_008358795.1:1158874-1208144 GCF_000622305.1 Nannospalax galili | reverse complement strand
TGCAAGAGCAGTCAGTGCTCTTAACCACTGAGCCATCTCTCCAGCCCCGCTTTTTTTTTATTTTTATTTTTTCTTTCCAATACTGGGAATTGAACCCAAGACTTTGTGCATGTCAGGCAAGTACTCTACCACTGAGCTACACTCCCAGCCTTCTCTGCTTTTTCTTCTGTCTTAGTCCTTAACAAATCTATTTGGGAAGCTGAGATGAGAGGATTACAGGTTTGAGGTGAGCCTGGACAACTCAGTGAAATTCCCATCTCAGAATAAAAAAAGACTGGGCACAAAGCTCAGTAGTAGAATACTTGCTTGAATGTTTGAGAATTTGTGTTTAATCTCCAGAACCAGAAGGGGAAAAGGTAGATTATTTCTCAGAGTCCTAGAGGCTGAGGAGTCCATGGTTGAGAGGCCATGTCTGCAAGGACCTTTTTGCTCAGGCAGCTTATGGCAGAAAGAGGGGAAAGAAGTCAAGCCTATCTCTTATCAGGAGTCCTCTGCATTAGTGCACTCAAGGACAGACCTCACCACTTTTTAAAGATCTCTTTGTGCTGACCAGATGGCTCATCAGGTAAAGGTATCTGCCACCGAGCCTGATCTGCACTCGAGCCCCAGAACCCACATGGTGGAAGGAGAACACCAAGTCCTGCAAGTTGTCCTCTGACCTCTACGCCTGTGTCATGGCATGTGTGTACAAGTGCACATAAATATGCACATGCGGCATAAATGAATGTTCGAAACAAAGGTCCCATCTCTCTTTTTTTAAATATTTTATTTATTATCTTTTTATTTTATGTTGTATGAGTGTATTGCCTGCATGGGTGCACCCATGTTGTGCAATGCCTCGGAGGTCAGAAGAGGGGTTCAGAACTGGAACTGGAGTTAAGGACGGTTCATAGCCGCCATGTGGGTGCTGGGAATCGAACCCAGGTCCTCTGCAAGACTAGTCAGTGCTCTTAACCGCTGAGCCATCTCTCCAGCCCCAAAGGTCCCATCTCCTAAACACTGTTGCATTGTGGATTAAACTTCCATGCCAGAGACATTGAGGACTTAAGGAAGCAAGATACGGGATTTGACCTGGAACCCAGGAAAAAGATAGAAGATTGTGAAATGTTACTGGGATGAGAAGCTGAGGGCATTGCACCAATAACACGGACAGAGAAGGGGTAGGAGTGGAAGGACTGGCCTTTGGATAGGTTGAAAGAACTGGACTGATAGTTCAAGTCCAATCTATGAAGGGCCTTGAAAGATCCCTCAGAAGCTTGGGTCCATTGGCAGTGAGGAACCCGGCCTTGTCCTTTTCCACTGTGGGTCATATCCTTGGCCAGTAACCCCAGAACTGGGATTTCAAGCAGCCTCCAAGAACATAAGCATTTCCATGCATTCCAGGATTCTGTGAGAGGGGCAGATTCTGCCCAGTGTGTGCTCAGTATGCTAAGGCCAGTCAGCCTCCCCCATCCCTGTTGAGGCTTGTGTTTGGTCCACTCCCTGTTTGGCTGCTATCCTGCCCTGAGAGTAGGGCAGTGGGGAGTGATGGCCATACTCTGTCTCCCAGAGTCCAGATGCCCATCCAGCCCCCAGGCAAAGAAACAGAAGAGATGGAGGCAGAAGCTGATTCAGCTGCTGAGATGAATGGGGAAGAGGATGAGAGTGAAGAAGAACGGAGCGGCAGTCAGACTGAGTCAGAGGAGGAGAGTTCAGGTGAGCCCCTGAGCACACAGCTCGCACACAGCACAGCTACCTGCCTCTGCATACACACACACACACACACGACAGCTGCCTGCCTCTGCATAACACACACACACACACACACACACACACACACACACACACACGACAGCTGCCTGCCTCTGCAGAGCTGGCCTTAATTGATCTCTTGTCTCAGAGATGGATGATGAGGATTATGAACGGCGCCGCAGCGAGTGTGTCAGTGAGATGCTGGACCTGGAGAAGCAGTTTTCAGAGCTGAAGGAGAAGTGAGCACATGGGTGCTGGGGTTGGCCTTGGGCAGGTACAGTTGCTCAGAGTGATGAGCACCGAGCTGGCCATACGGGGTGTTTGGCAGGCCTTTACCTAAGAGGATGGGTGAGCACTGCAGGAGCCAGTGGTGCACAGCTGCCTTTCTGCCTCCAGGTTGTTCAGGGAGCGGCTGAGCCAGCTGCGCTTGCGGCTGGAGGAAGTGGGGGCTGAGAGAGCCCCAGAATACACAGAGCCTCTCGGGGGACTGCAGCAGAGCCTCAAGATCCGCATTCAGGTGGCAGGTCTGTGGCTGCCCTGTTCTCCCAGAACTCACAGCTCTTTGTCCCCATCTACTCTTGTCCCTGCCCTGCCTCACCTGGTCTTGTGGCCTTCCTTTGGGGGGACATTGGGATCCCTGGAGAAGCAGGGCTTCTTTCTCCCTTTGTAGGAATCTACAAGGGCTTCTGTCTGGATGTGATCAGGAATAAGTATGAGTGTGAGCTGCAGGGAGCCAAGCAGCACTTGGAGGTGAGCTGACAGGCCAGGAGGTGGGCAAGACCGAGGTCCATGGTCCCCTGGCTGAGTGGCTGTCCCCCCCACCCCACAGAGTGAGAAGCTGCTGCTGTATGATGCACTGCTTGGGGAGCTGCAGGAGCGGATCCAGAGACTGGAGGAGGACCGCCAGAGCCTGGACATCAGCTCTGGTGAGGCGAGAGCCCCACCACCTTCTGGCTCCCCCAACTGCATGAGGAGAGTCAAACAGCTCACTTCTTGGGGTCCCTGTGAGGGCTGAATGAGACCTCAGGAAACTGCCTAGTTCAGTGCTCCACACACAGTGGGGATTTGAGCAGGGTTGGTCCACTGTCCTCTCCCCTTCAGAATAGGAGGTGTCCGTGTGATACACAGACACATATGAAACCACAGTCCCTCTATGGCATGTGTGTTCATGTGGGGTCTAGAAATTATCTTTATTCCACTGTCTACTAAGCAAAGGAAAAAACTTGAGACTCAACTGAAAAGAACAGTGGCCTCTTTAGCCTTACTCCGCTGTGCAGTCAGGGCCTGAGAAGCCCTGGGAGGCTGCCAGGCCAAAGTCCAGGGTTGGAGCCACTGCCCTGGGTGGTGATGGGGAAGGAAGGGGGAGGCCATGGTGGGGCAGAGGCTACAGGGCTAGGAGTGGCCTGTGGGTCACTGCCCTGACCTTGACTCTCTCAGAGTGGTGGGATGACAAACTACATGCCAGAGGCAGCTCGAAGACCTGGGACTCTTTACCGCCCAGCAAGAGGAAGAAGGCACCTCTTGTTTCCGGTATCCTTCCACTCAAGGTCACCTGAAACTGAGCAGGACATCAGGGCAGGCCCTGGACTCAGGAAGGTTAGCAGAGTTGTCTGGGACAGAGACTAGACACATTCATTGTCATTTGGTGTCATGTGAAAATGCCTAGCTGTCAGGAGTGTCCTCCAAGGTCCTAGGTCCCCCTCCCCCTGGGCTCAGTAGACCCCAAAGAAACAAAGATTAGCTCACTGTCTCCCAGTAACTTCTTGACTGAGGATCAGCCTTTGAGACTTCTGGCTTTCCCTCGATGGCTGGTGTCAGCCCCACAGAGTCCTGGGCTTTCCCACCCCAGCCTTGCACACCTCCTCTGGGATCTGTTCTGCTCAGTGCCTTGCAGATACTGTCTCTGGAGTCTCTCCTGTTGTCTTCCATGCCTGTGGTTCTCTGTACCCTGATGTATCCCAAAGGGGATTTGCTGCCTTGACCCTCCTACACTGCACAGCATAGCACTGAGCTTTCTTCCTTTCAGCACAGTGTCAGGAGAGAGGGACCTGAAAAGTGACCTCTTGAATCATGGGGGTAAAGGTGGGCGATTTCAGGTACAGCATAGTGTGGTATCAAATGAGAAGCCAGGATCCACTTTGAGGTGGGGAAGGGTCTAGTGAGCCAGTTAGTAACAGAGCCAGGCAGAACAGGAGCAGCAGGGTCCCTGAGGGTCAGGTGGGCCTTGATCAACTCACCTGGAATAAGGGTGGGGGTAAGTGAGGGAAATGGGGAGGCTTTAGTGTCCAACACTGTGAGCCCACCTCAAGAACTAGGGTTCCTGGGGCAGGAGGAGGAGCCTGAATTAGGCCCAGGATTTTGGCACCCCCTCTACACTGTCCATGTGCTACCCCTCCCAAGTGTTGTATGGATGACACTGCCTCCTCTGGCATCCCAGTGGAGCCCTGCTGTCTGTGTCATGTCCGTGTCCGTCCCCCCCCATTATCCTGCTTCCTTGACCCCTGTGCAGGCCCATACATTGTATACATGCTGCAGGAGATCGACATCCTGGAGGACTGGACAGCTATCAAAAAGGTAAGTCCACTGCTGCTGCTTGTGCCCATCCTGCTCTGGGGAAAGCAGTGGTGCAGGTGTGTGTGTCCCCCCGTCCCCACCCCACCCCCGTATCTCAAGACACCTGGGGAGCTTTCTGCCTCAGCCCAGGTGCCCTGACACTGCAAGCTCGTGGCAGCCTGGAGGAGGGCACATTGTTCATGTCACTCTTGTTCCGAAACAAGTTTTGTGGAAGAGAGGGAGGGAGGGAACAAGAGACACCTTGGAGCTTGGCCTAGAAAAGAACTTACTGCAACTGCATGCAGCTTGACTCAGCAGCCCTCACCCAGCAGAGGCGGGAGGTGGGTTAGGGCAGAATCAGCAAAGTAAAGGTGAGCTCTGAGGGGCCTTTTCTTCTCATCACCCAGGCCAGGGCAGCAGTGTCCCCTCAGAAGAGAAAAGCAGATGGTAAGAAGCACAGGTGGCCCTGTCGGTATCGGGAGCCTGATCTCAGTCTGAGGGTTTTATGGGAGTTTGGGGAGTAGGATCTACACTGGGGCAGATCTGGGTGGATGGGAATGTAACTCAGTGGTAGAATACATCTAACATGGGAAAGACCCCTGGGTTTTAACCCCAGGACCATGAAAAGAAAAAAAAAGTGGACTAGAGTCCCCAGCTGGGGTGGGTCAGAGCGGGCAGGAAGGATGGACCCTGTGGGTGAGAGCCACCAGAACATGGATCTTTCCTCAGCGCCCTCCAGGAAGTGGCTGCCTCCCTCTTGGTTCAGCTTCCTGTCACTAATTGTCCCTTCCCATGTACCCTAGGACCATGATCCCGCTGTTCACAGCCAGAGGGTCCTTGGAGTAACTGGCACCACACCCAGGACTTAGATTTTTCTGCAAAGGCAGGGGCTGCCCGGTGGCTCTCCAGTGTCACTGCTGCCCCCTGCCTTCAGCTATCACTGACCTGGAGCCCTTTTGTCCTCCTTGGGCCTGCATTTCTATGGCCCTGGAGCTGACCTGGCCAAACAAGACTGTTGACTCCATCCCCGACCAGCCCACCACCTCCCCCTCTCAAAGAGTAGCTTCCTCAGTTTCCCCCGACAAAAAGGATGGGCCTTGTCTGAAGCCAAAGCAACAGTCCTCCTGACCTTTGACCCTGGCCCTAGCCACTGAGCCAGGGAGCAGGTTCCTACTGCAGGAGGAGCTCTTGAGCCAGAAACAACTTGTTGGGGTCCTGCCGGACCAGACTGGAGCTGGAGGTTACATCTGGGCTCCCCAGATTTTCTCAGGGCCATTCCTGGCATCTGCCTCCTCCCAGATTGCAAAGACTGGAATAAAACATTTCCTGGGACCGTGACATGATCCATATGTGTCTGATGTACTTGACAAGGGAATGAAGGCGTCTGTGGGGAACATTTGAACCTCCTCTGGGGTCCCTGTAGTTTGGGGCATTCTGGCTTCTGCCTGGGAATGGGAGGCAGGGCCCAGAGCAGCACATGAAGCACGTGGCCTTGGATTATGAAGGGGCTGGTGCACGTGCCTGGAGGCCAGGTCATGTCTGCACCTGCCCCAGCCGCTTGGCAGATTGGCAAGACAGGCTGGCAGGGTCTGTGTGTGGGAGGCAGCCAGCAGCAGCACCATGTGCTGCCGACCTCACAGCCACACTCCCCGTGGTTAGCACTTGAGTGTCAGAACCACCCCCGAACCTCAGTTAAGCAAAAGGCTTGGTTTCCTTGGAGACCCAGCATCCTTTTTCCATAGCAACCTGAAATCACAAAAACCAAGTTAGACTCAGGAATGAGTCATCTGTGACCGGTAGGGGGTGCTCTCCCACAAGGCTGACCCCTGATAGGTGGGAACAGATGAGCAAGTGACCACAGACTTGTTAAGGTGACTGAAGGGTGAGGCTTGGGCCTGTGGGAACTTTGTCCGCCCTGGTTAACCCCTCCCTACCCAGCTGCACGGGGTGAGGAGGCAGTGATAGGAAACACTGTGTGGAGGTAGTGCCCCACAGCTGGAGCCCCCAAAGTGATGCTAACACGGAGGGGTTCCCTGCCCCTCAAGACTGGACCAAGAACAGAGGAAGTGGACACTGGCCACACAGTGGACATACAAGAGTTAACTGGCGGGGTGTGACAGGGCGAACCGCCTTCAGGAAGTGTTACTCACCACCGCCAGGAATGTGCGTGCCTGTGCCTTGGGGGCTGGATTCTCTTCCTGAGTCCCAGAGAAGCGGGAGGAGCTCTTAGCCATGGAAGAACCTGGGGAGACAGAAGCACACCTGGGAGCCACCAACCTGAACTTTGTTCCTGGCCAACAACAGAAAGAAAAGTTAGTGAGTTTGGAAGGGCAGCCAGGTGTCGGGGAGGGGCAGTGATAGGAGGGTCTGGCATCGGCAGGGGAAAAGGGGAAGCCCAGAAGGGGGAAGGGGTGTACAATGTTCACACCAGACCCCTACTCAGGTCTGGATGTCCGCCCCCAGGCCAGCCCAGGACCCGCTGTATGACACACCTGACACCAGTGGGGCACAGGCAGGCGGGCCCCAGCAGCCAGCACGCATGGTGAGCCTGCGGGAGCGCCTGCTGCTCACCCGGCCCGTGTGGCTGCAGCTGCGGGCCAACGCTGCAGCCGCACTGCATGTACTGAGGACCGAGCCTCCAGGGGTGAGTCTAGCCCTATCTCCAGGGACTGGCCAGTGGAGAGTGGGAGGAAGGGGGGCTGGACACTGAGGTCCTAAGCCTCCTGATCTCTTCCATTTACAGACATTCCTGGTGCGGAAATCTAACACGAGCCAATGCCAGGCCCTGTGTGTGCGGCTGCCAGAAGCCAGCGGCCCCTCTTTCGTCTCCAGCTACTATATCCAAGAGAGCCCGGGCGGTGAGAGGGCTGGCCTGGTGGGAAGGGGCTGGAGAGAGGTGGGGGAGGGAGGTTCCCAGAGAACAGCCTCACTTCCCATGTCCCTCAGGAGTCTCTTTAGAGGGCTCAGAGTTCAGGTTCCCGGACCTCATCCAGCTGATCTGTGCCTATTGCCACACAAGGTAAGTCAGCCTGGTGACCACAGGGCCTGCTCTCTGGGCCTGCCCACCCTCTGTGCCTCAGCACCCCTTGATCCTAACTACTCCTTGCTCTCCACCTTAGGGACATCCTTCTTCTTCCACTCCGGCTTCCTAGAGCCATTGATCAGGCTACCACCCACAAGGAGTTGGAGGCCATCTCCCATCTGGGAATTGGTAAGGGTTCCCTGCAGCCCACTGCACAGATGGATACATGGAGGCCAAAGGGGAAACAGAGGACATTCACAAACCTTTTCTTGGTGGATACCCTCTTGAGCCAGCTCTGAGGCCTCTTTTGTTTTCTGATCCCCAGAATTCTGGAGTTCCTCCCTCAACACCAAGGTTCAGCCGAGGCCATCAGAAGCCCCACCAATACCCCGACTGAAGGCTCGCTCCCCTCAAGAGCTGGACCAGGGCACGGGTGCAGCCCTCTGCTTCTTCAACCCCCTGTTCCCTGGTGATCTGGGACCCACCAAGCGTGAGAAATTCCAGAAGAGCTTCAAAGTGCGTGTGTCCACAGAGACCTCCAGCCCTCTCTCTCCACCTGCTGTCCCTCCTCCCCCTGTCCCTGTGCTGCCAGGAACATCCCCCAGCCACACAGAAACGCTGCCTCCTCGCCAGCTACTGAGGAGGGAGAGCTCAGTGGGATACCGTGTGCCCGGAGGCGCTGCTGGACCCAGCCTTCCTCCCCTGCCTTCCCTCCAGGAGGTGGACTGTTGCTCCCCCAGCAGTTCCGAGGAGGAGGGGTCTTCAGGGAGCCCCACAACCTCCCCACACCTGGGCCGCCGGCGGAGACCTCTGCTCCGCTCCATGAGCTCTGCCTTCTGCTCTCTGCTGGCACCAGAGAGGCAAGTGGGTCGGGCAGCCACAGTGCTGATGCAAGACAGATACACAGCTGTGGGTCAGCTGGTGCAGGACCTCCTGACCCAGGTGCGGGCTGGTCCTGAGCCCCGGGAGCTGCAGGGCATCCGCCAGGCGCTGAGTAGGGCTCGAGCCATGCTGAGTGCAGAACTGAGCCCTGAGAAGCTGCTACCACCGGAGAGGCTGGGTAAGGCCCTGGCTGGCGGCCTACAAGCTCAGCTCCGGGCCCTCCATCCACCTCTCTCCTTGCCTTGCTTGCCTGTCTCCTGCCTCCTTGTTGTGGTTCTGCCTTCCCGGCCCTCTTTTTCTCGGTGCTGTTCCTCCCCCAACTCCTGTCTTGGTCAGGGTTCCCCCCTCTTCCAGGCCCCTTCCCCCTAACCCTGCCTGGCCCTCCTCTGGCAGAACCGGTCCTGGAGAAGTCGCTCCATCGCTCTGTACTCAAGCCTCTCCGACCCATCCTAGCTTCCCGCCTACGGCGCCGGCTTTCCACAGATGGTTCCCTTGGCCGCCTGGCTGAGGGTTTCCGCCTGGCCCGGACCCAGGGTCCTGGTGTCTTGGGATCCCACCTGAGCCCACCCTCAGTGGTGGAGATAGAACAGGTGCGTCAGAAGCTCCTGCAGCTGCTCCGTACCTACTCACCCAGCGCCCAGATCAAGCGGCTCCTGCAGGCCTGCAAGCTGCTCTACACAGCTCTGAGGACCCAGGCAGGTATGACCACACACCTCTCCTGCTCTGCTCTTTCTAAGGAGAAGCTGTCCCCCATTCCTGCCCCTCCACCCCACCCCCCACCCCCCAGGGAAAGGCTCCCAGATCCTAGACCTGCACACAGGGGAGAATGATCCAATTCTCCCATCCCAGAAGGCCCGAAAATAGTCTTCCCTGGACCCTTCTTGTGGTTGCTCTAACTGTCCCATCACCTAGGGACTGGCCGGCTGCGAAGGGGAGGGATCACTGTCTAGGACAGAGGATTGGACCCTCGCCTTTGGGCCTCTAAGGAGCCTGAAACTTCCTCTTCCATGTCCCCACAGGGGAGGATGCAGGCGCTGATGAGTTCCTGCCTTTGCTGAGCTTTGTTTTAGCTCAGTGTGACCTTCCTGACCTCCTTTTAGAAGCTGAGTACATGTCTGAGCTACTGGAGCCCACCCTGCTCACCGGAGAGGGTGAGGGTCCCCTCACTTTCCTGTCTGAGTAAACTGGGGGATCTTGGCTGCTCGTGGGCTTTGAGTAAGCAAGGAAGGGAAGGCAGGTGCCTGCCCCAGCCTAAGCTGTATTCTGTATTCTGTGTCACAGGGGGCTACTACCTGACCAGCCTATCGGCCAGCCTGGCATTACTGGGTAGCCTAGGCCAGGCCCACACTCTCCCCCTCAGCCCTGCACAGGAGCTCCAGCGTTCTCTGGCCCTCTGGGAACAGCGCCGCCTGCCAGCTACTCACAGTTTCCAGGTAATGGGGCCCTACCACATGTCTGCCCTGAACTAGCCTTGCTTTGTGGGACTCTGACATCATCTAGCACAGTCCCTCTAGTCCTGTATCACTCTACAATAGAATTAGAGGCCCATCTGAATATCAGAGCCAGGCCTTTGATGCTGGAGAGATGGTTCAAGAGTTAAGAGCTGTGGTTGAGAGCAGTGGCTGCTTTTCAGAGGACCCAAGTTCAGATCCCAACATCCATGTGGCTAAGTCCAGTTCCAGGGAATCTGATGCCCTCTTCTGACCTCTGCAGGTACTGCACATATGTGGTACACTTAGATACATGTACACAAAACCCTCATATACATAAAATTAAAAATAAATAAATCTGGGGCTGGAGAGATGGCTCAGCAGTTAAGGGCGCTGGCGGCTCTTCCAGAGGACCTGGGTTCAGTTTCCCAGCACCCACATGGTGGCTAACAACTGCCTGTAACTCCAGTTCCAGGGGATCCAACACCTTCTGGCCTCCATGAGCATTGCATGCATAGGTGCACTTATATACATGCAGGCAAAACACTCATGCACATAAAAATAAAAACAATTTTTTTTAATTTAAAAAATAAGCTGGGCATGGTGGCACACACCTTTAATCCTAGCACTCAGAAGGCAGAAGCAGGCAGATCTCTGTGAGTTTGAGGCCAGCCTGGTCTACATAGTGAGTTCAGGACAGCTGGGGCTACAGGGAGACCCTGTCTCAAAAAGACCAAAAAAAAAAGCAAAAAATAAAATCAGTCAATCAAATCCAAAAAAATTTGCCAAAGCAGGCCCAGGTTCTAATTCCTGTCCCCTAACCCCAGCCAAAGTTCTGCCCTCCCTGTCCTCAGGCTTCAACCCAGGTTCCCATTTGGGCCCTGACCCAGGTGTACCAACCCTGACCTTCAACTTTCACAACATTGCTCATGAATCCAGACTCTGCTGCTGGGTCCCAGGTTCATCCCAGCTCTACCACGTCTCATTTGTGTCAGTTTTCTCATCTGTAAATGGGCATCAGGGAGGGCTTCCTTGAAGATTAAGTGTATTGGTACCTATGGAGGCTAGTTAATGCCAGCCCCAGGAACAGTTGGGGAGAGAGCCTAGTGTAGCGTAATTCCCTCTTGAGCATCCTTTCAGGATTCTGCAGTTCCCTCTGGGCTGACCTTGTACCTACACTACCAGCCCAAACACATTTGTCCCCGCCCCCGTGTTCCCTTGGCGCTCATAAGGCTCGTGTCAGCTGGTTCCACTGTAGATGTGCACCACACCACCCTGTCCCTGCCCCTCCCTCTGCTTTGGAGATGCACACTAAGCAGAGCTGACGACTTTGCTTTGCTTCTTTTGCACAGCACCTCCTCCGAGTAGCTTACCAGGACCCCAGCACTGGTTGTACTTCCAAGACCCTGGCTGTGCCTCCAGGGTCTTCAATTGCCACCTTGAGCCAACTCTGTGCCACCAAGTTCCGAGTGACCCAGCCTGATGCATTTGGCCTCTTCCTCTACAAGGAGCAGGGCTACCACCGCCTGCCCCCTGGAGCCTTGGCCCATAGACTTCCTGCAACTGGCTACCTCGTATACCGCCGGGCAGAGCGGCCTGAGACTCAGGGGGCTGCAAGAGAGAAGACAGGGAGCAAAGAGGAGGAGAAAGGGGTCCGGAACAGTCAGGGAGAGTCTGAGACAACTGTTGGCCAAAGTGAGGGTCAGGCCACTGGAGGTCATGTGCAGCCAGGGAAGCAAGAGGCAGAAGGAGGCCAGGTAGCAGAAGAGTAGCCAGAAAGAGACAGAAGAATCATCTGGGGCAGGAGCCTCCAAGCCTTCAACGCCTGCTCTTTCCAGCCGCCCTCTGTTGTGTCTGCCACCACCTTGGACCTGTACTGATCTTCATGAGTCCACCTGCTGGGGAACAATGGAGTTGGCCACACAGAGAGACTAGAGCAAAGTTAAAGGGGTTAGGGAACTCCCAGGCTCTGTTCCGAGGCCCCTTGCCTCTGTTCTTCCCTAACCTGCAGGGATATGTGTGTCTAGTAAGGGACAAATCCATCTGATAGCCAATTTCTGGCATGGGAGGAGGATGGATGCCTTGGAGCTCCCCCTACCCATGGGCACAGACTGGGCTGCTGTAATTTCAAAGTCCTGAACTGGCCAGGTGTGGTGGTGCAGGCCTTTAATCCCAGCACTCGAGAGGCAGAGGCAGGTGGATCTTTGTGAGTTCAAGGCCAGCCTGGTCTATATAGCTAGTTCCAGCCAGCTGGGGCTACAGGGAGACCCTGTCTCAAAAAGACCAGAAAAAAAAAAAGTCCTGAACTGAGTGACCCCAACCTTTCCTGCTGTCAGAGGTTGAGGAGACAGCAGAGAGCAGAGTGACAGCAAAGGTTCCTAATTGAACAGCTCTTCCCAGTCTAAGCATTGTAGTTTGCAAAGAAGGGTTTTTAATTCTGCAGGTCTCCTGGAAGAGTTCCAGCATGTGCATGGATAGTTTGGCTGAAAAGCTCAGGCAGGGGGAAAGAAAGGAAAGGATGAGTGTCAGCAGCCATATATGCTCCCCTCTGAGAGTCTGCCCCTACCAAACAAATCTCTCATCTGTGGCTTCTTCCTCAGTCAGTCCAGAGATGGTTATTACCCTGTAAGTCAGGTCCCAGGGAAGAAGGCATCTGTGTTCCAGATTTCTTAAGATCAGAAGTCTGCCCAGGCACACCAGCATCTCTGGGAAACAGTACCCACCCATGGCAAGAAGATAAGTTTCCAGGATAGAGAGGGACCCTGAAAACATTTTCTTTACACCTGACTCTTTAGGCTCTCACAAAAGGATTGGTAGAGAAGCCAGACATAGCTTATGAGGTATAGGAAGGTGACACCCAAGATGTCATAACAAATCAGCCCTCAAAGCCAGGGCAGCCAGACCCAAAGGGAATCAGGCTGCAAAGCTAACCAGAGGAAAATGCCTGCTGTTAACCACGAGGGGGCATGCGCATCCCAGGAAGCTGCACAGGGTGACCCCTGGGGGAAGGTGAAGAGTCACTGGCTTTGTCATCAGACAGCCAGGGAGGTACAGGGCCCTGGCTACCAGCAGTTAAGAGATTCTTAGGAAAGAATTGTCCCCAGATGAATGAGGACCCCAGCCAGTCTGAAAAACACCAACTCAGATGTAAAATGACAACAGGGGAGGTACAAGTTGTGGACACTGACTTTAAGATCCACATCCAACCAGTGTAGGACTCTAAATTTCTCACTAGACCACTGAAATTCTTTCTCCCCACCTCTGTGCCCCTCAGCAGGGGGAACATGTGTCCAGTAAGGGACAAATCCAACTGATATCTAACTTCTGGCATGAGGGAGAGTGGTCCCAGCCCCTTTTACATCTCCCTCCACCAATGGGCACAGAACTGCTGGCACTTCAAGGCCCTGAACAACCTGGTGATAGGAAGCCCGTCTGTGTCCTCCTTCCCTCTCCAATGCCTTGTATAGTACTGAGCATTCTGTAGGTGCTCAATAAATGGTGTCCACTGACTAAAGCTTGAGAACTAGGAATGAGAGACCATGGAGGGAGAGGGAGGGTTGCTTTCTGGGAATGGGACACAGGATGTGTGGAGCACAGTCCCAGAGGAAGGACCTGGAATGTCTGCAGGAGGTGCTCCGAAAACCCCTGGAACTGGATATGGAATTGGTCTCGTGGGAACCAGGCCCCTGGGACCTCCACAGGCCCTTCCTGTGCTCAGCCTAATTCTGGGCTCCTAGAATTCATTGTGGCCTCAGCCATGACTCAAAGGGGCACTGCAAGGTCCTGCCAGCTGCCTGGCACTTTTGGTTTATCTGAGTGCCCAGAAATCCAGGCCAAATCAGTATAAACAGGGATCAGAATTCAAGGGTAGAGACTCCAGGCAGGGTAGGTGGTAACAGGCTGGTCTGAGACTGATGTTCCCGTTTTACAGATGAGGAACCTGAAGCTTGCTCTAGGAAAGTGGCTTGTTATAGGACAAAGGATTCATTCAAACAACAGGTTTTTCAGAGTTTCTAAAGCAGGAAGATTCATTTACTTGTCTTCCCAAAAATCTATCAGAGTCAGGCAAGGTGGTGCACGTTTGTAATCCCAGTACTTGGGAAGATGAGATGAAGATCAGGAGTTCGAGACATCCTTAGCAAGTTGGAAACCAGCCTGGGCTACATAGCAAGCCTGTCACAAAAAACAGGACAAAGAGCTGGAGAGATGGCTTAGCAGTTAAGAGCACCAGCTGCTCTTGCAAAAGACCTGAGTTTGGCTCCAGCATCCACATGGCAGCTAACAACCATCTGTAATTCCAGTTCCAAGGGATCTGATGCCCTCTTCTGGCCTTCTCAGGCAGCACGCATGCATGTGGTGCACTTACATACATGCAGACAAAACACTTGTACACATACATAGATTAAAAATCTATGGCGTGTTCAGTACAGATTATGCAGTAAGCATCCTCAGCAGGGATCTAGTTGGTAACTGAGAACCACTGTATTCCCTGCCAACTTCCTTGTCCTTCTAGAAGAAGTCAAGGCTCTTGAGATGTGACATGCCTGTCCAGTGTCCACTGTTTCAGGACAGAACTGGGACACTGACCTGCTGCTCAGATCTGTTTTGAAAGCAGCCAAGTCATTTCCTTGCTTGGAAATATTGCACTTACCATTTTAAAGTCACCCTAGTTGTATGTATGAGTTTGTTCATTGTCTGTCTCCCCCACTAGCGTGCCAGAGCCAAGCTGGCCTTGTTCCCAGCCAGCTCTCAAAAACCTAGAACAATGCCTGGGCTGGAATTGGCACTTAGTTAAAATATATCTGGAATCATGTAGAATGATGGATTTGGGAAGACTTCATCAAAACCAATCTCCTGTGTTCTTAGGGTGGCACATCCTTCATCACTACCACCAGGGGATGTGACACTTCATTTCAGTCCCATGCCAAGTGCTCTTCTCCCGAGGCCATCCCGGGAATGAATGCCCAGCTGATGGTAGGTGAAAAACAAGAATAATTTGAGAGACTCAGAAGGATGAGGAAAGAGCTGCCTGTCTCACGTTCTATGGCCAGGCTGGCCCCGAAACCGGGCGTATGGGATAGCCTTGAGGGGTGGAGTGGACAGCAGTCATTTTGAGACTCACTCAGACCCACCCTCATTATGTTTAACACCCCACTGTGGCCTTGAGACCCATGTTTACACCCACTTTTGAGCATACAGTTAACAAACACTCTGACTCACATTCCAATGCAAAGTGACACTGCCATCTGAGGCAGATACAAGAGTACCCCAGCACACCTGCCCCCCCAGTGTTAACAGGTACACTCTGACAGCAATCTGACCTACATGGGGACCAGTGGACACAGGCCAGTAGTGATTGGCTACACAGGAGCTTCCTGACACGGACCGACCGATGCAAAACTGTCACCAACACCCACGTCACCGCTCAGACACAGTTACACGCATGGTTTTGAGACACAGCAAAGCTTCCACTTCTTACAAGCCCATCTCCTGACTAATATCTCCCTGGAAACCTCGGTTTATCCCTGCCTCACTCCCCTTCAGCCCCTGGTGGGCCCCCTGAGGAGGCTATGAGTTGCTGGGAAGACCCCTGAGAGGGTGCGGCTATCTCACGAGCCAGGCAGGAGCTGTGGCAGGCAGGCTGGGCGGGGCAGCTTGAGCTCATCAGATTCCAGCCGGCCTGATTCACAGGAAGAGCTACAAGCATCAAGGATGGGGAGGGGCACTGCCCCAGGAGCTGGGGCTCCAGGGTGAGGGGAGGGGACCTGGTTGAGCTTTGGACCCACAGGTCGTGGGCCCAGTGCAAATTTCATGTCCAGGACTTGGGGGTTTCAGAAAGGGGTGGCCCAGCCTGAAGGGGTGCCCTCTGGGCGAGGCTCCTCGGAGGGGCTTAGGTCCCTTAGTTGAGCTGTGGGATGAGACAATCAGGCCCCGCCTGCCCGGCCGGGACCCCACGCCTTCCAGGCCCCAGCAGCTGGGTGTCTTTAGCAGGGGTTAGCGAAAGAGTGGGGGCGGGAGCAGGGGGAGGTGACCTTCACAGTCCGTCTTGGACCTTCTGGCCTCGGGCTGGGCAGTGTGCTGGTGGACTCCAGAGGTCCCGAGAGGCAGGGCCTGCCTGACCCCATTGCACGGGGCCTACAGGGTTACAGACCCATACTGCCCTGCCAGGCGAAGCCTCTGCCAGAGAAAGAGGATTGCATGGGCTGCCCTGCGCCAGGGGCCAGGGATGTGTTCTTGCTGAGAGCCAGTCTTTTGTTCCTGCCATCCCCAGAACCCGCAGTGTCCCCTGATTAAGGGACGCTCCCGGGAGGTGCGCCCCCCCCAACCCCCTGCCTAGACCTAGCTGCGGGGTGACGGGAAGAAAGGATGGGCCTGGGGACAGGGTGAGGGTACAGGAAGTGTCTTTCTTGGAACTCTGCACCAAAATAGCCCATTCCATCCCTACTCTGGGTCTGGTGTCCCACGGGGGGAGGTGTGTGTGTCACCAAGGAGACCCTCATGGGGAGGAGCTTGATCTGACCTTAGTCTGGCTTTTGCTCACCAGCCCCCTCCACCCCCACCCACCCCCACCGCAGCCTAGGCTCCACTTTGAAGTCCTAACGTAAATATAATGTCTGCTTGGGTTCTCTTTCCGGGCCTGGTCACAGCCCCCAGACCTGGCTTCCACCCCAACCAGCCCTCAGGGTGCTGTGGGGAGAGAAAGGAGGGAAACCGGACCACCCAGGGAAGGTGGCAAGCCAGAGACACTTTTCGGAGATTGGGAGACAGGAGAGATGGAAAGCAGAGGGACAGTGAGAGGAGTAAAACAGACCCCAGACCAACAAGGGCTAGAAGGTAGATAGAACCCCCTAAGGTCAAGAGAGGGAGAGGGAGAAAGAGAGACAGACAGAGACGGGGGGGGGGGGGGGGGGGGGGGGGGGGAGGGAGAGAGGGGAGGGGGGGGGGGGGGGGGGAGAGAGAGAGAGAGAGAGAGAGAGAGGAATAGAGGGGAAGAGACTGAGAGGCAGAAATCCTTGGGGACTCTGAGGGGGCAGAAAGAAGAGAAAAGTAAGTGCCTTTGGAGAACATTCCAGAGGTGGGGTGGGGCAAAGGTGGAGTTGGCTGGGACTAGGGTAAGCTGGGAAGGCTGTAGTGCAGACTTGTGGGACCAACTACCTGTTTACCCAGGTCTGATGCGGCAGGGAAGGGGGTGCTGAGGTCCTAGGAGTTGGGACTGAAATTAGAAAGTTCTCATCAAACTGGGACAAGTTGATCCTGCCTGGAGGGTCTGCTCCCACAGATGCCGCTTGCACACAGCCTTTCAAAAGGGCCCTCTGTACACTAGGGGCACGCCTGGCCCCTTCTAGCTTAGACACAGCCTCCAGGATTCCTGTTTTGAGGGCAGATGTGGCCAAATGTTCAGGTCCGGCATCTGTTAGGAGAGGGAGCTGGGCTCCCAGCTGGGCCCAGGCTGGGCAATCCAAGGGGAACCAAATACTTCATTCTCACAGCTGTGGGCACAGGTGTGGACTTGCTGAGACATCCAGCTGTGCACATCCACAGCCATGCCAGGGCTGTGCAAACACATGTATACACACACACACACAGGCACACATGCAAGGGCACGGTCCTGTAACCACACACACAGGTCTTCATGACAAAGGTCCCACCCTACCCTCAGCTACCCCCAGCTGTCAGAATTCTTTGGCTTCAGTGATGCTGAAGGAACACCACCCTTCTTCCCAGTTCCAGTTCTCCAGACCTCCCTCTCCCACCCATCCTGTCCCCAGCAACATAACCCCCTCCCTGAAGGGCTCTCCCTCTAGAAGCACATAGGGTGTGGCCCCAACAGTGGGGAGGAGGGGAAACTGCAATTGTACCCTTCCCTCCTCCACTGCTGCCCAGAGGGAACCTCTCCCACCTCCCCTCCTCTGGCTTCCATCCAAGACCCATTGCTTCCCGCCCACCATCAGCCCTTCCTCCTGACATCCTGAAGGCCGGGATGGTTTGGGAAGCAACTGAGGTGGGGGTGGGGACAGAACGAAGGGAAGGAGGTGATTTGTACCTAAAGCAATGTGCTGGCTCAGCGGCCAGCATGCCAAAGCTCTCCAGGACTCCTGCCCAGGGGGCGCCCCCAAACCTCACCCAATCCCCCCACTCAGCTTTTCCATGGGGCCCCTTCTCTGGATCAGCCATTCTAAAAGCCATGGTTCCCCTGATCCCTCCCTCCCGCTGAGGGCACATACATTGTATCCCAAACCACCCACCTGCCTCTGGCTAATCCTGGACAAGGTTCCTGGGGACATGGAACTGTTTCCAAGTCCCTCTTATGGGAAGTTTTTCCCATATGGGGCCATTGTCAGAGCAGGGAGACTCCTGGCTCCCAACCTGAGCAGAATCTGGGAAGGTACTCCTCTCTACCCACCCACACATCCCAGCCAGGAAGACATGCTGGCCTCAGCCCCAGCAGAGAACAGGGTACAAGAGGAGCCGGAATCAGCCCACTTGTACCCTGCAGTGGTAACCCAAGCTCTTCCCCACCTCCTGGACTGTCCTCCTGCAGAGATGTAGATACCACTCATCCTGGTGGCTGCCAATGATGAGTCAGGGCCACCATCTTTGCTTGTGTCTCTGTATCTAGACATGCATTTAAACATCTTGGAAACCAGGTATGGAGGTGCACACCTTTAATCCAAGCACTCAGGTGGCAGAGGTAGGAGAATCAGAAGTTCAAGGTCAACCTTGGCTACATAGTAAGTTTGAGGCTAGCCTGGAATACATGAGATCCTGTCTCAAGAAATAAAAAAAAAAATGTCTCATCCACCTGTACATTTGCTTACTTAATCCACTCATTCACTCATTCACCATCATTATGCATCTACTCATTCATCCATTCATCCATAAATACATCTGTCCATCCAGCTGACCATCTACCCATCAATCCAGCCATCAACCATATTCATCCATCCATCTATGACTTGGTCTACTGGCCATCTACCTATTCATTCATCCATCCCACCCTTTTAATCATCCTTCCATGCATTCATCATCCAGCCAGCCATGCATCCATGCAGTCATCTATCCAGCATCCATGTGTGTATCTATCTACATATCTACCCATGTACCATCCACATGTGTCCTTTAAATTTTTTTTAATTTACTATTTTTATGAGTATACTGCCGGCATGTATGCAAGTGCACCCATGTTGTGCAGTATCCATGGAGATCATAAAAGGGTATCGGATCCCCTGGGACTGGAGTTATGGATGGTTGTTAGCTGAACCTGGGTCCTCTGCAAGAGCAGTTAGTGCTCTTAACTGCTGAGCCATCTCTCCAGCACCAACTCATGTGTCTATTTATCCGTCATCTATGTGTGTATCTATCCACATAACCACCCACGTACCGTACACCCATGTGTCCATCTATCCATCATCTACCTGTGAATTCATCCATCTACCCATATATGTAGATATCTATCCATAATTCACCCATGCATTCTTTTATATATCCACCCACACAACCCTTAATCATTTATTGCTTCAGTTAGCATCTTTTCTGTGCTATGGGTGAACCAGTGTGAGTCAGACGCAACCAGAGCAGCAGGAAAAAACCCCAACCAGCCCTCTCCCAAGCTCCTCATCCCCAGATCCCTATGTGCAGCTCACTATGTTCCTGACTAGGGAAGAAAGTTTCTAGGTAATTCCCATCCCACTTCTCCCAGCCTGGATGAGGACTGGAATCTTCCCAAACTGGTCACCCAGATATGTCTCCAAGTCTTATTTTTGATCCACCAAACCTTTAGCCTTATTGAAGGCGGAGATGTGCCCTCCTCCACTGCTCAGCCCCTATCCTGCCCAGGCTTCCCTCCACTTAGAAGTAGGACCCAACTAATACATCTGGAAGTTGGCCCTTGACACAATTCCTTCTACTGCTCCCCAACCCCTCACCCCACTGACACTGGGGTCCTGACCTCTGATCTGACCCACCCACTTGCCAGACATCCTACAGTCTCTTCTCAGACGCCCGGCACTGGCCATTGCCCGAAACATGACTGGGCTCACCACACCCTTGGACCCAGCTCAGAACCGCCCCCAAGGAACCTCCAGAGGCTACCTCCCCCAACCGGGCCCGCCCTGTAACCCAGCTCTCTAGCCAGCTCCCTTCTCTTTCCCAGACGATTGCAACAGCCTCCTAGCTGGTCCCTGGCCTTGAGTCCCCTCCACCCACCACCCACCAGCCATGGAGTTCCCTCAAAATGACTCTCTTCCCATGGTCCACACAGTGGAGCTTCAGTCTCTTAGAGGCAGCCTCAAAGCCTCCCAAGTAAGGTCTCTGCTCCCTGTCTGGTGTTCTTTCTCTGTGCCCTGCTGTTTCCCTCTCCAGGTCAGGCAAACAAGTCCTTTGTATTCTCCAAACCCACTTGAGCTCTTGGCGCCAGAACTTAGGCTTCAATCTAGGCCATCTTCCTCGTGGGCCTACCATTCAATGTCTGCCTCAGTGCTCCTACTGAAAAGCAAGAATGAGAATCAGGAGACCCAGGTTGGGCTAGATGTGAGTAGCAACTGCCTCTCCCTCTCTCCTTCTGAAACTCCCAGAGCCTCAGTTTCCCCATCTACAAAAGGACTTGCTGAGCAACAGGGATTCCCCTTTACTAGGGTGGTCTGACTTTATAGGGATGGCCAGCAAGTTTTGGGGAACAATCTCCAGCCCCAGGCAGAATCCCAGCTTCATAATGGCATCTCCCTGAACCAGAGTCTTTACTTACCTGAGCCTTCTTCATTCAACAAGTCTCCTCACCCTCACCCTTTTTATTTGAATGGAGTCTCATGTATCTTATGTTAATCCCAGGCTAGCCTGAAACTTACTATGCTCCTCTGCCTCCACCTCTGAAGTCCTGGGATTTCAGGTGTGTACTACCACCCCTAGCAAAAAGTTGTTACCAGGGAACATTTCCAAGCCAGGAGCATTCCAGGCTCTGGAGGACAGTAGGGAACATGGCTGTGATTCTGCTGTTGTGGAGCTCACAGCCTCCCAGGGAGGAAGTTCTCTGCTGGGGACATCATGATTGGCAATATCTGGTATTCTAGTTTGTTTCTCCATTGCTGCGACAAAACACTTTGACCAATACCAACTTGGGGAGGAAGAGGAAAGGGTTTATTTGGCTTGCATCTCCCGGGTCACAATCCATCACTGAGGGAGCCCAAGGTGGGAACTCAGGGCAGGAACCTGGAAAGGCCATGGAGGAATGCTGCTTACTGGCTTGCTCTCCGGGCCCATGCTCAGACTGCTTTCTTATACAATACAGAAAAACCTGCCCAGGGGTGGTACCACATCACTCAATAATCAAGAAGATACCCCACAGACATAGCCACAGGCCAGTGCAATGGAGGCTATTCACCAATTGAAGCTCCCAGGTGTGTCAAGTTGACAACTAAAGCTACCCAGCACATCTGGGGACCTATTTTTGTTGTCCCAACTAGAAGGATGCTATTCACATTTAAGTAAAAGCCAGGATACACTGCATAGCATAGACCAAACAACTGATAATTGTCAAACCCTTCTAATCAATGCCAACAAGGCTAAGACTCTGGCTAGGACTCAGGCCATAAGGAAAGCAACAGTGTACCATGACAGGGAGTAATAGGTGGAGTGTAGAGTGGACCAGAGGTCAGGGAGTCCTGTTGGGAGGGTGGAGCAATGTGGGGTTCGGGGTCAGGGAATCTGCTGCTTGAACTAAGAGCTGAGAAAGTGAAGGTTAGAGCATTTGGGTTGTAGAAAGTGCACTCTAGGCTGGGGAGGATGCCGATGCAGAAGTCCTGAGGTCCAGTGCCTGGTGAGTTTAAGGACCAGCATGAGGAGGCCAAAGTGGCTGGAACAGAGAGAACAAGGGAGCAAGGGGGACAGGATAGGGTGGAATGAGCAGTTTTGAGACAGATCACATGGCATGACTTCCGCTACCTCTGAGTGAGACATGGGCCTTGGAAGGTTGTGAGCAGAGGAGTGGCCGGATTCGACCTAGGTTTTTTGGTTTTGTGTTTTTGAAGCAGGGTCTCCCTGTAGCCCCAGCTGTCCTGGAACTTGTTATGTAGACCAGGCTAGCCTCGAACTCTCAGAGATCCGCCTGCCTCTGCCTCCCAAGTGCTGGGACTACAGGCGTGTGCCACCACACCTGGCTTGGGTTTTGTTTTCTTCTTTTTTTAAAATATTTTATTATTTTTATTTTATGTGTATGCATGTGTTGCCTGTGTATAGGTCAGTGCACCTGTGTTGTGCAATGCCCACGGAAGACAGAAGAGCTGTGGGATCCCCTAGGACTGGAGTTACAGTCAGTTGTTAGCTGCCATGTGGGTGCTGGGATTCGAACCCAGGTCCTCTGCAAGAATAGCCAGTGTTCTTAACCTCTGAGCCATCTCTCCAGCCCGGGTTGTTGTTGTTGTTGTTTTGTTTTGTTTTGTTTTTAAAAAGGCTCTCTCCAATAGGATGGAGAGGCAAGGACAGAGGAGAGAGGGACAGAGGGAGAGACGGCGAGAAGGAGAGGAAAAGCAAGAGGCTGGGGTAAATGGCAGCAGGAGGTGCTGAAAAATGGTCAGATTCCTGATCTCTTTCTGAAAACGAAGGCAACGGGATTCACTGAGATACTGGTCAAGGGGTGTGGGACAAACAGCGGAGTGAAGGATGAGCTCAAGTTTTGGTGCCTGAACCAATGAAAGGATGGACTTTGCTCTCCTGAGAAGGGGAGTAACCCCGTGTGCTTCTTGGACATGGGCCTTGTAAGACAGACTTCTGCACTTAAGGCCAGTGCTTCCTAAGCCCTGCTTCTCACAGACTGGTTGGGTCAGTAGTGCCAGCCTGGGCACTGTGAGGTGATCAGCAAAACCAACTTGATCCCCTCCTGCATCAAGATTTGCTCAGAAAACTAAAGATTATTTGTCTGTGCTCTGCAGCTGACATAACACATCTGTGAGAGTTGCTATACAACAGCCCCGCTGAGCTCAAAGAACTGGACACATTTATCCCCATATTGTAGATGAGAAAAATGGAAACCAGGCATGGCGGCCCACACCTATACTCCCAGCCACTGCTGCCCAGTGAGACTTGCTTGCATCAAAAGACAGTAAAGAGAAGGAAAGTGAGGCAAAGGGAAGAGAAGGGGGGAATGGGGCGGGGAGGGGAAAGGAGGGAGGAAAATGAAGGCTCAGAGACAGCTTCAAAATCACACAGCAGATCTGTGACAGAGTGATGGAATCTGGACCAGTGTCCTGAAAGACAGAACTTCATCACTTTCCCATTCCTGGCCCAAAAGTGTTACAGTGTTGGGAATCCAACCCAGACTCTTGCAGGTGCTAGGCAAGCACTCTACCTTTAAGCCACAGCCGCAACTGGTTCAAAAGCCTGTTAAGAGCTGGGTGTAGACCCCATGCCTTTAATTCCAGCACTCAGGAGGCAGAGGCATATGGACCTCTATGAGTTCCAGACCAGCCAGGGATATATAATGATACTCTGTTTCTAAAAACAAAAACAAACACAGACTGCTAAGAATGTAACAGAATGGATTAAAACCAGGCATGAGAGGTAGGAAGATCAGGAGTTAGAGGTCATCCTCAGCTACATAGTAAGTTCCAGGTCAATCTAGGTTACAAGGGGCCTTGTCTCAAAACACAACATCCCCACATTAAGAGCAAGTACATCAGGTGGTTCACAACTGCCTGTAACTCCAACTCCAGGAGGAATCCAATGCCTTTAGCCTCTGTGGGCACCAGCACTTACATGCACAACGCCCCCTCCCATACATAATTGAAAATTAAATAAACAAAATAACAACAGTAAAACACGCAAAGACTATAAAGGGTTAGCTGCTATGAGTGACTATAATACCAGCCACCCAGGATTCTGAGCCAGGAGGAAAGCTAGAACCCAGGACTTTGGGACCAGCCTTGGCAACATAGTGAAAATCCATCTCTTTAAAAAGTAATAAATATCCCAGGTATGTGGTGCACACCTTTAATCCCAACACTCAGAAGGTAGAGGCAGATGGATCTCTGTGAGATAGAAGCCAACCTGGTCTACATAGCAAGTTCTAGGCCAGCTGAGGCTTACAGGGAGACCCTGTCTCAAAAAGACTGCAAAAAAGAGTAAAAAGAGAATTCAGAGGCTGTGCAGGGGTTAAACCTCCATTCAGCTCTGCAGGGGCCATCCTGGGTGCCTGGCTCAGTGCACAGGCCTCCAGAGGCTTCCAAGAGCAGTGGGAGGAGGACCCTGGCCAGGCCAGGCAGCAGGCCCTGGGGGTAGGGAGGGCAATGTGATGCATGCATCATACACGCATGTGCCATTGTATACCATGTGTCCATACATGGCCTTGCACAGGTTGCCCCATAGACAGTCCTGCTCACCCTGAGCATAGCCCAGCCCCCACCCAGTTCCTAATCCCTGCACCCTGCCCTCCTGCAGCAGGAGCCCAGAGAGGCATTTCCTGTTTGGGGGCTGCCTCCTCCCCCTCTAAGTCCAGGTTCCCAGGGCCCTAGCTGTGCAAGCAGTGATGGGAGGGCCTGCACACCCCCTCCTGAGCCACCTCCTCACTCCTCACCCCTTAATGCTGGCCCCACTGGAGCCAGAAAGCTTGGGAGTGAGATGGGCTGAAGAAGGGACTCAGCAAATATGTATTTGGAGCGAGGTTGTCATTTGAGGGTTATCGATCTGGCTCCCATGCAGGGCCTGAGCAGGAATAAGAAGTGCTTCATAGGTTAGACCATGTAGCATGCCACATCATCCTGGCTTGTCCACTAAAGACACAGCATGTCAGGAGGCCTGCATGTGTGGGAGGGGTCTCCGTGGGCCACAGTGAGGCAGGGGCTTGGCTGTCTGAGATGGATAGGGTGTCAGAGAGAGTGCTGTTGCCAGGAGTGGTCAGAGGAGCCTGCACACATATGTGTGATGGGAAAGGGCTGGGCCAAGCACATTGAGCATTGGTGTATTGAGATTGGTGAATCCAGGAATCCAGATTCGGGTCTCCCTGAGTCTCTGGAAAAAGCATCCTCACCCCAGCTGCCTCAGGGGCAGGAGCATACTGGGGTTTTCAGAGGGTCTTGCGGCGGGGGGCGGGCGGTCGGTGCCTCTCAGGCAGCCGGGTCACCTTTCCCCTGACTCCCATCTTTGTGGGACCCGAAGTGGCCCGTTAACTGCGCCTCCTCCCCTCTTCTGCCCTTCGCCTCACACCCCAGAAACCCCCACCCCACTGCTTCCTGCTCGGGCAGCCCCCGGGGAGCTAGCAGGGCGCTGGCAGCGGCCCCAGCCCACTCCTTACAAGGCCTGAGCCGGCCGGGTCCGCCCCCGGCCCGCCCGCCGGAGGCTCGGGTCCCTCCCCTTGTCAAGAGCAGCCGCAGGCCCGGGCCGGGCCAGTCGGGGGGCGTCGCGATGCTGCTGCGCCTGCTGCTGGCCTGGGCGGCCGCGGTGCCCGCGCTGGGCCAGGCCCCCTGGACGCCCGAGCCCCGAGCCGCCTGCGGCCCCCGCAGCTGCTACGCGCTCTTCCCTCGGCGCCGCACCTTCCTGGAGGCCTGGCGGGCATGCCGTGAGTTGGGGGGCGACCTGGCAACGCCGCGGACCCCGGAGGAGGCCGGACGTGTGGACAAGCTGGTGGGCGCCGGACCGGCCAGCGGGCTGCTGTGGATTGGGCTGCAGCGCCAGGCTCGGCAATGCCAGCCGCAGCGCCCACTGCGGGGCTTCACGTGGACCACTGGAGACCAGGACACGGCCTTCACCAACTGGGCCCAGCCAGCCACCGGAGGACCCTGCCCGGCCCAGCGCTGTGCAGCCCTTGAGGCCAGTGGGGAGCATCGCTGGCTCGAAGGCTCGTGCACGCTGGCTGTGGACGGCTACCTGTGCCAGTTTGGTTTCGAGGGCGCCTGCCCGGCCTTGCCGGTTGAGGTGGGCCAAGCCGGTCCAGCCGTCTACACTACGCCTTTCCACCTGGTTTCCAGCGAATTCGAGTGGCTGCCCTTTGGCTCCGTGGCTGCCGTGCAGTGCCAGGCTGGCAGGGGAACCTCTCTGCTTTGTGTGAAGCAGCTGTTGGGTGGTGTTGGTTGGTCCCACACTGGGCCCCTATGCCCAGGGACTGGCTGTGGGCCAGACAACGGGGGTTGTGAACACGAATGTGTGGAGGAGGTGGATGGTCATGTGTCCTGCCGATGCGGCGAAGGTTTCCGTCTGGCAGCAGATGGGCACAGTTGTGAAGATCCCTGTGCCCAGGCCCCCTGTGAGCACCAGTGTGAACCTGGTGGGCCACAAGGCTACAGCTGCCACTGTCGCCTAGGCTTCCGACCAGCTGAGGATGAGCCACACCGCTGCGTGGACACAGATGAGTGCCAGATTGCTGGTGTGTGCCAGCAGATGTGTGTCAACTATGTTGGTGGCTTTGAATGCTATTGCAGTGAGGGTCATGAGCTTGAAGCAGATGGGATCAGTTGTAGCCCTGCAGGAGCCATGGGAGCCCGGGCTTCCCAGGACCTTAGAGATGAGTTGCTGGATGATGGGGAAGAAGGGGAGGATGAAGAGGAGGCCTGGGAAGTCTTTGATGGTACCTGGACAGAGGAGCAGGGGATCCTATGGATGGAGCCTACACAGCCACCTGACTTCGGCTTGGCCTATAGACCCAACTTCCCGGAGGATGGAGAGCTGCAGAAACCGCACCCAGATCCTACCTGGCCACCCCCACTCAGTGCTCCCAGAGACCCCTACCACTCCTCAGTGGTCTCTGCCACTCGGCCCATGGTGATCTCTGCTATGAGACCCACACTACCTTCTGCCCATCAGACCCCTATTATCTCGGCCACACACCCACCGCTGAGCCCTGCCCATCCACCCCCCATGGTCCCTGCCACACACCCAGCTGTGCCCCCTCAGCACCAGATCCCCACAATCAAGACCGACTATTCAGACCTCCCTTTTGCCCACCAGCCCCGGATTGTCTCTGTCCCTCACCCAGCTCATCCCACTGCCTACCAACCCCCCATTATCTCAGCCAAATATCCTCAAAAGTTCCCTGTCCACCAGTCTCCTATGTTTCCAGACACCCAGACTACTGCTCATTTGCCCCGAATCCCACCTAACCTTGCCCCTGGCGATACCACCCCCAGACCCCGTCAATCTCCTCTGATCCCAGATGTTCCAGGCCATAGAACCCAGGCTCCCCAGCTTCACATTCTCTCCACTGTCCAGCCCTCTCTGTCCACCACCTCTAGGCCTCACCAAGCCCCTATGCCTTCTGACACCCAGCTCCCAGTCCTCCCTACTCCCCTGTCCTCTCAGAGCCCCACTAACCAGACCTCACCTAGCAGACCAATGCATCCCTATTCTAGAGCCCCCCAAGTCCCAAGGAAAGGAGTTCCCAGTCCCAAGTTGGTCTCATGGCTACCATCAGTGGTCCCTACAGCAGCTCCAACAGCCCTGGCAGAGGCCGGTCTGGCAGGCCGAAGCCAGAGGGATGATCGGTGGCTGCTGGTGGCACTCCTTGTGCCAACGTGTGTCTTCTTGGTGGTCCTGCTTGCACTGGGCATTGTGTACTGCACCCGCTGTGGCCCCCATGCGCCCAACAAGCGCATCACTGACTGCTATCGCTGGGTCACACATGCTGGGAGCAAGGGCCCAACAGAACCCATGCCCCTAGGAGGCAGTCTCACAGGGGTACAGACCTGCAAAACCAGTGTGTGATGGGGTACACATGCCCCCCCTCACCCCCACGGGGTAAGGGGAAAGTGACATATGTTGGACATATGGCTGAGGTTGTACCAGGGACCCATGGGGTTTACCCAGCTGGACAGAGGGCATCCTGCTGCCTGGGCCCAGCACTCATGGCAAAGGACACACCAAGGCCTCCAGGACCTCAGGGGGTGGGTGCTGGGGTCTTCTCCAATAAATGGGGTGCCAACCTCACCCAAAGCTCCTGATCGCCATTGATGCCTGAGGGAAGGGCCTGGGAGGACTCAGAAAACAAGGAATGGAACTTCCTTCCATTTCTGTAGGTAAGACCCCACTTAAGAGAGGGCATGCTTCAGAATTTTCAGGGAAACAAGCCCCAGAGGGTAGAGCTTTAAGCACTGTCACACAGCAACCCAAGAGTCTGGAGGGTTGGCAAGGGGAAAAGCCCAGATTTATTCCTCTTTTTTTTTGCGGGGGAGTCTTTTTGAGACAGGGCCTCCCTGTAGCCCCAGCTGTCCTGGAACTCACTATGTGAGTTGGCTGGCCTTGAACTCAGAGAGATCCGCCTGCTTATTCCTCTTTTTATTGAAACTTCAAGAAAGTGGGGAATGAATCTGAGGGAAAGTCTTGAGATGAAGAGCTCTTCAACTGCAGCCAGACTGTGGTTTGGGAGTCAAAGGTGGGGTGGGGCTGGGGAGTCAGGGGAGAAGGGGCATCAGTGTGAGCATCTCTGAAATGTCTTCTGAATATTTCTCCTTACCCTCATTGGCTCTCCAGAAGTCATCCAAGGATGTTGCCACCCTAGGTTGTAGATGCCCCTCCTTCATGCTCTGGGGACACTGGAGCCGAGGGGAGCTAGGATGATCTCAGGAGTAAGGCCTTTGCATTAGGGACCACACTTTAGTCGGAGCGGTGTAGCTAGGAGAGAGCCCAGCAGACCCCAGCTTGAGTGAGGGTCCAGGCTGTTCTAGGCTGGTGTTCCAGGAAGCTAGGGAGGGGCTGGTCAAAGATCACTGCCTGTGGGATAACCTCCCCCATCCTTGGCTGACTGTCCTGGGGGGGAGGGGACGGGTCGGGACCCGGGAGAGGGAGGCGCCGGTTCCATCACCTCTATAATTTTTAGCTTCAGCCTCCCAGGGCCTCTAATTAGGACGGGGCGCAGCCGCCACCCCCATCCGGGCAGGTGAGGAGGGGTGTCCCAACGCCCTTTCCCTACCCGAAGCCCCGTGGCCACCTTTTAGGCCAGGGATTGGGCCTCAGGGGACCAAGAATGGAGGGGCCGGAGCTGGGGATCGATCAGTCGGGGGTGGGGGTCGCAGAAGGGGCGGAGGAAAGGCTGCGCACCGCCCAGGTGGCCACTCTCACGTTTCCCTAACTCAAACCAGACGCCCCCGCTTCCCAGCTTTAACCTCCGAGACGCCGCCGTAGGGGAGGGGGGCGGTGGTTGATGGATGGGAGTGGAGGTCGCGGGGTTTTCCAGAAAGCCTGGGTCTGAAGAGATGCGGGAGCCTCACAAGGATTGACTGTCTGCCTTCCAGAAAGCCTGGGTCTGAAGAGATGCGGGAGCCTCACAAGGATTGACTGCTGGGACAGAGGCTTGGAGCTCTTTCCCGTGACCCCTGGCAGAGGGTCCACAGCATCCTGGGGCCAAGAAAGAGTTAAATGCGCTGCAGTCCGCAGGGGGGGAGGGTGTGGGGAAGGGGGCCCAGAGCCGGCTCTTTGTCATCCCGTAATGAGCACCAGATGCGGAGCTGCGTGCGGGCCTAAACAGTCGGCCTCCCAGGGCACAGCCCCCCTCCGCCTGCGCCTAGCCCAGGCTCCGCCTAGGCCGAAAGCTAGCTTCAGGCCCCGCCCACTAACTCTCAAGCCCCGCCTCACCCAGGCGAGGCCCAAGATTCCGTAGCTATCAGCCTGGCCCTTCCCAGCCATAAGCCACGCCTAGGGTGGGGGCTCCATAGGCCCCGCCCACCAAGGCCGCAGCCGCGCCCCTTGCCAGCTTGGAGGTTCTTGCAGCGTTTGGCCCCGCCCCTCTGTCCTATCGGACCCCCCCCAACACAGGCTCCACCCCCTTCTCCAGGGCGCATGCAAAATAGTGGAGATTTTTTGTTTTTTTTAATGTATATGTGTGTATTGCCTGCATGTAGGTAAGTACACGTGTGTCGTGCAATGCCCACGGAGGACAGAAGAGGCTGTCGGATCCCCTGGAACTGGAGTTACGGACAGTTGTTAGCTGCCCTGTGGGTGTTGGGATTCGAACCTGGGTCTTCTTCAAGAACAGTGTTCTTAACACCCAGACTAGTGGAGTTTGTAAATCCTTCCCGAAGGCTTGAACTCCGCCCAGCTTGCACGTTCTCACGCAGTCTAGGGCCCCGCCCCTTCAAGGAGTCTGCAGCTCTGCAGGGAATCCCGCCCGCCGAGATACCAACTGTTCCAGAGAGACGCCAATGCCGCCCTTCAGAGCGCGAAGTGGACCTCAAGCTCTTCTGCAGGCTCACCCCAGGGGAAGGACTCCGAGGTACCTGGTCACCTGCTCAGGCCCTTCTCCGGCCAGCCCTCAGAAGATGCTCACAAGCCCCGCCCCTTTCAAATCTCTCCTGCGGTCGAGATTGCTCAGGGGTTAAGGGCACTTGCTACCAAGCCTGACGCCAAGTTCGAACCCTGAGATCCACTTAGTGGAAGGAGAGAAGTGAGTCCCCAAGCTGTCCTCTGATCCTCACACACACACTACTGGCAAGTGTGCGCCCGCACTCCCCCTCCAGATACATACAAAATAAATAGATTAAAAGGTAATTTTTTAAAAAATGGGCTGGAGAGATGGCCCAGCAGTTAAGAGCACTGGCTGCTTTTGCAGAGGATCTGGGTTCAGTTCCCAACACCCACACGGTGGCTAACAACTGTCTGTAACGCCAGTTCCAGGGGAATCTGACGCACTCTTCTGTCCTCCAAGGGTATTGTCCTTACATGCAGGCAATACACTCATACACATAATATTAAAAAATTAATTAATTAAAAAAATAAAAGCCCTCTCTCTAGACTCTCCAGCACCCAGGGAAAGTAACCCAGCCTGCCTGTCATGCCTTGCCTCCTGCTTATGGCTAGCCGAGTCCCACATTTAGGCTCCTTTTTCCCAGATGTAAAACATGCGCGCGCGCGCACACACACACACACACACACACACACACACACACACACACACCTGAGTCGCCTGTGGTGCTCAGGGCATACACAGACCTGTTGATTCTCCAAACTCCCCATCTCTTAACTAGAATGCCCCTGAACCCAGCCCTGAGTCCTGGTGTCCAGTCAGCTGGATTTCAGTTTTCATGGGAGAGCCAGGCAGATGGCCTTAAGGAGTGGCTATCCGGCGCCACCTGGCTTTGGCCCTGCAGATTTGCATCCTCAGAGAGGCCTCACCGGTCCCTTCCCTCAAAGCATAATTGTTCAATAGTTACTTGATTTGTTAAATGGTTGTGCTACTTAAATGTCTGCCCACTCCCCAGCCCCACAAGGTAGTCTTCCTCATGTTGGGTAAGTCTGTCCCCAAGAGTACTTCATGCCAGCCACACTTTTAAGTGGCCCTGAAGATCTTTAAATTGGATGGTGGGTAACACTCTCCACAGTCCCAGTTTCAGAGGTGAAAACACAGCTGGTCTCACTTTTCCCCCACAAGTGCCCTTTCTCTCCCTGGCTCGTGGTTTGGCTGTGAAGCCTTGTGTGGAGGCTGAAGGTGGTAGTTTTTAGGGAAGTGTTGCATCATGCAGTATCTTAGGGCAGATCTCTTTCAGCCTCAAAATGACTTAAAAATACTTTCCATGGCCTGGACTGGTGGCACACACCTTTAATCCCAGCACTCAAAAGGCAGAAGCCGGTGGATCTCTGTGAGTTCGAGGCCAGCCTGGTCTACATCGTGAGTTCCAGGACAGCTGGGGCTACAGGGAGACCCTGTCTCAAAAAGACAAAAATAATCCCTGTCAGATGGGGATTATTCCCAGTGGAGAAGCCATTGACTACAAGGCTTCTGCCTGACATCTTTCCTAACTTGCATTAAAAGGCACTGGTTAAGTTTAAATGCTAACCTTGCCCATAGCCCCTCTCAGGACAACTTCAGGCCTAGGAAGTGTAGACTTTTCCGGGTAAGGCTCCAACTTGAGTGCCCTCCCTGTCACCAATGGCTGTAGCATTTGGTACAAAGTAACGGTGAAAATAGAATTTCCTGCCCAGTTCTATTCCAAGGGCTCTACAGGCTTGGCCTGTTTAAGAGCCATAAGGACTTCCATGATGCTAACGCTGTTCTCACTGTTGAACAGATGTGGAAGCTGAAGGTGTTGCCTTAGTGACCAGAGTAGAAGTTTGAGGCCAGAGCTCCAGGTGGTGGCCCATGCCTTTAATACCAACACTCAGAAAGCAGAAGCAGGTGTATCTCTGTGAATGAGAGGCCACCTTGGTCTGTTTAGGGAGTTTCAGGCAGGCTAGGACTACATAGTGAGACTGTCTCAAAAAAGGTTGACCCATAAAAAACTTTTTATAATAGCTGGGCGTGGTGGCACACGCCTTTAATCCCAGCACTCGGGAGGCAGAGGCAGGTGGATCTCTATGAGTTCAAGGCCACCCTGGTCTACATAGTGAATACCAGGACAGCTGGGGCTACAGAGAGACCCTGTCTCAAAAAGACCAAAAATAAAATTAAAAAAACCAAACACTTTTTATAGTCAGGCATGGTGGTGCAGACCCTTAGTCCCAGCACTCAGGAGGCAGAGGCAGGTGGATCTCTGTGAGTTCAAGGCCAGCTTGATCTACATAACGAGTTCCAGGTCAGCTGGGGCTACAGGGAAGCCCTGTCTGAAAAAAACCAAAAAAAAATTTTTATGTGTATGACTGTATTGCCTGCATGTATGTAAGTGCACCCATGTTGTGCAGTGCCCTTATAGGTCAGAAGAGGGTGTCAGATCCCCTGGAACTGGAGTTACAGATGGTTGTTAGCTGCCATGTGGGTGATGGGAATCAAACCTGGTCCTCTTCAAAAGTAGCCAGTGCTCTTAACCACTGAACCATCTCTCCAACGCCTAAATTTTTTTTTTTTTGTCTTTTTTGAGACAGGCTCTCCCTATAGCCCCAGCTGTCCTGGAATAACCCCTAAATTTTTTAAAAATTCTCTTCTGCCTATATTGTGTGTGTGTGTGTGTGTGTGTGTGTGTGTGTGTGTATGCATGTATACACATGAGAATATGCATGTCATAGCTTAGGTGTAGAGGTCAGAGAACAACTTGTGGGAGTCAGTCCTTTTACCATGATGGTTCCAGGGTTTGATCTCAGGTCACAAAGCCTGGCAGCAAGTGCCTTTACCTTATGAGGTATTTTGCTGGCCCAGATCATGTAATCTTTACCCCCACAGTCGAAGTCAAGCCTGATCAGATAGCCAAGTCTCTAACTAGAAAAATGCCTTCTTCCCAGAAACTAGCTTAAAATTATTTTCATGTATTTGTGGGAGGTGTATGCCTGTCCCTGTGAATGCCCAGGTGTGATGGTTAATATCGATTGTAAAGAGACAAGAGAGTAGGTTCAGTGCTTAAGAGTGCTGGCCGCTTTTCCAGAGGACATGAGTTCATTTCCCAGTATCCATACGAGGGCTAATAACAATCCTTAACTCCAGTTCCAGGGAATTCGATGCTTTCTTCTGGCCTCCGTAGGCATTGCATGACACAGGTGCAATTACATGCAAGCAAGCAAAACACTGGAGTTACCTAAAATTAAAAAAAAAAATTAGGATCCATTAGAGATGGCTCAGTGATTAAGAACACTGGCTGTTCTTACAGAAGACCCAGGTTTGAATCCCAGCACCCACATGGCAGCTAACAACCATCTGTAACTCCAGTTCCAGGGGATCTGACAGCCTCTTCTGTCCTCCTCCAGCATTGCACAACATGGGTGCACTTACATACACAATATGTGCATACAGGCAATACCTGCATACACATAAAATAAAAATAATAAATAAAATTTAAAAAAGAAATAAAAAGAACAGAAAAAATATATTAAAGCCAGGAGTGGTGGTGCATGCCTTTAATCCCAGCACTTGAGAGGCAAAGGCAGAGGCAAGTGGAACTCTGGGAAATTGAGGCCAGCCTGGTCTACATAGTGAGTTCCAGGCCAGCTGGGGCTACAGGAGACCCTGTCTGAAAAAGAACAAAAAAAAATAAAATAAAATAAAAGATTGATTTGGGGGGCTGGAGAAATGGCTCAGTGGTTAAGAGCACTGGCTGCTCTTGCAGAAGACCCAGGTTTGATTCTCAGCACTCACATGACAACTAACAACTGTCTTGTAATTTCAGTTCCAGAGAAATCAGATGCCCTCTTCTGACCTCCTTGAGCATTTCATGACATGAGTATACTTACAGGCAATACACTTATACACATAAAATAAAAATAATAAAATATTTTTTAAAAGATTGTGAAATTGACAGGATTTAGCATCACCATGGAAACAAATCTTCAGACATATCTGTGAGGGCTTTTCTAGATTCAGCTAATTGAGGTGGGAAGACCCACTCTAAATCCCTGTCTGGGTGACCCGATCCGTGGACTGGGATCCTGGACTGGACCAAGAAAGGGAGCTGAGCAGCAGCATTCTCTCTAGGCCTCTTCCCAACTGCAGATACAGTGTGACCAGCTGCCTCCAGTGCTTGCTGCCACAACTTCTCAGCCATAACAGCTACTATGTAGCCCTAGCTAACCTGGAACTCACTATATACACCAGGCTGTCCTCAGACTCACAGAAATTCGACTGCTTTGCCTCCCAAGTCCTGAGATTGAAGGTGTGTGCCACCACGCCTGGGCACAAGCTTTGCTACTTAATGACTGTGGGACCACAGGCAAGTTCTCCAATGGCTCTGAGTTTGTCTGCTCATCTGAAAAAATCAGCTTTCTGCCAGATGTGGTGTGGTGGCACACACCTTTAATCCCAGCATTCAGGAGACAGACAGGCGGATATTTGTGAGTTCAAGGCCAGCCTGGTCTACATGAATTCCAGGCCAGCTGGGGCTACAGGGGACCCTGTCTCCAAAAGGCCAAAAAAAAACCTACTTTCTCTAGCAGTTATTCAATCCACAATCTGTCACTCATCTGCCTGGTCACTCGTCTCTTCAGTGTTTAATGAAATGCTACCATGGGAGCTGGAGAGATGGTTCAGAGGCTAAGAGCACTGCCTGCTTTTGCAGAGAACCATGGTTTGGTTCTAAGCACTCATATGGCAGCTAATCTTCTTCTGGCTCTGCCCAGCATTGCATTCACGTGGTACACTTACATACATGCAGGCAAAACACTCATACACATAACATATAAATAAATAAGTAAAATTATAATAAAAGAAATCTTGCCATGCATTGGACTCTGCTCGGGGTCAGGACACAAAAGTTGCCACAGAGGAGATCAGCAAGAGTCCATATAGTGAGACCACTTGGGGCACTGCCCATGCAACAGAAGATGGGGCCTGAATATAGGTGGCTGTGGACATGGGAAGGGCAGAACTGAGAGGTGGTGGACACAGAATTGAGCAAGACCCAACAACAGACTGAATGGGAAGAAGAGGAGGAAACTAATGATAGCTTTTGAGTTTTGACTTTACACTTGGGTGGTGTCATTCGTTGTTTTGAGGACACAGGGGAAGCCTCTCTGGAGAGGTATCATATGGTCAATACTGTGGTTTCTCCCTGTCACATCTCATGCTGAAGTTTGACTTGCAGTGTGGCAATGCTGAGAGGTGGTGAGGCCCGGTGGGAGGTCCTTGAGTCATGGGAAGCATGCTAAGACAGTCATTTTGCATATGTTGAGTTTCAGGTATTTGAAGGTCACCCCTGGATTGCCCAAGACAGCTGGACACTCAAATCTGGAACTCCATACAGACAGAGGTCCAGGCTGAAAGTGTAGGTCTAAGTGCTGCTGGGAGAATCTCAGAACTAACACAGCAAGTCCTGATATTCCCACACTGGCTTCCCAGTTTCACTGGGGAAATAGACTGGACTAGTCTGTTTTATGCTGCTATAACTGAATATCACAACTTGAGTAATTTATATATTTATTATTTTAATCCAGGTCTCCCTGTGGCCCTAGCTGGCCTGGAACTCACTATGTAGACCAGGCTAATCTTGATTTCACAAAGATCCACCTGCCTCTGCCTCCCAAGTGCTGGGATTAAAGGTATGTGCTACCACACCCAGTGACACAGCCTGAGTAATTTGTAAACTTGAGCTTACTTACCTCAGAGTGCCGGAGGCTAGGAAGTCCAAGTCCAAGATGCCACTGTCTGGTAAAAGCCTTCTTGATAGATCAAAACATGTCAAAGGGCGTCACATGTGAAGACAGAGCAAGATTCTAGTGTGGGTCTCTCTTCTTGAAAGCCACGCTAACCCTATCCTAAGGGTCCCATCCTATGACCTTAGCATTCATGGTCTCATCTCCTGTGTATGAGTGCTTTGCCTGCATGTATGTATTTGTACCGTGTGTGTGCAGTGCCCACAGAGGCCAGAAGAGGGCATCAGAACCATTGGAACTTTTTTAAAATTTTTATATTTTATTATTTTTTTGTGTATGTGTGTGTATATTGCCTGCATGTAGGTAAGTGCACCCGTGTTGTGCAATGCCCTCAGAGGACAGAAAAGGCTGTCTGTCGGATCCCCTGGAACTGGAGTTACAGACAGTTGTTAGCTGCCATGTTGGTGCTGGGATTTGAACCCAGGTCTTCTGCAAGAACAGCCCGTGTTCTTAACCGCTGAGCTATCTCTCCAGCCCTCCATTGGAACTTTTTAAAGGGTTTGAACTTGATATTTTTGTTGTTTTGTAGTCCTTACTATGTAGACCAGGCTGGCCTAGAACTCATTATGTAGATTAGGCTGGTCTCAAGCTCAGGGATCCACCTGCCTCTGCCACCAGAGTTCTGTGATTAAAGGTGTGTACCACCACTGTTTGAACTTGATCTTTTTTTAAAAAATATTTTATTTATATTATTTTTATTTTTTTATGTATATGTGTGTATTGCCTGCATGTGTCATGCAATGCCTGAGAAAGACAGAAGAGGCTGTTGGATCCCCTGGAACTGGAGTTACAGACAGTTGTTAGCTGTCATGTGGGTGCTGGGATTCGAACCTGGGTCTTTTGCAAGAACAGCCAGTGTTCTTAACCACTGAGCCATCTCTCCAGCCCCATAAACTTGATCTTTTTAAAAATATTTTTATTTATTGCTGGGTGTGGTGGCACACACCTTTAGTTCCAGCACTTGGGAGGCAGAGGCAGGAGGATCTCTGTGAGTTCGAGGTCAGCCTGATCTACATAGTGAGTTCGAGGCTAGGTGGGTCTACAGGGAGACCCTGTCTCAAAAAGACCAAAAAATTTTTTTTATTTATTTTTCTTTTATGTGTATGAGTATATTGCCTACATGTATGTGAGTGTACCCGTGTTATGCAATGCCGAGGAGGTCAGAAGAGAGCATAGGATCCCCTGGAACTGGAGTTAAGGAGAGTTCTTAGCCACCATATATGTACTGGGAACCGATCCCAGGTCCTCTGCAAGAACAGTCAGTGCTCTTAACCACAGAGCCATTGCTCCAGCCCCTGAACTTGATCTTTATTAATAGTCTTTATACTTTTACAGTCTTTTCCAAAAATTTTATTCCATTTTTATTTATTTTGTGTGTATGTGTGTGAATGTATGTGTGCCATGGCTTGTAAATAGAGGCCAGAGGACAGCTTGGAGGAATGGGTTCTCTCCTTACACCATGTAGGTCCTGGGGACCAAACTCTGGTTGTCAGGCTTAGTAGCAAGTGCCTTTACCCACTAAGCCCTCTCAGCAATTCTATACTTTTTAAAAAATTTGTATTTATTTGTCTTTTTGAGACAGGGTCTCCCTGTAGCCCCAGCTGGCCTGAACTCACAGAGATATGCCTGCCACTATCTCCCAAGTGCTGAGACTAAAGTCATACACCACCACACTTAGCCTTATTTATTTTTGATTTTATGTATATGAGTTTTATGCCTGCATGTGTGTAAGTGCACCCATGTCTTGCAGTGCCCTCAAAGAACAGAAGAGGGTGTCGGATCCCCTGGAACTGGAATTATGGACGGTTGTTAGCTGCCATGTGGTTACTGGGATTCAAACCTGGGTCTTCTGTAAGAACAACCTGTCTCTGCCTCATCAGTGCTGGAATTACAAGTATGAGCCACAGTGACTCGCTTTTAGGGATTGAGTTCAGATCCTGGTACTTTTCTGACTAAGCCATCTTCCCAGTTCTCCAACTTTATTTAACAAGAGTTTTGTATTAGTCTGTGGTTAGGAATGGAACATAGGGCCTTAAACATAAGAAGAATTAATTCTCCTACAGAACCCCACTTGAAGCTCATTTGATAAGGTGATTTTTTGGGGGGAGGGAGTGGCTTCTTTGAGATAGGACCTCACTCTGCAGACTAGGCTGGACTGGAATTTATTTGTAGCCTGGGCTGGTCTGGAACTCATGATAATCTGCCTGCCTTCTGAGGGTTGAGATTACAGGCGTGTGTACCACCATACCCAACTTTTTTTTTTTTTTTTGAGTCAGGGTCTTACTATGTAGCCCTGACTGGCCTGGAACTTGTTATATAAACCAGGCAGAGTACTGCCTGCTAGGATTAAAGAAAGACTTACCACACCACACCTAGCACACACCCAACTTTTTTGGGGGGGGAGGGAGGTCTCCCGGAAGCCCCAGCTGACCTGGAACTTGCTATTAGACCACCTGTCTCTGCCTCCCAAGTGCTGGGATTAAAGAGGTGTGCCACCATAGTACACCCAACTTTTTATGTTTTTTTTTGCCTCTGCCTCCCGAGTGCTGGGATTAAAGGCATGTGCCACCACACCCGGCTCTTTTATATGTTTTTTAAAAAATATTTTTATTTTATTATTTTTATTTTATGTGTATTCGTGTATTGCCTGTGTGTAGGTAAGTGCACCCGTGTCATGCAATGCCCTCAGAGGACAGAAAAGGCTGTCGAATCCCTTGGAACTGGAACTATGGACAGTTGTTAGCTGCTATGTGGGTGCTGGGATTCGAACCCAGATCTTCTGTAAGAACAACCAGTATTCTTAACCACTGAGCCATCTCTTCAGCCCCTTATTTGTTTGTTTGTTTGTTTGGTTGGTTGGTTGGTTGGTGGTTTTTGAGAAGGGTCTCCCTGTGTCCCCAGCTGGCCTGAAACTTACTGTGTAGGCCAGGCTGGCCTTGATCTCACAGAAATCTACCTGCCTCTGCCTCCCAAGTGCTGTGATCATGCCTAACTTGGTAAGGTTTTTTTGTTTTTGTTTTTGTTTTCAGTGGTCACATCCAAATTTTGGAATAGGATTTTGGGTTACTAAAACCTAGCTGATGCTGGACTATGCTGACACTCTGGACAGAATCTCATCTGTGGTACGTGGAGAAGATGTAGTACAACTTTCATGTGAGGATGAGTTAGCTGGTCTTGTTTCCTGTTGACCTGTCTTGCTGGATTGTTTACCTCCGCCCCACAGGGGCAGCAGTACACCTTCCCCATTGTTGCTTGGCAGGTGTTCAACCGTTGACTTGATGCCAGTCCCCCTACTTGCCACTTCCCGATGCACCCCATAATATGGGACCTGGAGAACAGAAGGCAGCAGATAGAAGACAGAAAGGACAGCGAACTCATGAAACATGCAAGGGCCTGCCACCTTGGGAAGCCACACACCCAGTGGCTTGGGGACATGGATCTAAGAAGACCATAAGCGTACCAGTTTGTGGAATGAGGGAGGTGGCAGGGATCCTGGGGGAGCCGTGCTCAGGCCCAGTAGTCAACGATGAGAAGAACATTTCTTTCAGCTTGTTTGGCTCTTCTGTACTTGCTTAATACACAGCTCTATCACTTGGCTCTTCAGACCAGTGAACCCCGGGTGTGGCAGGAGCTCAGGGCGCATTCACTTAACACACGATTGGGTATCTATTATATGCTAGGCATTGTGCTGATGAGAGAGAGAGAGAGAGAGAGAGAGAGAGAGAGAGAGAGAGAGAGAAACACCTTTGTAATTACAGGCTGAGCAGTCTGAAATCAAATCCCAAATCTACAATAGTACAAGATCTGAAACTCTTTGAGTGCCAACATGAAGCCCTTCAGTAGTGTAGCGTCTCATGACAGTCCTGGGAAGGAGGCAGATGCTGTTGTTATTGCCATTTTGTAAATGAGAAAACTAAGGCCACCTAGGGGGTTGCATGGGCAGAGGCTTTGTGTCTTCGCCACTTGGTGGCCTCAGGGCTCGAAGAAGGCATAAGTGGAAACTCTGAGGACTCTGAGACAAGCGTTAGACCAGACCAAAAAGAACTTCCCTCTTTGCCCAGCTGGGGTAGTAGCTCAGTGGATAGAGTGTTGGCCTAGCATGCACAAAGCCCTGGGTTTCATACTCAGCATAAGACAGGAGTGGTGGTACGAACCTGTAATCTCAGCACCGAGGAAATCAGAGGTTAAAGGTCAGCCTTGTCTGCATAGCAAGTTCAAGGCCAGTTTGAGATCCAAGAGATGATTTTTCAAGTGAAACAAAGCAATGGACTGAAGCAATGGCTTCGTGGTTAAAAGTACTGGCCTGTCTTACAAAGGCCATGCCCAGTGGCTCACAACTGCCTGTAATTCCAGCTCCACAAGAGCTAATAACTCTGGCCTCTGCAGGAACCTGCACTTACATGTACATAAACTCCCCCAGACACATGCTATACATAATTAAAAGGAATAAAAATAGGGGAGTGGATAGATGGCTCAGCAGTTAGGAGTGCCTGCTGCTCCTGCAGAGAACTGGAGTTCAGTTCCCAAGACCCATCTTGGCAGCTCACAACTGCCTATAACTCTGACTTCAGGAGATCCAGTGCTGTCTTCTAGCCTTGGTGGGTACTTGGACGTACCTGCACATACATACATGCACACACATATACATACATAAAAATAATGAAACAGCGGGCGTAGTGGTGCACACCTTTAATCCCAGCACTCAGGAGGCAGAGGCAGGCAGATCTCTGTGAGTTCAAGGCCAGCCTGTTCTACATAGTGAGTTCCAGGCCAGCTGGGACTACAGGGAGACCCTGTCTCTAAAAAAAAAAAAAAAAAAAAAAAAGAAATCTTTAAAATAATAATAAAATTTGCCAAGCATTGTGGTGCATGCCTTTACTCCCAGGACCTGGGTGGCAGACAGACCTCTGTGAGTTTGAGGCCAGTCTGTTCTACATAGCAAGTTCCAGGCCAGCCAGGGCTACATTGGAGATCCTGTCTCAAAAAAAAAAAAAAGTAAAAATAAAAATAAAATCTAAAAAATACCCCCAAACAAAACAAAAATGAAAAAAAACAAAAAAATTTCCCATCATCCCTTTCACTATATTCTGTGGTTCAAAGCTCATGGTGAGCCCAGCACAATGGCAGAGGCCTTTAATTCCAGCACTTATAGAAGGTAGAGGCAGGCAGACTTCTGTGAGTTCAAGACCAGCTTGGTCTATACAGTGAGTTCCAGGCCAGCCAGGGTTACACAGTGAACCCTGTCTCAAAACGAAGACAAAAACAAAGCAAACAAATAAAAAAACAGCACATGGTGAGGCCCAGATGGAAAAAGCACTGAATTTATGACCGTATTTATTCCACCACAAGAAAGACCCCAATAAATGGCTTCAGCAGGTAACACTGTCTTGAGAAAACCCACATCTGACACATCACCACCATCGTGACTCGAGCCAATATTGTAAAAGGCAGAGCTCTTGTATCTGTCAATCAGCGGTGGCACTGGGCCCAGTTGCTCTTCGAAGTTTTGAGAAAGGGCACTGTTCTCTCCCATCCCTCGTGGTTTTCCTTCAATGGGACATTGACAAGCCTCATCTAGAGATGAGATCTTTTTTTCCTTTTGTTTTTTGAGACAAGCTCTCTTTGCAGTCCTGGCTGGCCTGGAACTCACTGTCCTCTGCCTCTGAGATTAAAGGTCTATGCCACCACACCCAATTTTTTTTCTTCCTTTCTCTTTTTTTTTCTTTTCTGTCTTTTTGAGACAGGGTCTTCCTGTTGCCCCAGCTGGCCTGGAACTCACTGTGTAAACCAGGCTGGCCTTGAACTCACAGAGATCTGCCTCCCTCTGCCTCCCAAGTGCTCTGACTATAGGTGTGTGCCACCACACCCAGCTCTTTCCTTTTTTTTTTTTTTTTTTTTTTTTTTTTTTTTTTAAGACAGGGTCTTATATAGCCCAAGCTGGCCTGCAACTCACTATGTAGCCGAGGATGACCTTTAATCCCTACTCTACCTTCCAAGTGCTTGTATTCTAGGCATGTGCCACCAGACCTGGTGGAGAGGTGAGATCTTACTCTCCCTCCCTGTGAAACTGGATGGGCCTTTATAATAACCTTGACCAAGGAAAGGGGCAGATGTGATACTATGTGACTTCTGATGCAGGGTGGAAAAAGTGATGCAATATCCCTTTGCTGGGTACACTTATCCACATGGCCATCCACCAGGTCATGAGGAAGCCCAGTTTACTTAGATACCATTTGTGGTTGGTCCAACAAATCACTCTAGTTGATCCCTTGACCCTCAGCCAGCATCAAGTGCCAGACATGTGCAGGGGCCTTCAGAGCGTCCCAGCCCAGCTCTGGAATCTTCCAGTGGAAACCCTCTATGTAGTGGGCAGAGATAGTATCCACTGTGCGTGCCTTGATTGGATTCTTGACCCACAGAAGCCAGAAGAGCTGGATTAGCTTGTTTTTTGTTTTAATTTCTTATTTTTATTTTACATGTATGAGTGTAATGCTTGAATGTATGTAAATGTACCCATGTCATGCAATGACCATGGAGGACAGAAGAGGGTGTCTGATTCCCCTGGAACTGGGGTTAGGACGATTGTTAGCATTCATATGGGTGATGAGAATCAAACCTGGGTCCTCTGCAAAGAGCAGCTAGTGCTTTTAACCGCTGAGCCATCTCTCCAGCCCCCAAGTCACTCTGTTTAGAATAATTTGTTATGTAACAGTTAGCAAAGGTTGCTGGCAATAAGAGATGAAGAAAAAAATATAACTCAAATAAACTAAGATTTTTACTCTTTTTTCCATTGAAGTCTGAAAGTAAGCAACCAAGTATGGAAATTCCTATGATCAGTTAGAAACCCAAGCTCTTTTTTTATTTTATTTTATGTGTATGAGTGTATTCTCTTCATGTATGTAAGTGTACCCATGCCTTCATGTGTGTAAGTGCACCCATATCCTGCAATGCCCATGGAGATCAGTAGAGGATGTCAGATCCCCTGGAACTGAGTTATAGACAGTTGTTAGTCACTATATGGTCTTCTGCAAGAGAAGCCAGTGCTCTTAACTCCTGAGCCATCTCTCTGGCCTGAAACCCAAGATTTTTTACTTGCTCTTACTATTCTTTGCACATGGCTACAATTTTCAAGGTTACCTTCAGATTCCAGATAACTGCTGGAGTTTCAGATATCACACACACATTCCAGTACAAATGCAGGATGAAACAGAAAGTACAAAAAATGCCTCTCCAGTACTTTTTCTATTTATTTATTTTTAATTATTTGTTTTTTATATTATGTGTATGAGTGTATTGTCTGTATGTATGTAAGAGCACCCGTGTTGTGCAATGCCCGGGGAGGTCAGAAGAGGGTGTCAGATCCCCTGGAACTGAGTTACGGATAGTTTTTAGCCACCATGTGGGTGCTGGGAATTGAACTGAGGTCCTCTACAAGAACAGCCAGTGCTCTTAACCACTGAGCCATCTCTCCAGCCCCCCCACCCCGCTTCTATTTCAAAGGGCATTGTTGAGAATCCCTTCTAACACCTCTGTATGTCTTAGAATTTTACATCACACAGTCACACCATATGTGCAAGTGGGGCTAGAAATGTTATCGTTTAGCTTAATTTGTTGCTGTTTGAAGATTGGAATTATGACAAAAGCTTTCTTGATTATTGGACACTATAAGGTTTTCAGCTTCCATTGTATGTTTGTTGATTGATTGATTGATTGATTGATTGATTGATTGATTGATACAGAGTCTCAAGTACTCTAGGCTGATCTTGAAGTTCATATCTAGAGGCGGATAACCTTGAACTTCTAATTCTCCTGCCTCTGAGTGCAGAGATGACATACATACACCACCACACTTGATTTTTGTTCAGTACTAGGAATGGAGCCCAGGACTGTGTGCATGCTAAGCAGGAACTCTACCAACTGAACTATATCCCAAAGCCAAGCAGCAAGATTATGGTTAAGTATCCTCATGTGCCTTTTCCCTTCTCAGCCACCTGCCATGACTTCAGTTTACCTCAGGTTTTTTTGTTTTGGTTTTTTTTTTTGTCTTTTTGAGACAGGGTCTCCCTGCAGCCCCAGCTGGCCTGGAACTCACTATGTAGACCAGGCTGGCCTCAAACTCACAGAGATCCGCCTGCCTCTGCCTCCCGAGTGCTAGGATTAAAGGCATGCGCCACCACGCCCAGCAGATTACCTCAGTTTAAAGACAGATTCCGAGGTCTGGTCTGGAGCCACAGGCCTTGCTTCTACTTCCCCCATGCAGCTCCATGCCAGAGTTTAGGAAATGGATTTCATCCATGCTTGTCTCTCATCCTAGGGCCCTTGCACAGTAGACATCGTGAACATGCAAATATGTCACTCTTCCCAGACATCTTTCTGTGCCCCTCAGGAGGTGAGGCCCTTCCTTTGCCGGCCCCTCCCCCCACCACTTTCTTCTTATGAGACAGGGTCTCACTTATGTAGCTCTGGCTGCTCTGGAACTTGCTATGTAGACCAGGCTGGCTTTGAACTCACAGAGATCCCGTCTCTGCCTCCCAAGTGCTGGGATCAAAGCCATGCTCCATCGTACCTGGCCTTGTTCTATTTCTTAAGATTCCGTGCTGGCTTACCCTGGTTCCAGTTTTGTGTCCCCCAATATGCTTGACATCCATTGCCCTAGATTGATCAATAGCCACTAAGGGAACTGTATTTGAGTCACAGGCCATAGTTCTCTCCCTGGGGTAGGGACATCACTTTCTTAGTCCTCTCTGCACCCAGCAGGAGACTGCAATCCGCCCCTGGGCTGGAAGAGGAGCCACCTCTGTAATCCTGTAATCGCCTGAGAAGTAAATGATGAGGTTGTCAGTACTGGGGTTGAGTGGCATCAGTTACTCAGGTATCTCAAAGCTGTGTCTCAGAGTCCCTGGGCAGGGGAGGGAGGGTCAGTTTCTGCTTACCAGAATGTTAGAACCCACCTCTGAGTTCCCTCCTAGAAGCCACTATTGACTCCATTGTAGCTCAGTGAACTTGCAGCCATGGCCTTGGACATCCCCCTCCCCCAGGAATGCACATAAGAAAACTCCGTTTCATAACTTTATTTAATTTTCTCTGTCTCCTCCCTCCCCTGCCAGCCCCTGAGAGGGGGTAGAAGCCCCAGTTGGAAGGGAAGGGACTACTCTTTCCTCCCCCAGGAGGGATGGTGTCCCCTAGCCAGGCTCCATGGATGGGAGAAGCAGGGGCCTCCAAGGCAAGGCAAGGGCATCATGGAAGAGGCAGTGGCCAGGGCCAAGCCTCACAGATGCCCTGTAGTCCTGCATCCTATGGATCCTCAGGGAGGTGGAGAGCAGAGAAACCTGGAGGAAAGATGGGGACAAGGCTGGGGTTTGTGCGTGACTGACAGAGGCAGACATGGATGTTGGGAGGCTGGAGCTGCCGGTGATGGGACCCTGAGGGGGGAACCCTGGGTCACAGGGGAAGCTGGATGTAGTGAGGGTGCAGTGGGCACCAGGGAGATCAGGGGGGAGCTGAGGGACAAGGCTGTGCTCTGAGAAGTGGGTTCTGGTGGGGGGGGGGCTGTGCCCTAAAGTCCAGGAACAATCTAGGCAGGGCCAGAGGGTGGAAGCAGGAAGGATGGAAACTGCTGGGCAGCTGAAGCCAGCTGTCCAGCCTCAGGGCAGCCATCCCAGCTGGGCATAGCCCCAGGCCACCAGTTTGTGCTTCTAGGTTGCAAGAGGGCTCCCCATGTAGCCTCAGCTATGGCAGAAAAGTAGGCAACTGTGACCAGGACTCCTCTCCACCTCAATCTTTCTGGAAGCTTCTTTCCCTGCCCAGCTTCATCTGCTATCACAGGGGGTAGAATATGGTGGTGGTTGGGGGAGCCATGCTGGGGACAGATCACAGAACTTAGGTGGCTTTCACTCCCCCCCACCCCCAAATGACCACAAGTCACTGCATTTTAGTCTAAGAACCCCACCCCATCCCACCCCCACCCCTTGTGCGTGGCTGGTCTGTTTTTCCCTCCTGTTTTGGACAATTATTCAGCCATCCAAGGCCATGGTGGGATGGTGAGGAGAGGGACACTGCTCTGGGGCTGAGGTGTGCTCAGCGTGCACCCTGCCCATCCCCCCGGCAGCCGCTGTCCCCATGGACGATGAGCACCGGGAAGTAAAGGGCATCCTCATAGCATGGAGGGCTTTCCAGGGGCTCCGTGTCCTCCCCACGCCGTCCCAGGGGGCCTCCACTCAGGCTACGGAAGACCCCTGGGGTAGCCCGACCCCCAGCACCCAGGGAGAGGCGACTGCGACTGAAGGGCAGGCGGGGCCCACTGGGCCGGGCAGGAGGCAGGGAGTTGCTGCTGACCGAGCGCCGGCAGCGCTGGCAGCCTCTTAGGTAGGCCCCGGAGCTGGCACCCATGACCACAGCCTCGGAGTAGCTGGGCACCAGCTGCCGGTTGGAGCAGATGTGCCACTCGAGCTCGGTGAAGTCCACAGTGGCCACGCGGGAGAGCGGGGGCCCGCTGGGCACAGCTCCCGGGGGTGGTGAGCTGGCACCGAAAAGCTTCTCCACCTGGTAGTGGACGTGCGCCGTCCCGTAGGCGGCTACCACGCGCAGTGGCCAGGACAGCGTGGCCGCGGACACCAACCAGAAGACCCAGGCTCGGGCGTACCAGGGTGGGCTGCGGGGGTCTGCGAAGACCATGAGGGACTCTCGGAAGTCCACGTCCTTCAGATGCATGCCCTCCCGGGCTTCCAAGTAGTCATCCAGGCCCTCGTTGGCACTGAAGAAGCGGGCTCTCTGGGTGAGGTACGAGGCCTCGGCCTCGGCACTACCGAAGCTGAAGCACTTGGTGAAGCGCAGCCGGGTGGCCGCATGGTCAGCCAGGCCCACGAGCTCCTTGGACACGTCTCGGACACCGTGTGCAGAATAGTCAAACTCGCCCCGGGCCGTGCGACTGTCGGCTCTCTCGTGGTAGACCTGCGTGGTGGTGTAGGCATCACCGTTGCGGTAGCGGGTGATCTGGCGGGTACGGCGCACGTAGTGGTAGCTGGTGGCCTTCCACCAGACGCACGGCGGTGCCTGCTGCAGACGGTGGATCAGGGCGAGCACTGTGTTGGCGTCGGTTCGAGGCGCCTGGCAGGAGCGCACGTGACAGTGCCAGCACTCTGCCAGGTAGAGGAGGTAGAGGAGGGAGACAAAGGCCAGAGGGATGTACAGGTAGCCATCCGAGCAGGGACTGGCTGGGTAGGTAGGCGGTGGGCCTCCTGCCCCCCGAGCCAAGGCAGCCTCAGGCCCGAGGACCAGGCGGGGCACGGTGGCCAGACGACACCAGGCCACCACAGCCCCACAGGCATGGATGAGGAGCGTCAGGAGCAGGCACTTCCAGTGAGACTCTCGGCACAGAGAGCCTCCCAGGGACTGCTTCAGGGGCCGCTGCTGTGTGTGGGTAGAGAGAGGGGAGGCACAGGTCAGTGGGGGACAACCATGTGAAGAGATGAGGCCCTAGGCCCCATTTGACTTAGCAGGAAACTGAAGCCTGGAGTGACTGAGGTACATGCAGCAAGCTTCACAGTTGAGTAGCTCCCAGTGTCCTGGCAGGACTCAAAAACCTTATTTACCTGCCTTGAGCCTGCTGCCCTGAGTGTCCTGCTGTTTCTCAGCCAGAAGCCCCCTAAAGGCAGACAGAAGGGATAGCCCCTTACACTGGCTACTGAGAGATTTGAGTTCTGGTTGCCCCCGCTCTGCTTTTAATTTGCTCTCTCTCTCTCTCTCTCTCTCTCTCTCTCTCTGTGTGTGTGTGTGTAAATGGGCTATGGAGCCCAGCTATACAGCACCCTCCATTTACAGTGCACTTGAGAAGACCATCTACTCTGGCCCTCAGTTTCCTTATGTGTACATCTGGTTGTTGAGGATTCCATGAAATCACATGTATGAGCATCTTAGCACAGGGTCTGGTCTGGCCCTGCAAATAAACACTGTTGCTGTTACCCTGAGACTCCCACTGGCCTCTCTGTTCAACTAGGGATGGCAGGAGACTAAGTCAGAAGACAGGGGGTGGGGAGCTGGGGACTGGGGAAGTGTGAGTCTCAGTCAGTGCTGGAAGGAGATGGAGGGGGGCTCTTCACCCTCAATTTGTGCTGAGGTTAGGGAAGGGACACAGTTTCTGGGGCCACTCCTTGACCCAGAGTGCTTGGCACATCTCCCATGGCAGGGCCACCTCTGCTCCAGATGTCAATGGGGAGAGAAGGGAATGGAGTGATGGGTAATTGGAAGGGATGAAGTGGATAGTGTAGAGGTGGGATTCTGGGGTGATGTAGCCTATCCAGCCCCTTGAGAGGTCCAATAGGAGAGGGGATTGCCCTCAGTCTCACCCAGGGCACCCCAATTCCATTGTGGAACAACCTTACAGGTGCACTGTGCCACCTAGACCTGCACCAATCAGGTGCACACACCCACTTGTTCACAGTCCTCCACAACATGTGTTCATCACAGACCCACCCACCACAGAGGAACACCATCTCTTATCCAAAACCAGAACCTCACCTATTCTTAGAGCACAAGCCTCATGATCATAGATGTACCCAAACACACAAGACCCCTTCATTACTGGACATACATGCACATCTGTGATATACTGACACCTAGACATGTCAGACCCTCACCTGACCTCAATGCATATCCCCCACCCTAAGCAACCTGACACCCACATCCACACCTCACCCTACACTGGGGAGGCTCTCCAGCAACAAGACAGTCATACCCACATTCACACTCCTGGGTGAAGACCCAAGGCCAGAGGCCCACCAGAGCCTCACCTGGATACAGAGCATCTGTGTCCCACTGAAGTTGGAGCGAATGCACATCCAAATTCTGTCTCACACACACACACACACACACACACACACACACACACACACAGACCCCCCCTCACCACCCTGTCTCCCACACCACCACCTACAGGGTAGATCTTCCTAGCTAGGATTGAGGAGGGGTCCTCGTGGGAGTTCCAGACAGTGGAATGGGCTTTCAGGCCTCACCTGGGATGGAGGGGAGGGGGGAGAAGGGTATCAGCAGCTGCTCCCTTCTCTTCCCTTCTTCCCTCCCCCATCCCTAGTCCCAGCCACCGCTGCTGCATTGCAGGCACCGCCCGATACCTCGTGAGGAATTGGGCCGGACTGGGGGCCCTGACCCGGTGGCCCTGCCAGTGGGGGGTGGGGGGTCAGCATCTCAGGCTGAGCTATGGAACCAGGACGTGTGGGGGGGCAGGTGCCAACGTCACAGGATCTAAGAGGATGGTTGAGGGGGCACCGAGGGCGGACATCGCCCCCACATTCCTGCCCAGCCATTCCTGCCTTGCTCCACGCAGACCCCTAAGCCGGGACCCCAGCCAGAACGCGGGCACCCCGATGACGTCATTGCTGGAGGGGCAGGGGCACTTTTCTCCTCCATCCCTCTCCGGGGGTGGAACCTCATCTTGTCCCCTTCACCTCGATCTATCCCTGGTTCTGTCCCCACGCTCGGGGCCCGTACCTCCTCCCGCAGCGGCTCGCCGTCCGGGATGAGGGCGGGCACCTCTCCGCCGTCGCCACCGCCGCCCTCGGGCATGGTGTCTTGGCTGCTCGGGCGGCCCCGACCCGGGCCGGGGGCATGATAAGCGGGGCGCGGATAGCTGCGGCGCGGCCCCGAGGGGCGTCCGCTCGGT
>NW_008358795.1:1150070-1158774 GCF_000622305.1 Nannospalax galili | reverse complement strand
ACCCCGCCCCCGCGGCACCAGCGGCGCCGAGGGCCGCGCCTGGCACCGCCGGCGCCCCCCGCCGCTGGGAAGGCCACAGCCTGGGCGGCCGAGCGCCTGGGTTCTCCTGCTGGCGTTGGCGACCTTGGGCGAGTCCTTGTTCTATGAACGTGCCAGGCTGTGCCACGTGCAGGTGGACCTGAACGCCCGCCGGGACCAGAGCAAAGCCCACCCAGACCGCACCCCAACTTTGCTAGATGGGGAAGTGGGCAGTTACAGCCCAGAGGGGTGAGATGAGTGTCATCCGCTGGGCTCTGCTCAAGGGCAGGTCGACTGGGCACAAGGGTATTAGGGACTCTAGGCTGCGTGACCTTTGGCCAGCATGCATCAGTCCCAAACTCAGTTTTTCCATCTGAGAAATGGGGATGGAAAATGTTGAATTCATTTCATGAGCAGGAGGGAGTTGGGGTGGGATGTGTCTGGCATGGGACACATGTACATAAGACCCCAGGTGCTGCTCCCTGGACTTCAAGGGGCTGGGTCCCTCATACCCAGGCTTGGGTCTGGGCCTTGCTCCCAAGCTAGAAAATCAGTGGGTGGGATGGAGGCAGCTGCAACACTGGATGGGTTATTCAAGTGTGCATTTGTGTTAGAACAAAGGGTAACTCTAAGACCATTTGGTTATATGTTGAAAGATGGCATAACTGAGATGCTGGTTTTGTCCTGTTATCTATTATTTATTCTACATATGTTAGTTGATGTCTTCTAGATTTAATTACTGTGCTTGGGCACCGGAAGGATAGGGTAGGAATGGAGAATGACACAGTCCCTGTCCTCATGAATCCTACATTCAAGGAAAAGTCTAGTTAATGAGGGGCTGGAACTCCCACCCTGGCCTCCACTCCTGACCAGGCCAGGTCTCTGTTCTCTTTGTCCCTCTGCAAGAGCTAAAGTGGCTCATTTAAAGAAAAAAAATTAACTACATTTAAAATATATTTATTATTTTTATTTTATGTGCATGAGTGTATTGTCTGCATGTATGTAAGTGCACCTGTGTTGTGCAGTGCCTGGAAGTCAGAAGGTGTCAGATCCCCTAGAATTGGAGTTACTGCTCGTTGTTAGTCACCATATGGCTGCTGGGAATCAAACCAGGGTCCCCTACAAGAGTAACCAGCACTCTTAACTGCTGAGCCATCTCTCCAGCCCCTGTAATTAAATTTTTATTAATTTATTTGTGTGTGTGTGTTTATATGTGTGTTCGACTGGCACAAGAATGGAAGTCACAGGACAGCATTCAGGAATCGGTTCTCTCTACCATGTGGGTCTTGGGGACTGAACTCAGGTGGTCAGGCTTGGCAGCAGGTGCCTTTATCTGCTGAGCTATCTTGCTGGCTTAAGTGACTCTGAGAGGCTTTGGACAAATGGGTAGGAGGGGAAAGAGCATCCCAGGTGGAGAGGCAAAAACAGCAGTTGGGCCGAGTGAGGTCAGTTTGGGGAGCAGGAAGGTCAACTAATGTAACTAGACACTGGTAGCTAATTAGCTGCAAGTCTCAGGGGGTGTGATCCTGTTTACTAGGTGCCTGAAAGTCTGTTAGAGGGAGGCCCTTGAAGACTGTTTCCAGTGAGAGTTGGGAGTGGTCACAGCCTAGGTGGAAAGAAAAGAGTCTTTGAGACTAGAGTGAGGCTTAAGGGCCTCACTTTGAGATCCGCAGGACCAGCGATGACTCAGGACTTTCGGCTGCAGCTTCAGGAGACAGATCAGCACACCTCGGTCCCCCAATCCTGGATGCGACAGACCCAATGCAGATTCCCGCCCCATCCATACCACCGGATCTCTGGAACTTTGTGTGTGTGTGTGTGTGTGTGTGTGTGTGTGTGTGTGTGTGCGTGTGCGTGTGTTTGTGTGCACGCGCACTGCAAGGAACGCGATCCCATGTCCTCCCAGCAGAGGTCCTCACGGGTCAGCAGGATGGCGGCGTCGATGGGAGGGCATTTTCAGCACCGGATGACGGACAGCACCCGCTCCGAAAGGACTGGTGGGAGGCGGGAGGAGGAGCCAGCAGATGGAGCTCCGGCCGGGTTTGGACCACAGCAACACATCCCAGTGAGCCTGGACTGGGTGAACTGGAGGAAAGCGAGCACCGGGAGGGAGGGCCTGGACGGGTCGGAGCACGGCCGCCCCCTCCTCCTGGACCACGTCCCGCTGGGGCAGCTCGGCGCCCGGACTCTGTCGTGCCAGTCTCGGGCTGTCTTCTCCCGGGTGTCGTCGTGGCAGAGTCTAGCACGCCACAGCGCAGACGCGGAAGGAATTCACAACTTTACCACCCCCCCCTATTGGCTGGTCCCGCGGCGAATTAGCAAGCTTCCTACCCAATCCCAGAGCGTCTCACATCGCCCCGCCTTCCTCCCCTCCCGGAAGTCTACTCCTACCCAATCCGCTTCGGCGAGGGCTCTCCAATAGCCAATTGGGAGGGAGAAGGGGGCTGGCCGGAGCGGTGGAGCAACCAATGGCGGCCTGCAAAGGGTGACGCTGCGGATATGGCGGCCGCGATCGGCCGACCCGGTAAAGTGTAGGCTGTTGGGTAACTTCGGTCTGTGCTGGGCAAGAGAAGCAGCTGTTTTATTGGTGTTCGTCCCTGTGAGGCCCTCGGGGAGAGCGAGCGTCGCGGCCATGGCTTATCACTCGGGCTACGGAGCCCACGGTGCGTGCAGGGTGGGGAGGGCGGGGCGCGGCCTGCTGCGGGGCTGCACAGTCCGCTCCCCGGGAGGGAGAGAGGGGCTGCGGTGACCGCCGACCCGGGTTGGGGGTGTCACTCGGGTTCCCGCCCGGACGCTACAACGCATCCCGGACTTCGCCCTTTCTGGCCAGCGCTGAGATCAGGCGAGTGACAGCAGAGCTGGGATCCCCAAGTCTGACTCTGCACGAATGGGGTTCTCGTCCAGAACTTACTTTCTCTGTTATAACCCTGGCAGCGTTCCAGACCACTGCCCAGAGACTCCGGGTAGCCAGTGTGGCCTTTTCTACCCGTGTTCACGCAGGAATGCCGTACTGGTGATCTTACCCCAAGCCAACTTTTGCACACCCTCTAGAGCTCAGTTAGGGATCACTTCCCTTGAGAAGCTCCCAGAAACCCTAGACGGGCAGCCACGTCCAGGTTTTCCTGTATACAGTTCAAGATTTCTCCAAAAGTGTCATTCTTTCTTAAAACCCAGCCTGCCTTTTTCTCAACAATTGCAATTGCTTGGTGACCCCTAGAACCCATGCACGGTTTCTCAGGTCAGGGAAAGGGGCTGTGGTTTGGGTCCATGCATAGCATTTCTGTCATCTACTCTGGTACCTCCAACTCCACAGGTTCCAAACACAGGGCCCGGGCAGCTCCAGAGCCTCCTCCCCTCTTCGATGACACAAGTGGTGGCTATTCCAGCCAGCCAGGTGGATACCCAGCCCCAGGAGCTGATGTGGCCTTCAATGTCAACCACTTGCTTGGGGACCCAATGGCCAACATCGCTACAGCCTATGGCATCTCCATTGCATCCCAAGGGAAGGACATGGTGCACAAGGAGGTGTGGCCTGCCCCTAGGGAAAGGGTGTCAGGGTTTCTGGCTAGGGTTAGGGTAGCATGGGATCCCACCTGACTCTCACCAGGGATCTTTAGGGAGAAGCACAGTATGGCTCATCCACAGCCTCTTGTCTTTGCTTCCAGCTACACCGTTTTGTGTCTGTGAACAAACTCAAGTATTTTTTCACTGTGGACACAGCCTATGTGGCCAAGAAGCTAGGACTCCTGGTTTTCCCCTATACTCATCAGGTGAGCTTCCTACCAGGTGAACTGGCATGTCCCCCTCCCCTGACCCTCACCCTCAACAGCTTGACCCTCAGACCTCAATTCCCATCTCCTATTTTTTCCTCTGCTCCTGCTGACTGGCCCACCTCTGCCACCTCCAGAACTGGGAAGTACAGTATAGTCGTGATATGCCTCTGCCCCCACGGAAAGACCTCAACGCCCCTGACCTCTACATCCCCAGTGAGTCTCTGACCTGGGCTTGGGGACACAGGGGGACTCCCCAGTGAGTCTCTGACCTGGGCTTGGGGGACAGAGGAAGACTTGTGCCTTGAAGCATGACTGGGAGAAACAGGCTCAAATATTGATGCAACATCCATTCCTGGTGCTTTTTCTGTGTGACAGTTGCTAAACATCAGGTTGACAGGTGACCAGTAAGGAACTTCCTGAATGTGCCTTCAGTCTTTCCCTAACACTTGTGACCTTCTCGCCTTTTCATTTGGACCCAGTCCTCCTCCAGCCTGGAGTTAGGGCTTTTGACTTGGATCAGCCACTTCCAAGTATAGGACTTGAAGCTGGTTCTTACAGCTTTCAGTAAAGCAGGAATCCTTTGATACAGCTGCTGTTATCATTATTACCCATCCTTTGAGACCTGTCCCAGCATCCCTTCCTCCAGGAAGTCTGACCCCTGGAGCAAGTGTTCCCTTGCTTCTGCATCCCAGCTGCCTGTCCACATGGCACTTGTCAGGCTGCCCACATGGCAGCTGACTCTTCCCTGCTCTATTGGCTACACAGGGCCAGGCTGAGTGCACACATGGAAGGAGAGAGCAAATGTGCTGGGGGAGCTCCAGAGGAGCTGCCAGGAAGGGCAGCCTGCTGAGGGGCCTCCAGCCTTCATTCCTCTGATAGCCAGTTACAAGACTGGCAGTCATCCCACATTATCCATTGAAGCTAAGGCTCATAGGGACTTCAGTATGACAGCTTACAGGTGGCAAAGCTGATTTCCCGATGCTAGACAATATACCCTCTGGTGGCCACATCAATCTGGTGCCTCAAGAGGGGACAGAGAATGGGATTGAGGAGTTGAAATTCCTATTAAAGCCTGGTTCCCCGTGGCTCTGAGCACCTGTGAAAATTGCCCAAAACTTGAGTTCTCTGCATAGTCAGGGAACTGTATATAGCTAGTGGCAGTGACCAGCCTTAGACTTGCTGGCTGAGGGGAAGGCTATCCCAATGGCCTTGGATCCTACAAGTCCAGGTTATTACTTTTTTTTTTTTTTTTGGTCTTTTTGAGACAGGGTCTCCCTGTAGCCCCAGCTGTCCTGGAACTTACTATGTAGACCAGGCTGGCCTTGAACTCACAGAGACCCACCTGCCTCTGCCTCCCGAGTGCTGGGATTAAAGGCGTGTGCTACCACGCCTGGCTCAGGTTATCACTTTTTGCTTCTATAGTCTCTCCAGAGATCAGGCTGGTACCTTTAGGATAAGCAATGGTCTTGGCCCATTGTACAGCTTCTGAGATACTACAGGAAGCTGATGGGCTTCCTAGTGCAGGGAGAGGGAAAGCTTATGGTCCTGGGAGGTCATGGGGTATTCAGTCAAGGAGAGGGTAGGTAGAGAAATACATCAGGACAGAGCATTGGGTACCCGAATGTGACAGCCAAGTCATATTAGGATATGCTGGAGGGCAGTATGAGAAAAGCTAGAGTGTTGTGGTCTTGAATCCCTTTCGAGGGGCTTTGAGTGAGGAAGCCAGACTGACTGCTTCCTTCCCACTTTTGGCAGCCATGGCCTTCATCACCTACGTGCTACTGGCTGGGATGGCACTTGGCATTCAGAAAAGGTTGGTGCCACCCCTCTCCCTCCTTGTAGGGGATCTGTGCCAGGTCATCCCCTGCTGTCCTTAGCCTCTCACTCACGCCTGCCACAGGATGGCACATTCTGCTTTTTCCCATGGCTTTAGGTTCTCTCCAGAGGTGTTGGGCCTGTGTGCGAGCACGGCACTGGTGTGGGTGGTGATGGAGGTGCTGGCCCTGCTCTTGGGCCTCTACCTGGCCACTGTACGCAGTGAACTGAGCACTTTCCACCTGCTGGCCTACAGTGGTTACAAATATGTGGGGTGAGTGCCTGTGGGCTGAGGAGGGGGGTTTGGAGGAAGGGCCTGCATAGTAGCAGCCTTCAGTGTGACCCAGGACATGGTCTCTACCTGTTTTCAACCTCCAGCTCTACTCTGTGAGATAGATGGCTGTTTCCAACAGTCTTGCCCATGGAACTAGTGACTTTAAGGAGGTTGGGGATCTGTGACAGTTACCTCGGGAAGCCTATTGGAGAGAAGGGAGTTTCAGGTAGAGGCTGAATCCTGAGCCTTGCAGACCCATTTTGAATCTGGGTCTTGGTGGAGACAGCCTGGTAGTCAAGGGTCATGGTGATAGGTGGGTAGGGCCAGTGTTGGGCCTGGACTTTGGGGTCACCGGTCTTCCTCCCCCCAGGATGATCCTCAGTGTGCTCACAGGACTGCTATTCGGCAGTGATGGCTACTATGTGGCTCTGGCTTGGACATCATCTGCGCTCATGTACTTCATTGTGAGTGTGGCTGCCCCCCGGCTTTTCCGGGTCAGCGCTGGGACAAGCCTTCTCTCCTGGCCCAACTTGAGCACTCCTTTTTTTTCCAGGTGCGTTCTTTGCGGACTGCAGCCCTGGGCCCTGACACCATCGGGGGCCCAGGCCCTAGAAAACATCTTCAGCTCTATCTGACTCTGGGAGCTGCTGCCTTCCAGCCCCTCATCATATACTGGCTGACCTTCCACCTGGTTCGGTGACCCCTGGTCCCAGGTGGCACTGTTTTTTCCATACATTGAAGATTTGATTTCCTTGACTTGGCTTGACCCTGGTTCCTGGGGCCCAAGGGGGAGCTGCAGACACTTTTGGGCCTCTCCTTTGACCAAGGAACCCAGCCTGGGCTGCTTAAGGAAAGGGGTGGGTCCAGGGATGACTTCTGGGAAGTGATCTTGACACTGTCTTCAAAGGCAGCTAGGAGAGTTACTTCACAGATAGAGCCCGAAAGGGGTGGCTTGGACCTCCCAGAGGAGCTTGGGCTAGTAGGGGGACTTGCTGTGCTGGGGATTTACCTCTGAATTTCCCTCTTCAGAGTTTTCCATCTCACCCCCCATCTCTTCAGGGTTTTTAGGAGCAGAACTGGGGCCCATGTGTTTGCAGTAATTTATTCATATTTTGTCACAAATGGCCGGGGAGGGGGTGCTGGACTCCTCCAGGCAACATAGAAAATAGGTCCAAGAGACAGGGTGGGCTGGGGTTGGGACAAGGAGAGACAGGGTTGAAGAGAGCCTGGAGAGGGGAGAGGGCAGACTAGGGATAGGATTGCCCCCATGTTGAGCCTGCTCATTCCTGGTGCGGGTGCCCCCCCACCTGCAGGGGGAGCCTCAGGGTGGGAGTGGAGAGGGGCAGCCCAGAATCTCCAGGGTTAAGCGCTGCCTGGGGCAGGGCATAAATTTCCCCTGAAATGCAGAAGGCCGGAAGTTCTACCCCCTCCAGGACAACTGCCATGCCTAGCTGCAGGCTGGCAGAGGAGCCCCCACCCCTGTTTAGAGCTTTGCCTGGCCCTAGTCTGAGGGGGAGGACTCTGAAGGCGGGGGTTCCCCGCAGCAGCAGTTTGGGGGATGGAGAGGCTAGGGGCACCAGTGCCCCCTCCCTCCCCAGGGCTGGGGCCTCTGTGGCTGGAGGGGCAGGGCTGGGGGTGCACAGGCGTCCGGTCCGTTCTGGGCTTGCTCCCTGGCCGGCTTCCCCCTTAGAAGCTCACCAACGTATAAACCATACTGTGGGGAGATGAGGCCATGAACTTGTGTCCTGAGCACACCTGCCACCCTCCCAGTCACACCCTGGGTTGCCTACAGTCCTCAGGGGCAAAGAGGGGACTTGGCATTGGAAGCCTGGGATACCCCTTGCCTGGTCCCAGCTGCTGTGGCCAGGGCCTCACCTGTACAGGTAATAGAAGAAGGAGAGCAGGTAGAAGGCCAGTTTGCACCAGGACTCCTTCTGGCAGTAGTTGAGGATGTCAGCATTCATGATGGAGACCGCATCATACATGACCTCAGAGCCATCCGCAGGACGGTGGAAATACCTGGGATGAGTGAGGACTGAGTGCCCCCCACAGCCACCTAGGTCTCACCTCCATCCTGTCCTGCCCCCATGGCAGCCTCCCCCGGACAGCTGCTGCCCTCACCTCCAGAGGTGATAGAAGAGGAGGGGGATGTTGAGGCCCAGGGTCACCCACTCTGCTGCACACAGAAACATCAGACAGAAGAGGCCGTGGATGGAGTATTCCGGGACCACCAGCTGGGGGAGGGAGGGCGAGAGGTCAGTGGCCTGGTGCCAGGACCTACCCAAGCCTCCGTGGCACGGAGGGGTAATGGGGTCAGGAGGTGCCAACCATCACGACCTCAGACCGCAAAGGCTCAGGCGGGCCATGCTCTCCCTCCCTCCCTGGTGGCTCAGAGAGGAGGCCTCGCTGTGGGCAGAGGGTGAGGGCAGCACTGGCGCTTCCGACTCCCGACACTGACCTTCCTCAGGAGGCAGCAGATGCGCTCGATGTTTTTTAAACGCTCGCGCTGTGGGAAGGAAAGGACTAGATAAGGGAGGCAGGGGGCCGCCCTGCGCCTCCCGCAGCCCCGCATGCGGTCGCCAGAGGGCGCCAGAGCACGCCGTCCCCATGGCGACCGTCGCCATGGAGGGGACTTCACCCGCGTCTCCATGGTAACGGCCCAGAGTCTGGCAACTGCTGCCCCGCCAGGAGGAACCCGAGCCCTGAACCCGCGCCAGGTGTTTGTTGGGGGCGGGGATGGGAAGAACGGGCAGGGTCACCGGTCCCCCACATCACACCCTGCCCTCCCAACCCCTGCTCCCCCCCCCCCCCCCCCGCCCACGCG
>NW_008358795.1:1146182-1150056 GCF_000622305.1 Nannospalax galili | reverse complement strand
CGCCCCCCCCCCGTGACAGATGGAAAGACAGACGGACGGACACACCTCGGCACAGCACATGTATCACTTACTGCCCGCGCTGGGTTCCCCTGGTCGATGGGGTTCTTGAAGTCAGTCCGAAGCTCGTCAAAGGCTATGATCTGGGGGCAGGGGCGTGTGCCCGTCAGGGTTGGGGCAGCCGCTCATGCCTCCCCTGCCCCTCATGGCTCCGCGTGCCTGTTCTTCCACCGGACAGGGATTCATGCATGGGAACCCTACCAGATGCAGCTTGTTGCTAAGTGGAGAAACTGAGGACGAGGGAGGGGCAGGACCTGGCCCAAGGTCACAAAGAATTCTATAATGGAATGCTAGTGTCCTGATAACCAGGTTTGGACTCGTGTCCACTGCATTCCCTTCCCATACATTTTAAGATGTGGCCTCTCTTCTCGGCGCGGTGCTGAGCGCAAGAGCCCTAGATGCTTGGAACACAATCCCCGTCCAGGAGGAGACTGAGGCTGGGAGGTGGAGGAGAGAATTCCTAACTATATTTTACGCGATCAGTGGTGAGGGGTACAAACAAGACCCCATATTGGGTGGTGGGGTGCAGGCTGACTGTGAGTAGGCATTTGGTGAACAAATGGGAGGAATCCAGTCCAACCAGTGCTAACAGCAGATACAAAGGCACAGACGGTTGAAAGAACATTCAGGAAGCTGCAGGTTCATGGGCTGGGTTGTGTGAGGAAGGAGGGAAGGAAGGAAGGAAGGAAGGAAGGAAGGAAGGAAGGAAGGAAGGAAGGAAGGGAGGGAGGGAGGGAGGGAGGGAGGAAGGAAGGAAGGAAGGAAGGAAGGAAGGAAGGAAGGAAGGAAGGTATGGTGCAAGGTAGGTGAAGAGATCCTGGAACCAGACATGGTGCCCTGGGAGGGCAACCAAGACTTGAACACAGGAGTAATGGGGAGCCACAGTGGGCTATACAGGAAAGTGAGGCAGTCAGGCTGATGGCTTAGGACTGGTGGGGGATCCAAGCTGGCTAACAGTCACAGCCAAGATATCCACCCAGCAGACTTTATTAGCTCGCTGAGTGAGTGCTTATAACAACCGAATGCCTTAAGTACTAGTATTATTTTCATTTCTGATTTGCAAATGAGAAAACAGAGGTTAAGTGCCTTGTCTAAGGCCTCTCAACTAGTTAGTGGTAAACTGGTAACCCAGTTAAAGGTACTAACTACTTTGTCATACTCAGGCCAGATCAGTGAGGGGTGCTGGAGTGTCCAGGGAGGGGTTCAACGTGTCTGAGAACAGTGGCCATGGAAATGGAGAGGTGTGAACAGATTCCAGAGCTCTCTCTTGGAGCCAGGCTACAAAGGGCTTATGTGTGGGGGAGTGAAGGCACCACTAAGCCTTCTGTTGTGGTGTCTGGGGGATGGCAGTGTCTTCAGGAATGGGGAAACTCCTGAGAGAGGTGTTTAAAGAGATAGGGCATGGATCTAAAAGGACCTGGCAGGTGACCTGGGGGAGGCAGGCTGACAGAAGCCTGACTGAGGGGAAGGGGGAGTCCCCTCCTCCCATCCCCTCCAGCCTCAGGATGAGGCAGCAGGCCCACCACCCCCAAGCATCATAGACCCCAGACGGCTCAGAGGGAAAGAACATGGGCTTCCTGGAGGGAGCTGGGGCCATCTGGAGCCCCTCCCCCAACTCTTCATTGACTCTGGGCTGCCGCCTGCCTGATAGGCACAGCAACAAGGTCCAGCAGGGGCAGGTGGGTGCTGTCTGTCTGCCCCCAAGCTGGCACCACCAGCAGGCAGTGGGTTGTCTTGCCTCCCACCCCCCAGGCTGCCTGGTGCTGACTCAGCCCCCCCAACAAACAACCCCCCACTGTGACAGCTGACACACGTCACTCACCACCAAGGTTGCCTAGCGACTAGTGGGGCCAGGGCTGAGGGTTGAGGTGGGACCTGGGATCCTGCCTCAGAAGGTTCTTTTTTTTTTTTTTTTTTTTCACCAGCTTCAGATTGAGGATCACATTTCCCCCACTCACCCCTGCACCTCACTCTGGGCACTGATGTGTCTACGAGCCCTCTACTGACGAGGAAACAGCTCTAGCTTGCTAAGCTCACCCAGCCAGAAGGCTGGATGACCACAGTGCCTCACATAGTAGGGTCTCCATAAAGGCTTGTTGAGAGAACAAAGGTGCCACTCCAAAGCTTAGGAGACCTAGGTACTCCACAAGGGCAAAGTCTGGGTCTCATGTGGCCTGACCCCCTTCACAGCCACCACACAGCTGTGTCAGGCAAGCTTTTCTGTGGATCTCCTGAGCCCAGGGACCCTGCCACGGAAAGTGGGAACCTGGGTGGGATGGGACCTGATAAGGGACTTCTTGAATTCCAGGCACAGGTCTGTGTTCTCTCACCTGTCCCCAGCCCTCAACCAATCCTTCCAGTTCTTAGGACCCAAGCTCTCCTGCCCACACCCCACAGGACTGTCCAAGACCCTGGGCCTGGGATAGCAGGTCAGATCACAATGGATCTGAGGGGGTGGAAGAAGGAAAAGAAAAAGCAACAAGCAATTGAGAGACTGGGACTGAGAGAGGAGCAAAGGGCTGGAGCCAAGGGGTCTGGGGATACCTTTGGGGGCTCAAGATCATCATGCAGTAGTGGCATAGCAGATATGAAAGAGAAAGGGGGGAAGGGCAGGAGGAAAGATAGAGGGAGATATCAGGGAGAACCCTAGAGCAGGCACCAAGTTCTGGGAAAGAGAGGAAGTGGGAAGAGCAGGAAAAAGGCAGGTGGGGCAATGGGAGGGAAGAAAGAAGGGTGAGAGGGCCGGAGGCCACAGCCAGGTAGGAGGACCCCTGAATGAGGATAAAGACTATACCAGGCAGGTGTGTGCAGAGGGCATCGGGCTGCAACAGACTGCAGGCCTGGATGGGATGAGCTTGAGGCAGAAACCTCAGAGGACAGAAGTGAAAGGAGAGCCATTAAGCGGGAGGGCCTGTGACCCCCAACAGTGGGCCAAAGGCTCATAGTTCTATAGGGAAAGGGGTCAGGTTGAAGGGGCCCTGGAGAGAGCTAAGGAGAGGAACCCTCTTCAGGGGGAAGCCATCAAGAAGAGAGATGAAACCGGGACATCAGGTGTGAGGCTAAGCCAGGGTGAGGACAGACCAAGGGGGCGGACAAGGAAGACAAAGAGGATGTGGGGGGAGGAATAAGAAGGAAGCTGGAAAGTGGAGAGGAAACGGGGAATACCCAAACGGAGACACTGGGGGACACTGGGGCTGCCTAGAACCCATCCCTACTTGGGTCAGGGACGGGGTTGGGAAGGGACAGGGTTAAAAGGGCTCCAAGGTATGCGGGTCCTGTAAACAGATGCAGTTGCTATAGCAACGGGCTCCATCAATCGGCTGGAAAAACCCACAAAGGGGGGAGCAAAAGACAGACAAACTGCCCGATGGACAAATTTGGATGGATGGGGGAGTGCAGACGAAGCAAAAATTCTGGAATACTGCCCCCTGCCTAATGAGTAGATGGGATAGGGCCGGGGGGGGGGGATAGGTGTCAGGACCTACTGACAGGCGGGGGTGGCAGACGAAGGGGGGCCCTCTCGGGAAGGAAGCTGACGACAGGGGGTGTTAATGGGGGCGAACCAAACCCGATGGAAGAGGGATAGTGGAAAAGAGGCTCTAAGTTTCCCCGGGGCTCTGAGACTATCCGTCGCAGCCCCCTCCCGCTCCCTGATCCCCTGCCCCCACCCCGCCCCCAGCCCGAGCACAGCCTTACGTGCCAGATGACAAAGAAGATGAGGGAGGCGCACAGCACCAGGGTGAGCATGTAGCAGAACGCGGCGAAGGTGAACGCCATGGCCCCCGCGCCGGGCGGCGGCCCGGGGGGCGCCAGCGCG
>NW_008358795.1:1124806-1146045 GCF_000622305.1 Nannospalax galili | reverse complement strand
CGTCCGCTGCCGGCTGCCCGGGCCCCGATCGCTCATCCTGCGATCCCTCGCCCGCGGCTCCCTCGCTCTCCAGCCCGCGAAGCCGGCGAGGCGGAGCCGGAGGCGGGGCCGCCGTGCAGTGGCCTCGGGCGGGGCCGAGGCTCCGCGGGCCCCTGCGCCAGCTGGGTCGGCTCGGCACCGCCCCTTACCGGAGCCTACTGCCGCGCACCCTCAAAGTGGAGCCCTGGGCGCACATCCCTGGCACACCTGTCACTCAAGCAGCCCACCACGGCCAGTGGTCCAGCTCTCTCCAATCCTCACAGCACTAAGGCGCGGGAGACCACTAGGGCCCTAAGTGCGAAGTACCTGTCCCCGTGGGAGAGGGCGGCATCTGGCTTGGAATGGGGGGGATGGGGGTGTGAAGGCCAAATGAGACGTGGCACATCTGTAGGGTACAATGCAGGCCACTGCTCCAGCTCCTGCACAACTCCACGTCGTGGATGCCTGTCCTCTTGAGTTTCGCTGGTGGCTCACCTGATGGCCTCCAGCCTGCCTGACAGATTCGTGCTGGGCCCCCGGGGACATCCCACAGCAGCACAGCAGGTTTTCCTGGCCCAGAATGTGGGTCAAGGGCTTTTGCCAGCACCTTCAGGCCGCAGCCCAAGTCAGGACCCCCTTGCATCACACCAAACCCAAGACTCCCAATTCCACCCAGCAGCCCAAAGCAGGCTCAAACCACAGACCACACCATGTCACCACAGCTTCCTTGCAAAAACCCTCGGCGTATCCGAGGGCCAGTGGAGATTTATTTTTCTTCCTTTTCCACCTTTCCCCAAGTGGCTTTTCCTTGCAAAATGCCCGACATGACACCAGAGGGGAACCTGGGAGAAGAGGCCCCCTCCCAGAGGGGCAGCCCAAGGATTTAAATAGACGCTGGAGAGGAGGAGAAGGGAGGGGAGGTGTGGGGAGGGGCAGGCAAGAGACAGCAGAAGGGTCATGGCTTCTCAGGTAAAGACCAAAGGTTTTCTGCAGGAAGCTGTGCCAGAGGCTGGAGACCAGGATTCTAAGCGGGAAGGGGGGAGAAGAGTGTTCCCCAACCCTAGGTTGCACCCATATTCCCCAGAGAAGTAGCAGAAGGGATGAGATTCTGGCCCCTTGGGCTCCAAGGGATGACAGGAGATCAAGCCAGATGTGCTGCTGCCTCAGGGAAAGAGAAGTGGTGCTGGCAGAGTGAGGGTTAAGGCTGGTGCCCGGCCTTTGGCACGGTGGGCCTTCCGCCTCCGCCTTCCTCAGGAACAAAGGGGCACGGTGGGCAGGCAGCATATGGGCTGGCTCTGGCAGGGCAGGGGGAGGCAGGAGCAGGCTCCCTCTGGACTTGAGACACAGGCCTGGCTCAGCCATCCACCCACCTACCCTGGCTGTGCTCAGACCCCACCTTAGCTGGACGGCTCAAACTGAGTGCAGGAGCAGTGGAGGGGAAGAGAAAGGAAAAGGTGGGCTGCTGGGCCCCCATGGCCCTGCACCTGTCCTGAGGTCCAACCCAGGACCCTGGATCCCAGGTCCTGGGATCCCCTGGTCACTGCAGCCAGGGGCAGTAGAGGCAGGGAGGCCCTCAGCTCTTGGGAGGGAAGTTAGGAAGAGAGAAACCCAGTGCAGCATACATGGGGGTGGGAGACAGCAGAGCCCTCATTCCAAAGAAAGGTGAGTGATGGGCATCTTTTCAAGGTACCTAGAGGCAGCAGCAGAGCAGCCCCTGCAAGCACCCTGGCCACAGGTTCTACATGTCCTCCCTTGGGGGCCCTGACAGGACTGGGGCTCAGGGCAGAAGGCAGATGGGCCAGAGGGAGATGGGGAGCCCAGGACACCCCAAAGCCACAGACTCAAATGCCCCAGGAGAGGGAGGCACCTCCTGCCCCCTCCAGGGGCATCATCTGGAGAAGGCATCCTTTCCTGTCCCACCCCAAGTACCCCTCCTAGCAACAGCCACCACTAGCCGGCTTCACAGGGGTGCTATCAATCTTCAGGTTGGGCCGTTCACCCCCGGAAGCTGCCCCTGGCCCCATCCGCTTTTTGATTTCCGCAGCCATCGTCATGAATGCCTGTTCAACATTGGTGGCGTTCTTGGCACTCGTCTCCAGGAAGGGGACACCCAGCGAGTCTGCAAACTCCTGACAAGGGAGAGACGCAAAAATGAAGGGAGAGAAGGAGGGTCAGCAGGCCCCAGCCCCCTGGCTGCACTGCTCACCTTAGCTGTGGTGTTGTCCACAACTTTCTTGGTGGTGAGGTCACTCTTGTTGCCCACCAAGAGCTTATTGACATTCTCACTGGCGTAGCGGTCTATCTCTTGTAGCCACTGCTTCACGTTAGCATAGGATTCCTGGGCACAGGGTCCAAAGTTACTGAGTTCCTGACTCCAGCCCCACCCAAGCCCGGAGAACAGGGCTCCTTTGAGGGAAATGCAGAAACCCTGAGCATGGAGACCCACATGAAGCCCTCCTCTAGGCTTGGCTTTCCCTCTTGCTCTTTCATGTGGAGTTCTGAAAGCCAGGCCTAGCACTGAGTAGCTGCCAGCCAGCAGCCCCTCTACAGTTGCCTGCAAGCCATCCATTTCCTACAGCTGTCTCCCCAAACCACTCCTGGGCACAACCACATGTGGAAGCCAGAAGAGAGGCAGGCCACATCAGGAACGGTTGGCATAAGCATGGTCCCAGCTCTGAGGGAGGCTGAGGCAGGAAGACCACAAGTTCAAGCCAGCAACTTAGTGAGACCGGCTCTCAAAAGAAAAACACGAAGAGCTGAGGCAAGTGCTCCACTTCTAAAGCTGCTGCTCCAGTCTTCCCTGGGAATTCTGAAGTCCTGCAGCCCAGCAGGAGGTTCTGCACAGGGGAGGCCCTGGCCTGTGAGGGAGATGGCTGTCCTGGGTGCACAGCTGAAGGCTCATCCTTCTGCCATCACCTGTCTCAAGACTGGGCCTTGGACTCTCCCAGCAGCCTGACACTGAACTTGTGCAGACAGAGGGTAGAGCTTCTAGCACTGTGCTCAAGCCAAAGCTGCTTTTCCTTCTTCAGGACTCACTGGGCTTTAATGTACATGACCTCGTCCTGAGCTGCTACATGCTGCGGATGAAGAGGGGACTTCATGCCTGGGCCTGCCCTAAAACACTCAGGGGCCAGTGGGGGAACAGACCTGGACACACACAATGGCAAGACAGGATCAAAATCCAGAGCTGGGAAGCTACAGCTGACCTGGGCCTGCAGGTATGGACTTAACTAATGCAGAAGGCACTACCTAAGGAGACAGCAGGTGGTGTATCACAGAATGGGGAGGGAGTGGTATCTCTGGAGAGTGGGAAGTGGGATTATTGGTGGGATGCAGACTGTGGAGAAGAGGGGTAGATAAGACAGAGCCCAAAAGGTCTTAGCTTGGCTAAGCCTGGGACAACCATGAGCCGGCAGGGGTTTCCTCAGATGAAGGGATCACGTCTGTGTTCTGGAAAGGTTTGGGCAGGATTAGGGCAGACCAACAAGAAGATGGAGATCAACTTGTAAGTGGCTGGAATAATCCAGAGTAATGCCCTGAGTCAGGAATGTGGCAGGGAAGGGCACAGAGGCTTAGAGTCAGGCTATCTTGGCTACTGCCTAAGCTAGGCCATTTGCTGTGTGACCTTAGATGTATCACCTGACCTGAGTATACAGTTTCCTGTTTTGTATACAATAATATGTCCCAGCAAGGCTGTTGTCTGCATGAGAATGAATCTAGGCCTGCCTCATAACAAGTGCTTGATTAGCAAGCGCTGCTATTATCCTCATCACAGCTATTATTATGAGGGGATGGATCTGAAATGATGGGGAGAGAATAGAGGGGCCTGAGACTGACTGCACAGGGGAGGAAGTTTTCTGGTTAGGCTTACAGGGATTATGTTACAAAAATGAGGATGCGTGAGACGGGTGGGGGAAGAGATGGTGAGGCCAAGTGCTGGAATCTGAGTTCTACAGCTGGTCTGGAGCCCAGGAGAGGCAGCTGAGGGCAGGGAAGGGGCTTTGCCTTTCCTTACTGGGAGACCAGGGGCAAGCTGAACTCAATACCTGTGGAAGCACGTTTCCTCATCTGGCAAACAGGGACCCTACCACTTAGTTCACTGGGTAAGATCATGAAGACACCCATTATATAGACACCAAGGACCAGCACAGGCAGACACAGAGAAAGGACCCCATGGTCACATCTGTCTGAACACAATCACAGAACCAGGGGCTGGAGAATGGCTCTGCTGTTAAGAGCACTGGCTGTTCTTACAGAGGACCCAGGTTGAGTTCCCAGCACCCACATGGCAGCTTACAACCATCTGCAACTCATAACCCCAGTTTCAGGAGATCCGACACCCTCTACTGGTCTCCTTGAGCATTACATGACATGGGTACACTTACATACATGCAGGCAAACACTTGTACACAGAGAAATAAAAGCACTACTAATAAGGAAAACACAGGGCACAAGAAAAAAGCACAGAGGTGGCCAGTGCTCTGCAAAGGACAGTAGAGGTGGCTGGGCCAGAGTTAGCAGGAAATACAGGTTAGTGGGCAGTAAGGGTGATTCAATTAACAAAGAAAAGACTGAAGGGGCTAGGGGTGCAATCCATAGGCAGAGATTACATGCTTAGCTGGGAACAAGGGAGCTGTCAATAATATTTTTAAGGAAGGAGAAAACAGAATTAAAAGTCACAAGAGGTCATTCTGGGTGATAGTGGAAACAAGGGACCTCTGAGTGGTACAGAGCTCACTCAGCTTGTTGCCAGAGCTGGGAGGTAGAGGCAGGAGCATCATGAGTCCCAGGTGAGTGGCTGATGCCTCTCACCTTATTATTATTATTATTATTATTATTTTTGGTCTTTTTGAGACAGGGTCTCCCTGTAGCCCCAGCTGACCTTGAACTCAGAGATCTGCCTGCCTTTGCCTCCTGAGTGCTGGGACTAAAGGTATGTACCACCACGCCTGGCCTGATGCCCTTCAAAGTAGGTATTTCTCCCAGCCCAGGGTTAATTACACTTCAGTATTTCCAGGGCTTGGCCCCTATTAACCAACAAGGCTTGGTAGAAAAAGCAAAGCAGATGATCTGGAGAACAGGCTGTCTGCCTCTGCCACTGAGCTAGCTAGAAGGCCTCAGGATGTCACTTCACTAGCCTGACCAAGTATCTTTAAAATGGGAACACGACAGACTTTTCATGAGCATCAAAAGACAACTAGGAAGCTAGGTGTGGTGGCGCACGCCTTTAATCCCAGAACTCGGGAGACAGAGGCAGGTGGATTTCTGTGAGTTCAAGGCCAGCCTGGTCTACATAGTAAGTTCTAGGACAGCTGGGGCTACAGGGAGACCCTACCTCAAAAAGACCAAAAGAAAAAAAAGACAACTAGGAGCCTGGCACAGTGGTAGACGTCTGTAGTCCCAACTACTAGGGAGGCTGAGGCAAGAGAATCACTTATGCCCAGGGATTTGGGGCCAGCCTGGGCAACATAGGATAGTTTCTGGCTGTTGCCAGTGCTATGTGACAGAAGCCAGCACAGTAGACATAGGCTTCTAAGACCTCTGCTGACACTGGGCTGCCTCACTTTCTTGTCTAAAGTCTTCCAATTGCTCCCAGTGTCTGCACATAAAAACCACAGAACCGCTGGGCGTGGTGGCGCACACCTTTAATGCCTTTCATCCCAGCACTTGGAAGGCAGAAGCAGGGGGATTTCTGTGAGTTCAAGACCAACCTGGTCTACACAGTGAGTTCTAGGTCAGCTGAGGCTACAGGAGACCCTGTCTCAAAAAATAAAATAAAATAAAATAAAATAAAAAAAATAAAGAAACCACAGAACCAGCAGTAGCTGACTAGCTGACCAAATCTCCACAAAACATCCATGTTAAGAAAGGAGAGAAGCCATGAGGCCTGGTTCCACCAAGACCTAATGACAGGGCCTTGGTAGGATCCGTTTCTGGAACCTGTTCCCCTTTTTATGAAATCAGTCAATATACAGTCTCCCAGAAGTGTTAAGGGAAATAAAAACAGGAAAAGAAACAAAAGTCAAAACCCAAGGCCAAGAGGCAAGGGTTAATCCAGGAGTACCTGGTCAGTGACATCATACACCACGATGATACCATGAGCCCCCCGGTAGTAGCTGGAAGTGATGGTCCGGAACCGTTCTTGACCAGCCGTGTCCCACTACAAAACAGGAGGGAGAGGGGCAGGTCAGCCATAGGCGAACCACCCCCCCAAGGCAAGCATACTTCTGTTTCAGGGGCTGGAGGAGAGCCATGCTCACAATCTGAAGTTTGATAGTTTTGCCATCCAACTCGATGGTTCTGATCTTGAAGTCCACCCCAATGGTGCTGATGTAGCTCTCTGTGTATGTGTCATCCTGGAAGATTGGGACCAGTGAAAGAGCTTTAGCAAACAAGCCTAAGGCCCACTTGGGAAGCTTCTTTCCAGCTCCTTGCCCCAGCTGTGCCCCTCACTGCCAAGCCTTAGTTCTGAACACCCCAACCTGCTAGCCCCATCCCATGCCCTTGTTCAAGCAAGTCCTGCAACTTCATCCTTAGTTGCCAGGTCTTACAATTACTGTGCTCTGGGTTGCCCCTTCTTCCTCCCAGTAGCCATCCAGGACCCAAAGTAGATGATATGGGGGTGCTTCTTACTCACAGCAAACCGCAGGAGCAGGCATGACTTGCCTACGCCTGAGTCACCAATCAAAAGCAGCTTAAACAGGTAGTCACTGGAGAGAGAAGATGGGAAGGTGTGAAGGAAGGCAGGAGCCTTCCCCAACCTCCCATAGTGTGCATGACAGCACTGTGAGGCAGGTGTCTGCTTGGTATATGGTGTTCACCAGATCTACCCATGTCCTAGAAAGGAAGGGAAGGTCGACCCTTGCTAACCTCAGTAAGTTGGCCCATGAGACCCTCAGCTTGCTATGTCTGAATTTCCACTTTGTGGCAAAAGAGAGGCACTGAGGGACACAACTTGCCAAAAATCAATCAGTTAGGTGTCAGAGCTGAGACTCCATGGTTCTGTCCAGTAGGGACTATTTAGGGAACCCACACTAAGCCTTGTGGTGTACCACGCTAGAATCCAGATGTGAAAGCCAGAACCCATTAAGCAAAAATGTATTTGAAGAGCCCAAGATGAAGTCACCAACAAGAGCTGGTAACAGCAGCTAATGCTGAGCTGTAACTGGCCCTGGGTGAAGTACTTTAAATGCATCATCTCATGGAACGGTTACAACAGTACCTTTTAGTGTTATTCCCAACTACTGAGGAAATCAGAGGTCGAAGAAGGGAAGTGACTTGCCCTAAGTCACACAGTAGATAACTGCAGAAACCAGGCCTGTCAAACTCCAGGCTCCGTGACAGTCTGCAGCTTCCCTTCTCCCGTTCCCCCTCCTAACCCAGCTGAGCTTCACCCTTCCTCAAGGAAATCTGAAGCCTGGAGCTGGAGGGGGAAAAAAGGAAGTGGAAGAAGAGGAAGAAGAGCACTAACTCTAAACGGGCCATCTACTCAAAAGGGGAGTGTCCACGGTCTGAGGACTAGAGAGTCGCACTCCAAGGGGGAAAGCAAATTCCACTATCACCTAAAGTTTCCTGGCAGTGTGACAGCAGAGGGAAGCGGTGTGACAGTGGCACTGGAGGCCTGAGCAAAGGTGAGAGGGCAGGAAAGGCCAGGGCAAACCGCAAGCCCGGAGGAAGGACCTGCAGGGGACGCCAAGCCGGCAAGCGGGGCTTGGGGTCCTGTTGTGTCCCGTCAGCCTCTGGGCGAGCCCCGGGCTCCAGGAGAAAGGCAAAGGCCAGAGGTTCGCGGCCCAGCCCCAAGTAATCGAGTCTGGACTCGAGACCAGAAACTACTGTGATGGGTTCCAAACCGCTCGTCCGTTGTCAAGCAGCAGGTGGGGAAACTGAGGCCCGGGGAGACAGGATCTCGGGGTCACCGAACAGAAAAGGCCCGGAAGGCCGGTGCTTCGGACTTCAGGTGCTGCCCTTCGAGAGTGCCGCCTGCGGGCGATGGCTGCGGGAACTCGGGGTGTCGAGCCGGGGTCCTGGGGCTCCCGGGGGGAGGGGCACGACCCGGATGTGGGGGGGGTCAGCGGAAGAAGGACCCGGATGTGGGGGCGCCGCTCAGTTCTGACCGGGGCCAGACAACTTCGGTAAGCGTATAGCCCCGCAAATGGGATCGAGGCTGCGCCGCACGGCGCGGGCGGGGCTCACTCACTATTCGGGGTTCATGGCGGCGGCGGCGGCCCGCTCGGTCGCTCCCAGTCGGCTCTGCTCCGCCTCCCGTTCCAAGATGGTGGCCGCTCCGCCCTAGACGCCCCTCCCGCTTCGCGCAGGCGCAAACATTTCTAACTCTGGTAGCGCCGCGCTGCCTTCCGGAATTTGTAGTCTCCCAAGGATCCGATTAGTCCCTGCTGGGCAGGCGCAACCCGGCTGCGCACTGCCTTCTGGGGCTTGTAGTCTTCCCGCCATCTGGACTGACCGGCTGCAGACTCTTGCTTGAAGCAGGACCTACTGGAGGGAGCAGGCTCAATTTAGCGCCGGTAGTTTCACCTCTGAGAGGGGCCGCCGACCTCATCCTCTCGTGGAGAACATTAAATGAGAAGGCAAGTGGGATTTAGGACCAGAAAAAATTGACTTATTCAGGGTTCTTCGTGTGATGGGTACTCCACGGCCGCAGCCCCAGGATATCATCATTCAAATTGCATACAGGAACAATCGTCTCGGGAAATTCGCTCAAATCCAGAAACATTTTGACGGGTGGGTACGAGACATCAAAGGCGGCGCTGTCTAGAACCCCAGAAGTGCTGGTTTTAGCAGCAATCCCAAATCTGTGGCATCCCCAAACGACTCAAGATACGGGCAGAGTATGGGTTCCAGCCTCGCAGGACAGGGTATGAGCCCCACACCCTACTCTGGCAGCCTCTCCTGACTCCACCCCACCCTGAGCCTCCCCCTCAAAACAAGACTGGCTCAGATTCAAACCGTCTTTATTTCTACAGCAACATCTGAAAATAGAGCGACTGCCTCACCCCACAAATGGGTTAGCCCCTCCTACCGCGGTGTGTTGGGGGGCACCAGAAGCTGCGGGAACGGGAGGCGTGGCAGGATGGCTCGATGGGTGGCGCCCGGGGCGGGGTCAGGCCATGCCTGGGCAGAACGAAGTGGGAGGGACAGTGCATAAGACCGGGATGCAACGCAGAGCCCAGCGATATGGGAGACCTGGCAAGGGCAATGCGGGGTGGGGCACATCCCTCGGAGGCCATAAGTGCCTCCGAGGAGGTCCAGGGAACCCTTCCATTCCGAGAATGTAGAGCTTGGGAAATACCACCACGTGGAATGGGAGTGATTAAGGCCTGGGCGGTACCACTGGAGAAGGGCGAGGCAGGTGAAGGCCTGGGAGTACCATGGATTGAGGGGAAGACACGGCCAATAACTTATTTCTCTATATACAGAAGCAACGGCCGGGGTTGGGGGGCGGGGAGCGAAGGTACTGAGGGGGATGGCAAGTACTTAGTGTTCTTGGCTTTGAGGGCTGGGTAGGTAGGCTACCGGTCTTTGGAGCCTCCAGGCAGCCACTCCCATTAGCCCTCAACATAGGGAAGAGAGGCCTCTGCTGTAAGGAATAAATAAGGGTTAGAGCTGGAGTGGGCAGGCCAGGCCTCCAGGGCCCAGGCTGAGATGACAAGGGAGAAGGTTACCCTGAGATTGAACAGAAAAGACAGGGGTCCTTGGGAGGGACAGGTGGACAAGCAGCAGGCCCATGCGCAGGGCTGGGGGGAGAAGAGTTTGTGTTGGACTGAGGCTCTGGCAACTGGCTGCCCCTGCAGCTTTAGCCCACGAGGGAGCTTCTTCGGGAGAGGTCCATGGAGCTGGAGCTCAAGGTGCGGCTGTCAGAGAAACCTGTGCCTCCAGGCTGTGGGCAGAGGGGCATGTCACTTAGCCTCATGCTGCTAAGGTGGGGAGGGGAGAGGATGACTAGGAGGACAGCAAGGGGACAGGATGATGAAAAGGGCCTGACCCAACCAGGTCCTCAGTGCAAATGCAGTGAGTCCAAGACTGCCCAAAGGGAAGTGTGACCCATGCCTAGTGTCTGAGAGCTTCGTGTTGGCACTGGGTGAACACCCGGTGTAGGGGCTATGCTCCCCTTTATTGTGCACCCTCTCCTGTTGTTTCCACCAGCCTCCCCCAGTCCAAAGCAGGCCTGCAACCTGGACAGAGCTGCTGCTGAATGAAGACGTAAACTAGAAGTTGGGTGGGGACATAATAAATCAGGGGCCCAGGGACTGTTGGTAGAGGTCTACACTTCGGCTGCCTAGAGCCAGATGCCTTCCACCCTTACCTGGACTGGCTCTTCTACACTCTTGTTGAGGAAGTTGAGAGAGCTGGCCCTCTTCATCCTGAGGGAAAAGGAGGACCAGGATTTGCCCATGGTGAAAGGGGGAGGGACATCAGGTTGGAGCTGGGGAGGGAGGACAGGTGAAGAAAGCAGACTTGGGTGGTAGTGATTCCTCAGAGGGACGGAGCAGTCACTTGGGGTCCAACAGGACACACTCAGGAGCTCACCTGGGATTAGGAGGCTCTTGTGGGCTGCCCCCCTGCAGTTTCCTCACTAGCATCTCACTGCTTCGTCTCAAGGCATCCCGGAGCTTCCCAAAAGAGCCACTGCGCCGCAAGGAGCCACTGCCGTCCTGTAGGGGAAGGCCTGTCTGTAGGCCCTACTGTCTCTGCATTCTCACAGCCCATCCCAGCCCCAACACTCACTCCACTCCACTCAGCTGTAGGCCCTGACTCCTCAAAGTCAGACTCAGGCCGAGGCCCAGGACCCCCAGCTACATCTCGGCTGCCACGACGGTCTCCTCGTCCACCACTACCATCTTTTAGTAGTTCCACCACCTTGGTCTGGCTGGCAGGATCCAGGCCCTGAAAGGGGAAAGGGGCATCAGGCCCTGACTGAACCATATACAGGGCCTCTTAGGTCCTTGCCCATCCTCCTCCTCTGTAGACCCCCCACCTGCTTGCGGCTGCGGCTGGCACAATCTTCCAGTGTGTGCGCAGCTTCCAGCTTGCCCTGACGCCGGTACAGGGCTCCCAAGCTGCGCAGAGTGGTGTTGACTGTGGGGCTATAGACAGACAGCAGAATAGTCTCAAACTCCTTATCTGGCTTTCAGCCCACACAGGTCCCTGAGGAACCAACAGGTCATCCAGAGTTTAGCCTTTCCCATTTGTCTGGCCCTGTGCTAGACTCACTGGTCTCTCCCATCCTGAGAAAACCACTCTAGGGTCAGGACCTGGTCCATAGCCTTCCTAGGATATTGTCACCAGAACCAGAGGCTAGGAGACCCAGGAGTAAGTGAACCAGGCTGTCCCAGTGCAGTCTTTTGGGATCAGGTACTTTGAAAGATGAGCTAACAGAGAGGCGACCCCGGGATGGAAGGATGGAGTGGGAAGTCTGGGTCTCAATGCTGATTCTCTGCTATTCACTCTACTTCCAAGACAGACCTGTCAGCCCTCACCTGTCAACTTTACAGGCTTTGTACCAGCTGCCATATTCCCCATAGGGGGTGTTGTCCCGGCGCTTATCCTGAAGGAAAGACCAGTCAGGGGAGGTCCCAGCCTCATGCCCTCCCCACACCTGCAAGTTCTGCTCACAGTGCTACCTTGCTTTCCTCTCGTTCCTCTGCATGCATCCAGATGGGCTTGTTGTCCCCTGGGAGGAGATAGGGGACTATCACCAGCCTATCATCTAAGCCTCTCTGATTAGGCTAGACACAAGACTGACTTCTGGGGAAGGGCAGGAATACCCAGGAGAGACCAGGATTGGGCTTTGTTGAATAAATGAACAAAAAACAAATTGAAAACATCACTGACCCTCTTCTGAACTCAGATGAACAGGGCATAGGTCTGTGTCAAGTGGCTTGTAAATGGGTTGGGGGTAGGGGTGATGCCACATACCCTTACATATCAGAGATATGTGATGGGCCTAAATGATGGACCAGGCTGAGGGATGGAGAGCAGGAAATGGCTGGCCACAAGGGAAAGAGGGCTGTCTCCCAGAAGGAAAGATATTTGGGCCTGGCCCTCAACGTGAACAGGAGTTGCCATATGGAGAAAGGAGAAGACTCAGGATGGAGGTTTGCGAAGGTGTCTGGTCAGTGCAATGAAGTAGGTGCGTGGGCTCCCATGGGCATGAACTACAGGCGAGGTTAGGCTTCTAGTCAGACAGGAGGCATGCAGGCTGGCAGGGCCAAGGACTGTCCTGGGTGCTCATAGCTAAGGAAGCCTGCAGTGGATGTGCTAGAGGCACGTGACAGTCATGAACTCACCATTGACTGAGCCAAACTCCTTCTCATGAGCACGGGTAAGGATCTCCTTGTATAGGGTCTCTGCATCCTGGTACTTGCCCTGTTTCAGGTAGCAGGAAGCCTGGAGGGGAAGACAGAGGGTAAGCAACACTTGTTGTTTCCCCTCTCCTTCCCCATGGTCACCAGCCCTTCCTCCTTTCCAGCCTCCAGTCAGCCCCAGAGCACCAGGTTGTTCTTGGTCTTGGCCACATTGGGGTCGTCTGGCCCAAGGCGCGTGGCATAGATCTCCAGTGCCCGCCGGTAGTAGTACTCCACTTCCTCAGCTTTGCCCTGGTTCTGGCACAGCAAGGCAAGGTTGCTGAGCTGCTTGGCCACATCTGGGTGAAACTTACCCAGGACCTGGCATGAAAGAAGTCAGTGGCTGGGGTCAGAGCTGCCCAGACCCCGTCTGCCCAGCACTCCCAGCCCTGCTTGCTCCTACTTTCTCCCGGATCTCCAGTGCCCGCTTGCACAGTGGCTCAGCCTCCTTGTACTTGCCCCGCTTGCCATACAGAACAGCCAGGTTGTTCAGTGTCGCAGCCACCTAGGCGTAGGAAAAGGGCGATGCCTTCACCCAGGGCCCTAGTGGGCAGACTCTGGGACCTATGCAGGGTGGAGGGCTTACTCACAGCTGGATGGTCCCTGCCCAGCGTCTTCTCCCGGATGGCCAAGGCATCGTTGAGCAGGTGGGCAGCATCCTTGTATTTGTTTTGGTCCCTGGGAGCAGACAGGACATTCAGAGATGTCCTCCAGCCCAAGGGCCCCCCAGGGACATTCCTCCCAGGATCACTGATGAGTGGACATGACAGGAATGCAATTCAGAGCATGGGAGGCCTGAGTAGCCCTGCCTTTGAGAGCTCTGAGGGTATCAGGCAGTTTACCATAGCTCACCTGGGCCCTACTTCATGCCCAGACTACTAAGCCATACTTAATTTTAAGTGCATCTTGCTTACTACTGTCACTTTATACCACAGAAACCCTCTTCAACCTTAATAAATTTTGGACCAATCCCCCCCTCCTTTTTTTTTGAGACAGGGTCTCATACATCCCAGGCTAGCATTGAACTAGCCAGCTCTGTAGCTAAGGATGACTTTGAATTCCTGACTATCCTGCTTCTACTTCCTAAGTGCTGGGGTTACATTGTGTACTATCATACCTGGCTTCCAACAGTTTTTTGAGGGGAGGGGATCCTCCCTACATAACCCTGGCTGGCCTGGAACTCGCTATGTAGACCAGGCTGTCCTCAAACTCTTCCTCCCAAGTGGTGGAATTAAAGGTGTGTGCCACCATGCCTGCTCTCTAACTCACTCTTCAAAGTCCATACTCAAACCTTGGTGCCTATTGAAGCCGTGCTGACCCCTAGGGACTCTGGTGTGCCATCCTTGTTGTTCACAGCAAAGCCTTTCTCAAAACTCTAGCAGACAGCTTTGTTCCCAGCTGGAGGCCAGCTCCACACAGGCGCTTCTTTCTCTGCTGTTCAACTGCCCCTGGAACCATCCACGGAACGAATGCAGTTATGCCAACATGGCCATAGGGCCCTCACCGATAGACCAGTGCCAGAATGTTCAGCATGGTGGCCACATCAGGGTGGTCGTGGCCTGACGTCTTCTCCAAATCCTCCAGTGCCTGCTTGCAGAGGGGTACGGCCACCTCATAGCGGCCTTGTGACGCATACTGGATCACTAGATTGTGCAGGGTGCGGAGTCTTGCTGGAATTTCATAGCCCCCATGTTGGGCAGCCACATCCCCTCCTCCAGGGCTGGGGGCTGTAGGGCCAAGGGCAGGAGGTTAGATGTGTCTCCTTCCCTCTGGGCTGGCACATGCCTTTTGCCCATGTGTCCCTGGACAAATCACCACCCTGCCTCAGTTTCTGCACTTAAGTAGGTTTCAATACTATACAGTGAGTCCCAGCCCATCTCAGAACCTTGGCTTCTGCATCTGCACTGTGAGGCATGCACAACCCAGCACAGCAATGTCCTGCTAGAGTTTCCTCAGATCATTTAACCAGGCCCAGAGAGAAACTTAGCAGCAGTGCCAGACTCAGATCATCCAGAGCTGCTGACCAGGGCACCTGCTCCCTGCCAAGCTCAGGGATATAAGGTACAGCAAGGAGGACTTGCCTTATCATCTCTAACAGGCTGGGATGTTATGATTGGAAATGGGGCAAGGAAGAACATGGCTGCTGCCATGAGCTCCATCTCCTGGACCTCTAGGACTTCATACCATTCCTTCCCCCAACCCAGAGCCATCTGCCCTTCTGCACCTGGGCTCTGCTCATCCTCGTTGGGAAACAGGTCATCCAGGGAGTCTTTAGGGACATCACTCTTCTCCTCCTGGGAAAGAAGACAGGACTAGCGTAAGGGAAGGTGGCGTGGGTATCAGTGGGTCTTGTGTGAGCTGTGTGCTGGCCAGCTGGGACTCACGTTGGGGGAAGCATCCTCATCCAGCTTGCGGATTTGGCTCATGAACAGCAGGTGCTGCTTCTCTTCCTCCAGCTGAGCCACTGCCTGCTCGCTGCGCTGCAGCTTCTGCTGTGTCCCCGCCAGCTCCTCACGCAACCACTGGTTCTCCTGTACCAGGCGCCGCACCTGAGCCCGCAGCTTCTGCTTCTCTGACTCCACAGCCCCCAGGTGGCTGGACAGTGCCAGGATCACCTGTGCAGCCAGCCAGATATGATCAGAACGCGGGCTACCCCTCAGCCTGCAATTACAGCCTCAGCCACCTGGGGGCCAGTATAGGGCCTGGTCCAGCCTTAGAGTAGCAGGAGGGACTTGGGGTGGGGGCAGGGTTGGGGTGGGGGGTGTAGAGATCCTCCTCCCCAGGCCCAGATCACAGTCCAGAGCTGAAACCCAGGTTTGGGAATTCTGACTGCTTCCTTCTGATATCCCTGAGCTCCCAAACTCTTCCTTTGTTTCTCTTCGGTCTACCTCCGGCTGCAGCTATAACTAATCCATCACTAGCCTAGGGCTAGTGCTTCCTCAAAGAATGCTGATAGACAGCTGGATGGCCACAGAAAGACCCTGACTTCTGCTAAGGGTCCCTAGCATTCTGCCTGCTGAAGCTTTCAGGAAGGGATGCAGTATGTACTCCAAGCCCCACAGGGTCTGAGGAATCAACCACAGGGGCAGGTAAGGGAATCCACTTCACCTCAACCCCCAGCTCTCTCCAATTTCTGACTTCCTCCCTGAGCTCTTTCTGCCCTGGGCCTTGGCATAGGCTCAGGGTCCAGGCCTCTTTTCAGTGTTGCTTTCCCCTCTGCTCCATCTCTACACCCAGCCTCACTGCCTACACCCTCTACATCTTCCTGATCATCATCTATGAAAGACCTGCATGCCACTGAGAGTGGGACCCCTGTGTAGCCAGCTCTCTCTCTACCTGACAGCCAACTGCTTAAGGTAGTAACACACCCTTCCAGAAGGTTGGGTAGTCTAGGACCCTGCACTTTCTGGTTTGTTAGCAATGTTTTAAGTGACAGGTGTTCTCACAGCCACTACCTTAAAGAAATTCCCTAACCAACTTGGAAGAATATACAACAGATGGCATGATCCCCATTTTAAAGACAAGGAAAACAAGATAAAAGCTGCCCGGGATTTCTGGAGCCAGGTAGTGGCTTGGCCAAAAGCCAAGAGAAACAAAACCCTTTCCCAGAAACTCTAACTTCTTCCCTTTCTGAAAGCCCTAAAAGACCTCCAGAACCATCTACTCTTTCATCCCTGAACTTGCCAAAAAGCACAAACCAGGGAGCTGTGCCATCTTCCCCCTACCCCCCTCCATCCCAGGTCCTGTTAAGCTTCCCTGCAGAACGTCTAGAACTGGTCTCTCGCCCCTCGAAGCTACCCCTTTCATTCAAGCTGCCCTCTTATTTGAACTCCACCAATGGCTTCCTAATCACTTGCTTCCATCCTCGATCCACTAAGATTTACTCTCCATAGATCCATAGATCGGCCTATGTTCTCTGGCTGTTAGAATCCTCCAAATGTTTCTTGAGTTATTGGTCATGTTCTGGCTTCTGCCTCCCACAGGCCTCGTCCATCCCTCTTTCCCTCCTCATTAAGCTCTAGCCACATAATTCTTCTCCCCATTGTCCCACATCTTCCTACCTCAAGATCTTTACATAAGCAACTTCTCCTCCAATTCCCTATTGGAGGCTGGTCTATTTCTTCCTTCAAGTCTTAGTTTAAGGTCATCTCAGATAAGTCTTGCCTGACCAATAAACTAGACTCCCGATTTTAAACCCTCACAAGATCTTGTTCTTTTCTTTGGAGCACTGATCGAAATTTGTTACAATTGTGTATGTTTCTATTTTCCTACTGGACTAGAAAAAAACTTAATGGGGGAGGGGCATAAAACAGGATCTTACAATGTGACCCAAAACCGGTCTGGAACTTGCAATGCTCCTGTCTCCATCTCCCAGGTGCTGCATTTCTGACACCATGCCCAGTGAGGGCAAGGGTCCTGCATCTTTGGCATTAACACACTGTCTGGCACATATTAAGCATGTGATAAACTAAATAACTAGTGGGCGACTGAATTGTAAGGGGGCATTATTGTGTGGCGGTTAGGGGTGCTCATGGGGGCAGGGCTGGGGTCTCCAAAGTGTATTCATTTCTTGAATACATGCTGTCCTAACATGGGACTCCAAGAGACAAGTGCTTCCCTGCTGAGATTCTGTTCCCACACTACCAGGATCTTTCCAATAACCTCCCTCCCATCTCGGCCCCCCAGACTGTCCTACCTGGGCCTCCCCAAGCCCCAGCTCGATGGCCTCCAGGGATCGGCGCAGGAGGAGGCAGCGCTCCTGAGAGCCCGGCTCGGCCTCGCCAGCCTCATGAGAAGCTAAGGGAGCCAGCAAGGCACGATGCTCTCCGCGCAGGGTCTCCAGTCCCTGGATGACGGCCTTGGTGCCCAGCACTATCTCGTCCTGGCTCAACTTCTCCTCCCGAGGAAGCACCATCGTGGCCATGGTCGTACTGCCTGTCGAGGCGATGGGCGGGCAAGCGGGCGCCGGGCCTAGGGCCACGCCGTGCACCCCAGGTTAGGTAAACACAGGGCGGTCCCGGAACGCCTGCGTCCCCAGAGGGGTCCAGATCCCCCAGCCGGCAGCCCGCGCCGTGCCAGCCCTCGGCCTACAGGGGGCGCGCCAGGCGCGTCTCGCCCTGGGAGACGCAATGCGGTGCGGCGGGTGAGATGGACCCTGATGCCGCCCAGACCCGGGCTCGGGCCGGCTGCCGTAGCCCAGGCTCTCCCGGAACTGCCCCCCGTCAGGACTCGCAGCACCAGGGCACGGTTCAGGGTCGGAGCAGCTCCAGGGCCGGGCGGTCGGGCTTCAGACGGGGCGACAGCCCCCTCGCCAGGCTGGCCGCGCGGACCCTCCCCTAGGGGCTGGGAGTGGGCTGGGGGACCGGTTCCCACAGGCCTCCACCTCCCTACAGGGCCCGAGCTAGACCCCGAGTCCGGACCGCGCCCCCTCCCCGCAGGCCGGTCCTCCCACAGGCCGCGCCCACGGCGACTCCTCCTCCGGGCCGGGCGCAGCCAGTCCCCGCGGCAGGACCAGACCCCTAACCCCGCACCACAGGCCGGCGCCGACCTGCACGTACTGCTTGGAACCAGCTCCCGCTCTGGCTCCGACTCCAGTCCGGCTTCACCGCGATCCGCAAAGGCAAGCCACTCTCGCTGCCTCCATCCCGCCGGCCTTCCCAGCAGTCCCCGCGCCGCCTTAAAGGTGAAGCCGCTACCTCCGCGGCGTCGGAGGGGGCGAAACACGCTCCACTGAGCCGACTCGCTGCCTTAAAGGAGCCCCGCGGGCCCGAGACTCTAGGGGCGGAGCCAGTAAGGGGCGGAGCTGCCGAAGGGGAGGGGCGGGGCGCGCCCCCATGGGTCTGGGAGTCTGCATTTGTGAAATGCCCGGAAGCCTCCAGCGTTGGAACCACCACCGCACTCTGCGGGTGTGGGTAGGGGGAGTGGGGGATGGGAGTGGCGAGGGGAGGGATAGCCTGGACTAAGGCACTAGGAGAAGGCTACCCCCTCATGGAGTCCAGAGAAAGGCATTTATTGAGCGCTTACCGAATGCTTTGGTAGGTGTTAATGCTCACCAAGACGGGTTGAGGTGGAGGCTGCCATCACCCATAGGTCTGACCACGTCCCACCCCTAGGCTAGCGCCCCTTCCTGCCTTCGGATTTCTCTGTCTCTGTAGGTCTGTAGGGAATTTGCAACATCCTAGGATTTCTTCTTGGCTAAAAGGGACAGGCGGACATCAGTGGGGAGAAGACCCACCCATGCGCTGTAGGTGAACATCTGGGCAGATGCTGCTGACCAAATGATCAAGTCAAGAAAGGCCTCTGGTCTGCGATGGTGTTCAGTGGGAACTCAGATTAGATATCATCAACTCAGAAGAAAGGACCTCCTTGATCCCCACCTCACTTTCTACAGTGGTCTGCCAGCCTCTGCAGTGCAGTACACTCACTTTATCTCGCTTGTCTAGGGCATAAGCCTTTATGACATTCTTCTAGAATGCAGGCCAGCAGCCACCTGTCAGGTTCACTCCAGAAGTAGCTCAAGATAGAGGCTATAGCAGCATTCCATAGATGCTGGCTTACAAAGAGCCAGGGGAATATTCTTGGTGATCTTGACCAGTCCCTCCAAACCTGGGTCTAGTCTGGCTCCCTGTAACCCTAGGTCAGCACTGCCCTCATCCAAATTCTGGGTTGACAGCTCTAGAAGCTGATGGCAAGATCATTTCCAGAGGGTCAAAAGCTGCACAGTGAGGGGCTGGAGAGATGGCTCAGCAGTTAAGAGCACTGACTGCTCTTGCAGAGGACCCGGGTTCGATTCCCAGCACCCACATGGTGGCTATGAACCATCCTTAACTCCAGTTCCAGGGGAATCCGAAGCCTCTTCTGACCTCTGCCGTATTGCACAACACGGGTGCACTCACATACATGCAGGCAATACACTCATACACATAAAATAAAATGTTTGTTAATTTAAAAAAAAGAGCTGCACAGTGAAAACTGATACAGGCATTCTAGGCACCTGGGGTAGGCCTGGGTTCAGGCTCAGTTGACCAGTCTGAGCATTCTTATGGATGCTGAAATCCCCTTGGTACCATCTTTCATAGAGAGCTAGCCCTGCACCCTTAGCTTGAGTACCTGCTATGACAAAATCACTCCTTTTGTCCTGCACTTGGGAGGCAGAAGCAGGTGGATCTCTGTGAGCTCAAGGCCAGCCTGGTCTACATAGTGAGTTCCAGAACAGCTGGGGCTACAGGGAGACCCGTTCTCAAAAAGACCAGAAAAAGAAAAAGGCTTTAAAAAAATTAAAAAATAAGCCGGGTGTGATAGTGCACACCTGTAGTCCCAGCACTCGGGAGGCAGAGGCAGGCAGATCTCTGTGGGTTCAAGGCCAGCCTGGTCTACACAATGAGTTCTAGGCCAGCTGGGCTACAGGAAGACCCTGTCCCAAAAAGACCAATAATTAGTTAATTAATTAATTAAAAAATAAAAGGTTAGAAAGTTGTACTTGTTTTTTATTTTACGTGTATGGGTACTTTGCCTGCATGTATGTAAGTACACCCATGTCATACAAAGCTGGCGGAGGCCAGAAAAGGGTGTTGGATCCCTTGAAACTGAAGTTACAAAAGGTTGTTAGCCACCATGTGGGTGCTGGGAATTGAACCTGGGTCTTCTACAACAGCAGCCAGTGCTTTTAACCCACTGAGCCATCTCTCCAGTTCCCAGAAATGTGTTTTTTGTTGTTTGTTGTTTTCCTGAAATAGGGTCTCATATAGCCCAGGTTGCTCTCAGATTCGCTATGTAGTTAAGGAAAACCTTGAACTTTGGATCTTCCTGCCATCATCTCCCAACTGCTGGGATTACATGCTTGCACCACTATGCCCAGTTTTATTCTGGACATCAAACCCAAGGCTTCATGCATGCTAGGCAATCACACTCTACCATCTGAGCCACATCCCCAGCCTAAAGGTTAGAAAGTTTTTAGATTATTTTAGATAATCCCAAAGTGCCTTCCTGAGGCGTTCACTCATAGCTTATGACTTCAGCAGGAACTCGGTTCCCGTTAGGCCGTAGAGCTACTCAGAGACAGGGACAGCTTCACTCAGTCTTCTCTTCGTCTGGGCTTGCCCCGTTTCTTTCACCCAGTCTCCTGATCCTTCCCCTTTCTGTCAGTCCAGATGAGGCTCAGAACGTGGTAGCAGTCCACGGTAAAATGATCCATAAAGGGAGTGAACTATATGGTCACTAAGTAGTGGTCTCACGCCACCAAGGGATCTGGGGATATGTGCACCTGTACTATATCCATGATAGCACTTGCCTAGCATATGCGAGACTCTGGGCTCAAACCCAGCATTTTTTTTTTTTTTGGTTTTTTTGAGACAGGGGGCATTGTATGACATGGGTGCAGTTACATAATACACTCATACACATAAAATAAAAATAATTTTTTTATTATTTTTATTTTATGTGTATAAGTGAGTGGCTTGCCTGCTTGTGTAAGTGCACTCAGGTCGTGGAATGCACGTGGAGGTCAGAAGAAGGCATCAGATTCCTTGGAACTGGAGCTACAGATGGCTGTTAACCACCATGTGGGTGCTGGGAATCGAACCCAGGTCCTCTGTAAGAGCAGTCGGTGCTCTTAACCTCTGAGCCATTTCTCCAGCCCTAAAACCTTATTTTTATTTTGTGTATGTAGTGGGGGGCGATGCATATCATGGCACTCATGTGGAGGTCAGAGGACAACTTCTGGGAATCAGTTCTCTGTTTCTGCCATGTGGATCTCAGGGATTGAACTCAGGTCCTCAGTTTTTGCAAGAAATGCCTTTAGCTCGCTGAGTCATCTTGCCAGCTCCTATCCATAATTTTTCAGATAATATATATATATAT
>NW_008358795.1:1106998-1124723 GCF_000622305.1 Nannospalax galili | reverse complement strand
CCTGCCTCTGCCTCCCAAGTGCTGGAATTAAAGGTGTGCGCCACCATGCCCGGCTTCAGATAATATTTTACAATGATACATCATTGTTTTAAAGGCATACACACACACTGCACTGGATAGCTTTTCCATCCAGTCCCCCTGCCCAGCCACACCTGCTATTCAGTTTCTTGTGTCCATTCATAATGTTTGCACCTGTGTCCAGCTCATCTTTATCTCTGTCTGTTTCAGCTGGTCAGTTTTTCTCCAGGGTTCTAGAAGGTTTGGGTCTATTGAGTTTGCCATCTATGAAGCTGGACCTGTAATCTCAACTGTTTGGGAGGCTGAGGCATGAGATTCACAAGTTCAAGGCCTGCCTGGATAAGGAGGGTTTGTCATCTGTATCTGTTTCTACCAGCCTTCAAACCACACTGGCTTCTTCCAGCAGAGCCCAGGCTACAGTTTGATAAAACACCTGTGTGCTCCATCATACAGAAACCCACAGCTTGCCAACATGGTCTGGAGTCAGGGCGCAGTTATTTTCCTTGGTGAAGTCTGCCTTCAGAGTCCCTTGGGGAAAGAACATTGTTAGAAAGTGCTCCTTACGTTACTGGTGAGCACCTTTTATTTTATTTATAAAATAAAAATAAAAAATAAATATTTATTTTTTTAAATTTGTCTCTTTTTAGCTTTTAAAAAATTTTATTTTTATTTTATGTGTATGTGTGTATTGTCTGCATGTAGATAAGTGGACCCGTGTCATGCAATGCCTGCAGAGGTCAGAAGAGGCTGTGGGATTCCCTGGGACTGGAGTTACAGACAGTTGTTAGCTGCCATGTGGGTGCTGGGATTCAAACCTGGGTCTTCTGCAAGAAAAGCCAGTGTTCTTAACCGCTGAGCCATATCTCCAGCCCGTTATTATTTTTTATACATATGAGTTTTTTGCCTGCATGTAAGTGCACCCATGCATGCACTGCCTGTGGAGGCTAGAAGAGGGCATCAGATCCCCTGGAAACAGAGTTACGAACAGCTGTTAGCTGTCGTGGGAGTGCTGGGAATCAAACCCTGGTCCTCTGGAAGAGCAGCCAGTGCTCTTAACTGCTGAGCCATCTCTCCAGCCCCTCCCCCCAAAGTTTAAAATTTTTTTTTAATTTAAATTTATTTTTTGCCAGACATGGTACATGTCTTTGATCCCAGCACTCAGGAGGCAGAGGCAGGAGGAGCTCTGAGATCAAAGCCAATGTGGTCCACAGAGTGAATTCCAGGTCAGCTGGGGTTACAGGGAGACCCTGTCTCAAAAAAAGGGGAGAGATTTATTTATTTATTTTTAATGTGCCTGCATACATGTGTGTACCAGGTGTGTGCAGTGCCCATGGAAACCAGAAGACGGTATTGGATCCCCTGGAACTAGAGTTGTGGGATGCCATATGGGTGCTCGGAACCAAACCTAGGTCCTCTTCAAGAGCAGCAAGTGCTTTTAACCACTGAGTAAACCCTCCAGCTCAGGTATCTCTTACTTGAAAAGTTTGGTGGTATCTGAGATGTACACCCCAGATTGAAAGCTGCTGTTTCGATGTCTTTGTTTTGCAGGGGAGGGAACCGAAGCCCAGAGAGGAAAAGTAGCTATGCAGGTAAGAAATCAGTGACCACCTTTTTATTCTGTTGTGTTTGGGCAGCTAAGGCTCCCAGTGACCGGTTCTTCCCTCTTGAATCTCTAATCCAGATAATTTGTCACAGGGAGTATGTGAGGAAAACTGACACTTGGTATAAAAGTCAAGGATGGAGGCCACATTGTATGCCATGCCTGTGCAATGGCACAAGTGTGTCCACCCTCAACTCGCAGTGTGAGGCTGGATCCCCCAGCAGAGACACCTGCTCCCTCTCCAAACTCTCCTCCAGGTGTAAACACACACCCACCACTGCCCCTTCCCTGTGCTTTCTCTCTACCTAACAAAGGTGCAAGTTCCTTCTATCTCTTTGTCCCAGGTGAATGAAGGTGTTTGCACCTGGGTCTCTTTCCTGCTAACTCGCTGGTGTGCAGCTTTGGTGGTTTCTTCTGTGCTTGTTCTTAAGCAGCTGGCCCAGCCTTCTGTACCCTGGGGGAGGGAAGGCTGGACCTCTCCTGACTGCTACCATGCTCTTGTCTTGCTTAACCTTGTCTGTGTCCAACCTTTTCAGCCACTTGCCTTTTTATCAGGTCTCTGAGGATTACACAGGCTCTGCTGAGGGAAGGGACTGTTACTTTGTCCTACTCTGCCCTAAGTTCCCCCACTTCCAAGCTGCTGGTTTCCTGCCAGGCTGTTGCTGGGTGCTCAGTAAACAGAGAATAAAGGAAGGAACTGATGCCTAGTGGTGATTCAGCTCCTGCTGTTTCTGTGATGCTCAGCGCAACCTTTCCTTTTCTAAAGCCTGTGGAAGTTTTTCTTTCTACTTTGAATATTGGGTTCTCTCTGAAAGTCACTCGTACCATTCCTCCCCCATCCCACTGAAGTTCACTTTCTTACATTCTTTTTCCTCTTGAAACTTCCTTTGAAGTGGTTGGGACACTTTCTCTAAGGGTATTATACCAATTGAAACTTCTGTGGGTTCACACATAAGTACTTAAGATTGGCAACTTTTGGGGCTGGAGAGATGGCTCAGCGGTTAAGAGCACTGACTGCTCTTGCAGAGGACCGGGGTTCCATTCCCAGCACCCGCATGGGGACTCCAAAGCCCTCTTCTGACCTCCACTGCATTGCACAACACGGGTGCATTCACATACATGCAGACAATACACTCATACACATAAAGTAAAAATAATAAATTATATATATATAAAAGATTGGCAACTTCTTTTTTTTCTGGTCTTTGAAACAGGCTCTCCCTGTAGCCCCAGTTGGCCTGGAACTTGCTATGTAGACCAGGCTGGCCTCAAACTCGCAGAGATCTGAGTGCTGGGATTAATGGCGAGCACCATCATGCCCGGCAAGATCCAAGATCGGCGACTTTTTTATAGTTAAAAAAAAAAATTCTTATTTTTTACTTTATGTGTATAAGGGTATTGCCTCCATATGCGTGAGTACACCCGTATCGTGCAATGCCACGGAGGTCAGAAGAGGGCCTCGGGATTCCCCTGGAACTGGAACGGTCTGTAGCTGCCATGCGGGTGCTGAGAATCGAACCTGGGTTCTCTGCAAGAGCAGTCAGTGCTCTTAACCACTGAGCCACCTCTCCAGCCCTGAGATTGGCAACTTCTTAAAGACCATGTCTCCCTTCCTACGCACACCTCTGGTCATCAGCTCTTTCTTGAGCCGGGTTCAAGGCTCCCAGTGGCCAGTTTTCTCTCTTGACTCTCAGGAGAGCTCTGCCCAGGGCTCTCTTGAGAAACCCCTTTCTCTACTGGTAGCTACAAAGCAAATCTGCTGGCTCTTTTCCTGGGACTTTACAGCCTGGGGAGAAGGATCCTTGCCCTGCTCTTCAAGAGGGAACAGAGGGGTCAGAGTCCACTAAGATCACTGCAGCATCTCTGCTAGTTGTGTGGTGTTTGAGGCATGCTCTGTCTCATCAATTTCCTCTTCCATAAAATGGGGTTCTTAATACCTGCCTTGTTGGGTGGTGGAAAACACCGGGTAAAATGCCCAAAGCTTTCCCATGAAGCCTTTCACACAACAGACACTGTTCCTCGTAGTTTATTATTATCAACACCAACAGGCTTATTATTTAACAGACCCTGTGCTAGGAAGTAGGAGGTAGAGAGAAAAACGTAAAATATAGGGCCGTCTTTGCTTACAGTGTTGCTGGAGAGAAAACTTGGGAATGAAATAAGCAACAGATGAGGCACAAATAAAAGATAACTGAACAGAAGCAAGTGCTGAGGTACTTGGAGCTGAGAGGAGGCACCTGTGTGGTCAGGAAGCAGGTGTGTGTGTGTGTGTGTGTGTGTGTGTGTGTGTGTGTGTGTGTGTGTGTGTGTGCACACTGAAGCAAGCATGTGACCCTCTCCCCATCCTCATTCTTCCACATGCCAAAAGGAAGAAACACAGATTGCCAGATACCCAGGGCTAGTCAGACCCCTATATTCAACCTTCACTCAGAATAGCACAGCATCCATGCCTGTAGCCCCAGCCCTCACTCATCATCTTATCCAAGTCTCCTGCGGAGATGTCTTACCATCTGCTCATCATGCAGGGCAGATGGCCAGTCCTATCCTTGCTACCCTTGGCCTTCTCTCTTTCAGCCCTATATTCATATTCTCCCTCCCCTCCCCCGTTTTGTGATCTGTCTCTGAAATTGCTCCCCATCCTTAGTCCCTGTTCTCAGGGCTTCATTTTCCTTTTTTTTTTTTTTGGCGACAGAGTGTTACTATGTAGCCCTGGCTGATCTGGACCTCCCTAGTAAACCAGGTTGGCTTTAAACTCATGTATCTGCCTGCCTTTGCCTCCTGAGTGCTAGGATTAAAGGCGTACAACATCATATATGGTTCTTTTAAGATTTATTTTATTTTCCTATTTGTTTTTAATTTTATTATTTTTTTGTTCTTTCTTAGGGAGACTTGGTCTCTCTGTAACCCCAGCTGCCCTAGAACTTGCTATGTAGTCTAGGCTAGCCTCAATCTCATAGAGATCTGCTTACCTCTGCCTCTGAGGAGTGCTGGAATTAAAGGTATGACTACCATGCCTGGCTAAGATTTATTTACTTTTATTAAGGATAGATAGATGGCTCAGCAGTTAAGAGCACTGGCTGCTCTTACAGAGGACCCAGGTCCAGTTCCCAACACCCATAAGGGGGCTAACAACTATCTGTAACTCTAGTTCCAAGGTATCCAACACCCTCTTCTGATTTCTGCAGGCATTGCACACACATGGTACACTTACATACATGTAGGTAAAACACTCATATACATTAAATAAAAATAAATAATATAAAAATTAAAAACAGAACCAATGTCTTCTGCAAGAGCAGCAAGTGCTCTTAACTGCTGATCCATTTCTCCAGGCCCCCCTTTTTAAATGTTTGTTTTCATATTACCTTTATTTAGTTGGTGTGTGTGTATGTGTGTGTGTGTGTGTGTGTGTGTGTGTGTGTGTGTATGTGTGCCACAGCACATGTGTGATGGTCAGAGGACAAGTTATAGTAGTCTGTTCTGTCTTAACATGTGAGACTCAGAAACTGAACTCGGGTTGTAAGGCTTAGAGGCAATTGCTTTCCCTGCTTAGCCACCTTGCCTGCTCATCACTATGTCATTTCTAAAGTGCTACAACACCCTTCAGACCTGTGGGCTGGCCTGAAGACTGCATCCTGCATCCTCTAATGTGCTGCAGCCGGCAAGCTTTCTCAATCCTCACTTCTCTGCCTGAAGCTCTGCACTAGCTCCCCATTGGCTTGGGATCAAGGGCACAGTCCTTGCTCTGGCAAGGATAGTAATTATGGCCATGAGGTCCTCATGCCTCGAGCGGGATGTACTTTTTTCTTCTGCCCTTCACTGCCTTTTGGCAGCATTGAACCATATGTGGTTCTCAGAAGAGGCTGTGCTCTCTTTTACCTCTGGTTTTCATACATGCTGCTTACTGGGCCCAGAACATCCATCTTGTCAGGCTTCAATTTTTTTTTTTTAATTTTTATGTGTACGAGTGTTTTGCCTGCATATATAGTAAGTGCACCCATGCATGCAATGCCTACAGAGGCCAGAAGAGGGTGTCAGATCCTCAGATACCCTGGAACTGGAGTTATGGACAGTTATGAGCTGCCAAGTGGGTGCTAGGAACTGAACCTGGGTCCTTGGCAGGAGCAGCCAGTGCTCTTAACCACAGAACCATCTCTCCTGCCCCTTGTCAGGCAATTTTAAGACACCACTCAGGAGCCCTTGTAGGACATCTTGGATACCCCTCCCTCCAGGCTGGATCAAACACCTTCCTGAGGGCCCCATGGAAGCCCATGCTGTGTGGCAATTGTCTATCTCCCTGTTAGCCTACGTAGGAAAGAACTCAAGCATGGCACATCTTTGTGTCAGTGCATCTGGGACAGGAACCCATCCACAGCAGGAACCTAGTCACTGTCCACAGCTGGAGGGCTGAGGTTGCTCAGGACTAAGAGCTCTGAATGTGAACCTGGCTCCTTGCTAGGCATGGTGTGCTGTTGCCATGGCCTCCTCGGAAGATCACTTGGGTAGCATAGCAAGACCCCCATCTCAAAAGGAAGGGAGGGGAGGAGGGAGGTAGCGGGCTGTACTTGGGGTCTCAATGTCCACTCATTCACTTCTCTGCCAGGGTTCTCTGTATGCCACAATGCTGGACTCTGGACAATGCCCTGGGGAAGGGTACGGGTACAAGACAGATACTAAGGCTGTCTGTCCTTGGAGGCAGCAGCCAGGAAATGAAAAAATTACTCTCTGGCTGGCTGGCTGTGGTGGTATACTCTATAATCCTACCACTCTGGTGGCTGAGGTAGAAGGATCATGACTTAGAGGCCAATCTGGCCTACATAGTGAGACCCTGTCTCAAAAGACACACACCCATACACACATAAAAATTTAAAAAACAATAGGCCAGTGAGATGGCTTGGCTGGTAAAGGCATCTGCTGCCAAGCCTGATGACCTGAGTTGATCCTGTGATCCACTTTGTGGAAGAACAGACTCCTGCAAGTCTAACCTCCACATGTGTGCCCACACACATGTTCACTTACCCATAATACGTAAATGATGTAAACACATCATCACACAAAGAAGCAAATAAAAGCCCAAGTTTGGAATCTCCTGTATAGGATTCCAAATGAAGTGTGTAGAGGACTCTGTTGAAAGACTGTCTTTCATAGGGCACTGTGTGGAGTTTGTGCACAGACAGGAGGAATCCTGCACACACTGCCTTAGGCAGGGAGCAAGGTCACCATCATCATCATCACATGGACAGCACATGCCCTCGTTGTGACACTGAGTGCACTTCACCTCTGGTGTCTCCCAAACTAGTCATAAGAAAACATATCAGAGCCGGGCGTGGTGGCGCACGCCTTTAATCCTAGCACTTGGGAGGCAGAGGCAGGCGGATCTCTGTGAGTTCAAGGCCAGCCTGGTCTACATAGTGAGTTCCAGGACAGCTGGGGCTACAGGGAGACCCTGCTTCAAAAAAATCGAAAAAAAAAAAAAAGAAAAAGAAAAACATATCAGACAGACAGACTCCAATTGAGGGAGAATCTACAAAATACGTGGCCTGTATCCCTCAAAAGAGCCAAAGTTAGGACTGGGGATACTGCTCAGTAGTAGAGCTCTAGTCTAGTATATACAAGGCCGTGAGTTCTATCTCCAGTAACCAAAAGCAGCAGCAGTAACTAAAATACTGTCAGAGCTAGGAGTGGTGGCACAAATACGCCTTTAATCCCAGTACTTGGGAGGTAGAGGCAGGTGGATCTGGGACTACAGGGAGACTCTACCTCAAAAAACCAAAATGATGATGATGATGATGATGATGATGATGATGTCAGGGTCATCAAAAATACAGATAAAGGGCTGGAGGGATAGCTCGGCCATTAAAGGCTCAGTCTAACAACCAAAAAATACAAATAAAAAAATGGGAGGCGGGCTGAAGAGATGGCTCAGTGGTTAAGAACACTAGTTGTTCTTACAGAAGACCTGAGTTCAAATCCCAGCATCCACATTGCAGCTAACAACTGTCCGTAACTCCAGTCCCAGAGGATCCGATAGCCTCTTCTGTCCTCCTTGGACATTGCATGACACGGGTTCACTTACCTACGTGTAGGCAAGACACACATAAAAATAATAAAATATTTTTTTAAAAAGGGAGGCAATGTCACAGCCCAAATGAGCCTAAGAAGACAGAATGGCTGTGTATAGTGTGGTATCCTGGATGGAATTCTGGAATGACATTAGGGGGAAATAAAGGAAATCTGCATAAAATTCAGACATGGATTAATAATGAGTCACTACAAGTTCATTAGTCATGACCCAAATGTAACATGCTTACAGTTGGGGTAATGGGGCGTCTGCATAGCTACTCTGTACTATCTTTGCAATTTTTCTCAAAATTAAAAGTCAGGGGTCTGGAGAGAGGACATAGGTTTAGTTCCTAGCACCCACATGGTGGCTCACAACTGTCAGAAATAAAAGTTCAAGGAGATCTAATGCCGTCTTCTGACCTCAGAGGACATTGCACACATGTGGTACACATACATAAATGCAGGCAAACATTCATACACATAAAATTAAAATAAACCTTTTTTTTTTTTGGCCTTTTTGAGACAGGGTCTCCCTGTAGTCCCAGCTATCCTGGAACTCACTATGTAGACCAGGCTGGCCTTGAACTCACAGAGATCCAACTGCCTCTGCCTCCCAATTGCTGGGATTAAAGGTGTATGCCACCACACCAGGCAATAAATAAATCTTTTAAAAAACCAAGTAGGATTGACAAGATGGCTCAGTCAGTAAAGGTGCTTGCTGCCAAGCCTGACAACCTGAGTTTGATTCCCAGGACACACATGGGAGAAAGAGAACTCTTGCAAGTTGTCCTCTGTGGCACATGCATAACACACGTGTATATACACACACACACACGCACACACACACACACACACACACACACACACACACACTGTAATAAGAAAGCCAGCCTAGAGTTGGTGTGGGCTGGACAGGAGTTTTTTCACATCAAAATATCACTCCTTGTGAGGCGTGGGGGTGCACATCTTTTAAAAAATATTTTATTTTTATGTGTATCAGTATATGGCCTGCATGTAGGTGAGTGCGCCCGTGTCATGCAATGCCACGGAGGTCAGAAGAGGGCTTACGGATTTCCCTGGAACTGGAGTTAAGGACAGTTTGTAGCTGCCATGTGGGTGCTGGGATTCGAACCCAGGTTCTCTGCAAGAGTGGTCAGTGCTCTTAACTGCTGAGCCATCTCTCCAGCCCCGGAGGGTGCACATCTTTAATACTAGCACTTGGGAGGCAGAGGCAGGTGGATCTCTATGAGGTTAACCTGGTGTACACAGTGAGTTCCAGGCTAGCTGAGGCTACAGGAAGACACTGCCTCAACTCCTCCCCCGACAAATTGCAACATATGGAGACTATTACAGAATTCCAGAACAAATCAAACTCAGAGAATAAATATCTGTGAGACTCTAAACTCTGTTACACTTCTTCAATGCAACCTCTACACTTAGGATAAATGCACCTCTTAACTCTCACCAGAGAAGTTGCCTTATGCAGCTGATGGTGATTAACACAGAAACCCATAATTGGCCAATGTGCAGGGAACAAAAGGCCACAGAGTGCTTATCCCTGAATAGAACACCTGTTTCAAATCTCTGCCTCCCAAGGCTCAGCAATCATTGCGGAGGAGAAGGTGGAAAGATTATAAGAGCCAGAGGAGGTGGATGACCACAAGGAAACAGTCTTCCAGAGACTTCCAGACAGATGGTCAGTTACTTATATGAACTCACAGCTATGGTGACAGCATGCACAAGTCCCATGTAAGTTCAAATTAGACAAAATTCTAGCATAGACACAGAGAAGTGGGTAAGAAATTTCAACACAACCTAAAGAACTTTTGGCAACTGATGGCCACTGGGAGGGGAGAGACAGAGTCTTACAGGAATGGAACTCTTGGAGGGCCCAGTGGATGGACCCACACTTAAGGACATTGGGGACACAAATGAGACTATAATTGGGTGGATGGCAGTGAGGGGAGGTAGGGAGCAGATCTAAATATCATCAAACTATATTGTATGAAAATTGCAAAAATTCAATAATTAAGAAAAGCCACTCCTTGCCCTTAGGTGACATCTCTGGTGACCTGGGGACCATGGTGCTCCATCAGTGATGGGGCACAGCTGTCTCAAAGTCTAAGCCAGCACTGAGTTAGTTGTATTCTGCTTAGCAGGAGGAACAGTTTCTGAACAACTCAGTTCCTTCTCCTGGCTCCAAGTCAGAATTGACTTTTCAGGGTTCCTCCAACATCTACACTGAGAAAACGCTGAGCATCACTTAAAGTGTCTTTTGTGTGGGGGCTGGAGAAATGGCTCAGTGGTTAAGATCACTTGCTGCTCTTGCAGAAGACCTGGGTTTGGTTCCCAGCACTCACAGGGTGGCTGACAACCATCTCTAACCAGGGCGGGAATCTTGTGCCCTCTTCTGGCCTCTATGGGCATTGCATGATGAATCCACTGGTGTACCTGTGTAAAATTTATGTAAATAAATAAATAAAAAAAAAACCCACTTTGCTGAGTGTAACAGCTGTCATCTTCATCACAGCAGCTGTAACGGATTGTAGAGACCCTGAAGATTGGACATGCTGATAACCGAAGTTCCCTCATAGGAGGAGGAGCTAGGGAGGGTCACTGAACCCTCACCTGAGACTCTAAGCCCCCTACTCCAATCCTGCTGTATATAATTCTGCCCTGAGTATACATGGCCTGGTGGTCTTGGGAGGTGCTGGGGTACATAGAATGCGGGAGGCTAACTGCAGGAGGGGAGATTTCACATATGCAGCCATGTGGAAGTTATCCAGGTGGGGGTGAGACTTCCCGATAGTTTGGCTGCTTTGAGATTGCCCATGCTCTGTATGGAGGCCCTAGAAGTTCAGTGTTTTCCCAAGTCACAGAACAGGGGCCTGTTCCAGGAGGAGGCTCTTTATTCTGTCAACAAAGATATCCTGGGGGTTGGGACTATAGCTTGGTGATAAGAGCACTTTGCTTAGCACAGGAGAGGTCCTAGATTCAATTCCCAGAACCACATACTAAAGTCTACTGGGTGCTTGTCAGAGTTAGCTTCAGTCAACTTGACATACTTGAGGAGGGAACCTCAATCGAGAAATTTCCTCCATCAGATTGGCCTTGTGGCCATGTCTGTGGGGCATTTTCTCAATTGCTAATTGATGTGTGAAGGCCCAGCCCACTGTGGGCAGTGCCACTGTCCTAGTTTGTTTCTTCATTGCTGTGACAAAACACTCCGACCACTACCAACTTGGGGAGGAAAGAGTTTATTTAGCTTGCATTTCCCAGGTCACAGTTCATCAGGGAGCCCAAGGTAGGAACTCAGGGCAGGAATCTGGAGTCAGGAACTGGAGCACAGGCCATGGAGGAACACTGCTTACTGGCTTGCTCCCCTGGCCCCTGCTCAGCCTGCTTTCTTATGCAACACAGGCCCACCTGCCCAGGGATGGCACCACCCACAGTGGGCTGGGCCCTCCCACATCACTCAGCAATCAAGAAGGTGCCCCATGGACATGGCCACAGGCCAGCCCAATGAAGGCAATTCTCCAATTGAGACTCCCTCAAGCCAGGTGTGTCAAGTTGACACTAAAGCTATCCAGCACAGCCACATCTAGGGAAGTGGGCCTGAGCTGTATAAGAAAAGTAGCTGAGGGCTGGAGAGATGGCTCAGCAGTTAAGAACACTAGCTGTTCTTGCAGAAGACCTGGGTTCGAATCCCAGCACCCACACGGCAGCTAACAACTATCCGTAACTCTAGTTCCAGGGGATCCAACAGCCTCTTCTATCCTTCTCAGGTATTGCATGACCCGGGTGCACTTACCTACATGCAGGCAATACACTCATACACATAAAATATGAGTAATAAATAAAATGCTTAAAAAAAAAAAAGAAACGTAGCCGAGGGGCTGGAGAGATGACTCAGCAGTTAAAGAGCACTGGCTGCTCTTGCAGAGGACCTGAGTTCAATTCCCAGCACCCACATGGTAGCTAATCATCTGTAACTCCAGTTCTAGGGGATCTGATACCCTCTTCTCACCTCCGTGGGCACTGCACGACACAGGCAAGACACTCATACACATAAAATAAAAAATAATAAAATCTATTTCAGAAAAGTATTTGAGCAAATGAGAGGAAGCAAGCCAAGTAAGCAGTGTTCTTCCATGGTCTCTGCTTCAGTTCTTGCCTCCAGGCTCCTGTCTTGAGCTCTTGCCCTGGCTTCCTTTGATGATGGGCTATGTATCCTGTAAAGTCAAATAAACCCTTTCCTCCCTAAGTTGGTTTTGGTCAGTGTTTTATCACAGCAACAGAGAAGCAAACTAGTGTGGCACCTATAATGGGCCAAACAGTAACCTGATGTCAGCCATTGGTACCTGGGGGCAGGAATGAGGGGACACAGGATACTAGGCACACACTACCCCAAGGCCTTTGCACAAGCTTAGTGTGCCCAGGTGACAAGAGACATAGGAGCCAGAGAGAAGGAAGAGATCTGGCCTATTAGGACAGGTCAGGTAGGCCATGTGGATTATGATGGGGTCTTGGATTGTATTCCTATTGAGGTGGGGAGTTAAGGACAGTTTGGATCAACAATTTTTTTTTATTTAGTTTTATTTTATGTGTATGAGTGTTTTGTCTGCAAGAGCAGTCAATGCTCTTAACCACTTAGCCATCTCTCCAGCTCTCCCCTACCCCCATCAGCCATTAAACAGGACTGGATCAACATTTCTAGAAAGCTCTCTCCAGCTCCCATTGTAGGGTGCAGAGCAGTTATTGCCAACATCCAGAGAACTTGGCAGTGAGGTGGATGCTGGGCATGAGAGAGAGACCCAGGATCCCAAAGCTATAAGCAACTGGAGACTGGCATTCCCTTCATTCACAAAGTCTTCAGAGTGCAGCATGTTCTCACCAGAGGCCCAATGAGTTCACTCCAGACCAAGAGTGGGGAGAGGAGGTGTAGACAAGCTTAAGTTCCTCAGTGTCTCAGGCTAGGTACGGAGGACACAGCAGAGGAGGCTGAGCAGGAGGGCTGGTGAGAAGAGTAATCCTTGCCTGGGTGAGGAAAGGTCAAGTGGGAAGTAATGTCCTAACTTGAACTGAACCTACACTTGGACTTGGCCAGGTAACCAGTGACTCTGGCAGAGGATTTCTGCTGGGTCTTTAGGCAAACAGACTAAAGCAAGTGGGACAAAATGGAGAAGGGACAGACAGCTCTGTTGACAAACTGCTCACAGCCCTTCCACTACTGTGGCAGTAACACACCCTCTCTAGGTCACAGGATCATGTGGTGGTCAGAGGACAACTTTGTGGAGTCCCTCCACCTTTATGTGGGTTTCAAGGATCAAACTCAGGTCATCAGGCTTGTGTGGCAAGTGCCTTTACCCACTGAACCATCTTGCTGGCCCTCTGTGGCACTTTTCTAGCCCTCGTTGGCTACTGCATCTTGGAAGGCACGTACAATTAACCATCTTCCAGCTTACAAAGTCTGCTGCAGAGCCACTTGGCTGGGTCCCATGGACTGTTCAGAGCATGGCATCTAGCCACAGGGTTTAGAGAGTCCATCTGAGGTAACTGAAGCCTGCCTGGCTTGACGGACTGACCCCTGGTGCTCTCTACTCCCTGCAGGGGGAGGAGGCCAAATTGTGTCCCCTTCTCCTGAAAGCCTTCACCTTAGGCACGTCTAGGGGAAGCGCTGTGCTAAGTCCCTGGGACTGTAGGGAGGAGCCAGCATCCAGGACGCTGGCTGTGATGGTTAGTTTTGTCACCTTGACACAATCTAGGGTCATCTGGGAAAGGAGTCAAAGAAGGACTGTCTAGATTAGATTGGCCTGTGGACATGATTGTAGGATATTCTCTTGGTTAGCTGGAAGATGTGCCCACTGAGGATAGTGCCATTTCAGGGGCTGGCCCTAGACTGAATGAAAAGAGACCCAAGCACTGGCATGCAGGAAGGCATTTGTTGCTCTCTGGACCACCGGTGCAATGTGACCAGCTGCTTTAGGCTCCTGTAGCCTTGACTTGCAATAATGAACTGTTAACTGGAATTGTGCATCCGAGAAATCCTTTCTCAAGTTGCTTTTATCACAGCAACAGAAGTAAATCTAAGACCCTGGCTGTGACAGTTTCCTACTTCAGATCAAGGACCAGCAGGAAAATTAAACTAACAAGATGGCTCCAGGCTCCAACCCATCTACCTGCAGAAGGGAGAAACCTGCCTTCCACATGCTACTGCCTTGGGAAGCAGATTTGGGGATGGTGGGGATGGTTGGTCTGCAGAAAAACAGGATCTGCTATGGAACAAAACAGCAGCACGCTGCTTTTCCACCTGTGCCCCAGTGTGTTCTGAATGGAGTCAAGCCTGCTGAGGGGGTGGATGGCTACAGTGACACAGTGAGGGGCACAAACCCAAGGCAGCTGGTAAGAAATCACCAGTTTATTGAATGAAAAAAATCCAACATGGCCCCTGTCTTCCCACCCCACTCTGCCCTCAGGCCCAGGAGACCCTTGACAGTAGGCTGGGCAGCAGGAAGGGCTGGAGGAGCTTGGGGCATTGAGAATGAGAAAAACATGTTCCAAGTGAGGTTCCATGCCACACCTCTAGGGAGCAGAGAGGGCAACGGAGAAGCTCCATAGGTGTTGGAGGGCATGGAGGCTGGTCTAGCTCTGTACCCTCATCCTCAGTCTCTTCTGAAGACACTGGCAGGAGACTGAGGTGGGGCTCAGACCCATCCATGACTGAGATAGAAGGAATGAGGCTGCTGGAGGGAGACCTGGTGGGGATGGGCCTCTGCCTGCTGCCCTGTCATGGAGGAAGTGGGATGACAGAGCAGGGAAAGGAAGCAAGGTAACACAGGGAAAGGGAGACACACAGCTGGGGAAGTTAGGGAAAATGTGTGTGTGTGTGTGGGGGGGTGCTGCCTCCCACCTCTTGAAAGCAGACAGAATTGTACTAGGTAGGGGGCTAGGAGGCAGAGGGAGGTGCATCAACAAGGGAGGAAGCCTCAAGGGCAGGACCTGTGCACAGGACAAGTCACATGAACAACCAAAGAAATACTCAGGACATAAGACAGGGACCTGGGCTAGCAGGTAGTGCATAGGGGATACTGGGAAGGCCCTCCATCCCAGAAACACACCATGATGCTCAGGTATTCCGCCTCCACTAGGAAGCTGGAGGCAGGCAAGGTCCCCATAGGAATGGGAATAGGACCCAGCCCTGCTGGAGGCAGGCAGGATGAGGGGCAACAGGCAGCAGGACCTTAGAAAATGAGAACCTGGTGGCCAGGCTGGGGCAGGGTGCTGGGCTCCCACTATGTACTAGAATTCCAGGTTTCCTATTTCCAGAGAGGGAACCAGCGCTTCAGGGGATAAGGAAGGTAAAGGAAGGCCCAGGGGATTCAATTCTAGGGACTATGGGCACCAGAAGGCAGAACCACCTTGCCCTGGGCCTGGAGCAGGAAGAGGAAGGTGGTCCAGCGATGGGCTGGGCAGTGAGAGGGAGGGCAGCATCCCCAGTGGCAGTGTCCTTCAGGACTGGGCATGTGAGAGTCAGGCCCCAGTGCTGGGAAAGGGAAGCTAGGCCTGGGCTTGTTGGCCTCCCCCTGCCAGCAGGCGGTGAGGCTGGGTGGCAGTGCCAGGAGGAAGAATGGTTGGGAGGCAGGGTCTCAGGTGGCCTTGTTGCCACTGAAGAGTCCCACTGGAAAGTGCTTGACATGGGTGGGCCACTGGGCTGCCAGCTGGAAGAACTTGATGTCACTCCATTCAACTCCATCAATGGACACTGTTGGTGACAGGGAAGGGAGATGTTATGGGGTGGCTGAGACCATCTCCCTACCCCTCAGGGAGGATGTGACTCCCTCTGTCATCTCACCATCACCACCATCGCACCTCTCAGCATGGTCTGCTGTTGCTTGGCGGAGCAGATGAGGCGGCTGATGCCCTCGATGACCTGGCTCTTAGAATCCACCTCCTTTTCCCGAGGCTTCTTGCTTAGGAAGATGGTGGGCACTGCAAAGGCATCGGGAAGCCCCTGTCACAGCTCTGGGGAAGCAGCCACCCCTTTCTTCCCTACCTCCTCTGCTGCCCTCTTGCTGGGTCTGGGAAGGTAATCTGAAGATGCCCACCCTCCTCCCTGTGCTTCCCGGCCCTGGCTGTTGTGAGGATTTTCAAGCTCCTCCGCTACTTTGCTAAAGATTCTGCATCTCTCTTCATCTATACAGTGAGGACCAGGGGTCAGACATTCCCCAAAGTTGCTTCCAATGGGAGTGTTCTGGGCACCTTGAGGGTAGGGCCTGGCTTAACTGGGTCACCAAGCCTGTGGCTGAGGAGTGATACAGTGGCAGGTGCTTGCATTAGTGCTATCCCAGATGCAGGAGTGCTCCCAGCTCTGGCTCCACTCCAGGAAGGAAGCAAGGCAGGGTGGGCCCCTGCTAAGCTGCTGATGGGTCCCTATACCATAGTCCAGTGGTAGGTTTGGCTGCAGGTCTGGTACAGCCCCTAGGAGACCTCTGTGGGGAGGAGGCACGGCTGCCTGAGAGTTTCCACAGAAGCTGATCTGGGGTCACACAGTGCAGTTGCTGCAGGTGCACATTTGAAATTGCAGGGTTCTGGCTGCTGAGAAAGCAGCAGCCTGGTTGTGGGGATTCCGGCCTCTCTCCTGGAGCACTGGACCCACACCACTCTACAACTCTGCTTTCAAGGCCATTCCTTTATCTAGAACACAGTATATTTCCCCTTTCCCTTTTTTGGGGGGATGGTGTTGAGATGGGGTCTCACTATAGACACAGGTTGGGCTTGAATTTGCAATCCTCCTGCCTTAGCCTCCCACAGGCTGTGATTAGAGGTGTGCACATGACACTTAGCCCCTTATCATTCTTCACAGTCAACTGTTGGTTTTTGTTCCTAAAGCTTCTCTGGAGTGGCAACTATCCCTGAGTGTGAGTGTTCGGTTGAGACATGGCTGGGACATGGTGGTGGCTGTTCCATCCCACATCCATGCTGAGGGCAGTGGCCTGGCAGCCTCCTTTCATTTTGCTGTACGACTAAGTCCTAAGCAGTGCTGCTCAGCAGTTGGGACCTGGGTTTCTTGTGCTACAGAGAGAATAGCATTGTCCTGTGGGGGAGGCAGGATTGCCTGCCTGGCTCCAGGCTGACCTCAAGATCTATATACTAATACATGTACCCTATCCAGAAGCAGATTCTTTCCTAGACCCTAGGACGGGGGGTTTGGAGGGGAGGTGGGCTTGCTTCTTGTCCTCCCAGGCCCCAGGAGGTGGCACTCACCTTTCTTGTTCTTCTCTTTGGTGACCACGGTCATTGCCATGGTGCCAGAAAGCTGGGCTTCCCCTGCATGGGGCAGGCGGGAAACCTGCACCGAGCGGAAGACACTCTTGAGGGTGTTCTTTGAGCTGGCATCCCTCTTGTCGCCTTCCCTCCTCCGCTCCCCAGGGTGGCCCAGCCAGTAGTCCACTTGGAGGCCAATCACATCCCCATATGGGCTATTTGGGCTCCTGGAGAAGGGGAATGAGAACAAGATGTTGGCTTTGCCCTCAGTGTCCAACTGGGCCTACATGGGCTGGATGAGGGATGAAGGGGGCTGCTAGCTTCTGGGAGATGGGGAGGAAGGCCAGCCAACTGGCTTTCTGTTCCCTCCAGCCACATAGAACCTGCTCATAAGGTGGGTAGAGAAGTGGGGTGATCTGAGAACAAAGCCAGAAGAGGATAAAAGCCCAAGTCACAGTAAGGGAATCAGATAAAACCATCATAGGCTGAGAAGCAGAGCAGAAACTTCTGGGGCTGCTAGCTTCTGGGAGATGGGGAGGAAGGCCAGCCAACTGGCTTTCTGTTCCCTCCAGCCACATAGAACCTGCTCATAAGGTGGGTAGAGAAGTGGGGTGATCTGAGAACAAAGCCAGAAGAGGATAAAAGCCCAAGTCACAGTAAGGGAATCAGATAAAACCATCATAGGCTGAGAAGCAGAGCAGAAACTTCTGTACACACAGACACACACACACACAGACACACACACAGACACACACACAGACACACACACAGACACACACA
>NW_008358795.1:1077024-1106917 GCF_000622305.1 Nannospalax galili | reverse complement strand
CCACCCACCCCTGGGGCCCTAACCAGGCAGAGGCCGGGAGAGCAGCAGCAGGCAGGGCTGAACCAGCACAGGCAGGGCTGAACCAGCAGTACAGATGCAATGTAGCCTTGGGGAGCCAAGGATGCCACTCTGTACTTTAGCTTCTGTATGACACTTTTAGCTCAGTGATAATTTTAGCTCCTGGGGGAAAAAGGAGTGTTTTCTTGAAAGGAGGCGTCAGACATAATAGGTACCAAGGCTATGAAAGTCATCTGACTTTTCTTTCTGCCTCATTTCAGTCAGTAGTTCCATTAAAAAACAAGCTTAAACTGGATGAGAAAAGAGGTTGAGGTAGGGGTTGGTCCCATGGTCCTCAAATCCAAGCTGGACAGAAACCCTTCATGCAGTGTATGAAACAGGAGAAAGCAGGCTTCCTGGAAGCCTGCAGCACCAGGTCCCTCGGGCAGAATGAGGCTGTTTCTGCTATCCCTTCCATGAAAGGCAAAGAGAAGAGTGAGGACAGGGTCCGGAAATGCTCTGGGGCCGAGGGCTGCCTCAGAAGCTGACTCTGTCACTGGTGCTTCTGGAAAAGCCCATGGCCAAAGCCTCCCTCTTGGAGGCTATGATGGAAGAAAAGAGGAGGATGAAGAGTAAAGAGATGCCATTTCCTGACTACAACCTTCTCTTTTCTTACCTGGAAGTCTTTGCCTTCTACCCCTGCACCCACCTTCACCAGCCCTCCCTCAGACATGGAAGGAAAACAGCTTTCTAGCCATCTATCTGAACTTTAAAATAGTTTATTATTTATTATTTTATTATTTTTTGGTCTTTTTGAGACAGGGTCTCCCTGTAGCTCCAGCTGTTCTGGAACTCACTATGTAGACCAGGCTGGCCTTGAACTCATAGGGATCCCCCTGCCTCTGTCTCCCGAGTGCTGGGATTAAAGGTGTGCACCACCATGCCCAGCTATTATTTTTATTTTATGTGTATGAGTGCATTGCCTTCATGTATGTAAGTGTGCCCATGTCTGTGGAGATCAGAAGAGGGTGTTGGATCCCCTGGAACTGAAATTATAGATGGTTGTTAACTGCCATGTGGGTACTGGGAACTGAACCCAGGTCCTCTGTGAGAGTAGCAGGTACTCTTAACTGCTGACCTGTCTCTCCATCCCCATGAAATGTATTCTTGCAGAGGATTCAGGTTTGGCTCCTAGCACACCAGTTGCCTCTGAATTCCAACCCAGTGTTCTCATCCAGTAGGGCTGTGCTGTTCCTATGCCTAGGAACAGAGTCAGGTTGCCAGGTCCTGCTAGAGGGCCATGGCTGGACAGGCAAATGTGGGCAAGAGCCTTACCCCACAATGGCGAGGGCACTGCTCATAGATGGGGAGGAGGGAGGGGTGGCTGTGGCATCACGACTCAGGCCTGAACTGGAAGGTGGTGATGTGGAGGGCACGGTAAGGCTGACCACAGGTGAATCGTCCCCATCGCCTGTCAAAGGAACAAACACAGTTTGCCAGACGCAGTCACCTGCTCAAGTGGCAGGAGTGAGTGTGCCCTCCTCTCAGTGGGCCCCAGGGTCTCCCTGGGGAGTAAGGCCCAACCTTCCTGCTCAAACTGTTTCCTTGAGCACATCCAGTCAATCAGACCAGAAAGAATACTGGGAAGTAAGACCCTTACCTGGAGAAGCAAAAGAGCTTACCTGCAGTAGAGGGCGAGTCTTCAACAAGGCCCACTTTCACGACCTGGGGGAAGGGATACTTGTTAGGTCTGTCAGGCAGCAAGCCAAAATCCGACTGTTAATAGACAGCCAGCACCACAGCCATATCACATACTGTTTTGTCACAGACTCTTGAAAATTCTATACATTTAGAATAGCCCAGGGTTTGAGAGATATGAGGGCAAAAATAGCTCAGAGATTTGGGGGTATAATTAATTCAGTAGCAGAGCCTGTACAGGGCCCCGGGTTCCATCTTCAGCACTATAAGCTGAAGAAAGATAAAACAAAGGAAAAGAAGCCCAGTCTAGTGAGGTGCGCCCAGTGAGACTTGGCAGCTCTTCTCTGGGGACCAGGGAGAAGCGCACTGTGAAAGCCGTGTCCTGATCTCATTTCTTCTATATTATACTGGCAGGGGCCTAGGAAGCTGTTCCACCTTTGGGATGGGTGTGTCTCTAGATGCTAGACTCTGCCAAGCCAAGTGAGCTGCTGAAGGTGTAAACATGAGTTCTCCCACTTCCCACTTTTTCTGGAATCTAAAATACCCTTGGAGGCGTGTCTCAGGAATTTGACATTCCCAATAGAGAATTCTGGAGAGGCTAGAGGGGGCCCCCCAGTGGTCAGAAAAGATGCAGCTAGAGAGAATGATTGTGCCCTACAGTCTGAGTGACAGGTGGGGATCCTGTGTCTTGGCACATGAGCCAGCCATGGGCAGCAGAGCAGCAAGGCTGCAGGTCAAGGGCTGGGCTGGGGCTGTTGCTGTAGCAGAGACCATGTGCCTCCCTTAGATGGTCCCTGATAGTTGGGTCCCAAATTGACTCTCTGAGGCTTCCTCTCCCCGGCTTTCCAGACAGCTTGTGAGGCAGCTAGCTCCTCTGACAACATGTTTTTTTTCTTTTGAGATGCTGCAGATGGAACTCGGGGTCTTGTGCATACTAGGCATGTACACTACCATAGAGCTATAGCTGCGGACAACATTCCTTAAAAATCTCTCTGAGATCAGTGAGGGGCAACTTGTGCCCCCAGTTCCATGAAGACGTCAATTATACTGCCAGCTGGGTGGGTGGGAGCCAGGATCCTGGGCTGTAGTGTGGCTAGGGGAGTGGTCCAAGGCTAAGGAGGCAGTGACTGTACCACCAGCTAGGTGACTGACAAGGCTAGAGGAAATGTGCTCATCTTCCCAGATGAAGTCACTTAGGACACCCAATCCTGGATAGTCCATGATTAGGGATGGAGGGAGCTAAGCTCGTCATCTTCTCTGTTCTTCCCCTCTAAAAGCTATGAGAGATCCCTGAGATTACCAAAGGAAATAAAAGTCAATTTCAAAAGGAAATCAGAATGTCTTCTGAGTTCTCAACACTTTCAGCCTTCTGTGGTAATGCTCTGGCTCTTTGGGACCCCTAAGTGTCTGAGACCCAGTTGCTGCAAAATGAACAGACCACAGGCCAGTATGTTTGACCCCAAAGACATCAATGAAGTTCTTTTATTTCAAGATTCACTAATATACACCTGTCCTGCAACAGAAAGGAGCCATCCTGTGAGGCAGCTGGCTCTGGCCTTCTCAGAATGCCATGCTCCACTATTTCTGAAGCCTCTTCCTTAACCTGGAGCCTGTAGAAGCCACATTAGATTCAACCCCAGAGGTCCAAGGCCAAGTTCAGAGCCTGGTGCAATGAACAGGAGACACCAGTGAGGAATCTGGGGATGATTAATGATTTGAAAAAGGGGGACCCTCTGTAATTACAGCACTCAGGAAGCTGGGACAGGAGGATCACAAGTTCAAGGTTAGCCTTGGCTATATAATGAGTTCAAGATTAGCCTGAGATACTTGAGCTCTTGTCTAAACAAACAAACAAACAAACACACAGCCTGGTGTGGTGGCACACCTATAATCCCAGCATTTGGGAAGCAGAGGCAGGCAGATCTCTGAGACTGAGGCCAGCCTGGTCCAGGCTGGCCGGCCAGCCAACCAACCAACCAACCAACCAACCAAAACCATACCAGAACAAAACAAAATAAGGGAATGGCCCTGGTCCAGATCCTTTTCACCTTGCACTCCTGACCTTTGGGGCAGCATCACTGTTTGATGTGGGAATTGGCCTACGCATTGCAGGATATTGACCCACTGGGTGGCAGCAGGACCCCTGCCCTCAGCTATGAGAACCAAAAATGTTCCCAGGTGTTTCCAGATATCCCCTGGGGGCAAGGGACAGTCCCAGGAGAACCACTGTTCCACATACATCCTTTTTTGTGCACAGTGGAGAAGCAAGAAGGCTGGGAGTTGGAGAAGGGGAGCCAATACTCACACCAATGAAAGGAATAAACTTCTGATAGGAGTCTTCATCAGGGCTGTTGGGAGACAGGAAAGGTTTGCAATTAGTGGGTGTGACTGAGCAGAATGCCAGGGAAATAAGCTTCCCACACTGTACTCTGGCTCAGAGGGGTCCAGAACACAATGTGACATCTTCCTGTCACATTGCAGGGGAGCAGAAGCGGGGTTTGCTACTCACTGAGACAGAACAGAGGGCACAGAATAGAGGCAAAGAGCACACTGTGCAAGCAACACTGCCCAGCTGATTTTAGTCACCATGAGGAAAGCAACTGATGCCTATGTGGGTGAAGGCCCAAGGCAAAGAGGGGGCACCTGCACAGAGACAGTAAGGATACGCACAGCCTCTTGGGCTCCTATGACAGGAACTGGGGTGTGGACAATGAGAACAGAAGAAATGGAAGGACGAAGGCTCCCTAATCAAGTATTAGCTTTTAAGAAAAACCCTTACAAGTTAGACTTACAACTTATGCCTGCAAGTCAACATGGCTTCAGCCACAGGCAGCTGGTGTGTCGTGGCTGCTCCACTGACGTATTGCATCACACGCCCCACCACATCCAGTGGCTCTGCAGAAAAGCCAGGAGGGAAGTGCCTGTTCATTTCAGTGGCAGCCCTGCAGCTGCCCCTCAGAGAGGCCCCTCCTGGGTCTCAGGCCAGAATCCACAGAGCTGAGGCTGGAAACAGTTCTGAGATGCTCTTGGCTGTGAATCAAAGGAACTGCAAACCAAAGCACAGTCCTCCCCATCTTAGCTGTCCTCTGATGCTGGTCCCATCACTGACGGTAGGGGACGCCTGCTGGTGACATGTCACTCACTCAACAAGACACTGCTCAGTGGCACTCCGTTGCCTATTTCATCTCTATAAGCAGAGCTGGCCCATGTACCAGCTTCATGACCTCCTTACTTTTGGATGCAGGCAGAGGCCACCCTGAGGAGAGGGCCACACAAGGTGCACCTCCATTAATGAATACTTACTGGGAAAGGGATCCGCACAGTGGGAGAGAGGGTAAGAGCCACAGGAATGGGAAGAGAAACACTCCCCACTCCCTTCAGTTGCACTGGGGATGCAGGGGCCTTACTCCTGGGGGTGGAGTCCCTTTTAGAGGCCGTTACCTGACACTGGGGGCTCCGAGCGACTGAATAGATCTCTCCAGTTAGAATCAAGGAAGGTGCTGCTATATCTACTATCCACTGAACCCAAGTACTTGGCCACTGGATGAGAACCTGGCAAAGGGAAAAAACCAGAGAAGTAGAAAGGTTAGTGGGTAGAATAGGGGGAGCAGCTACCCCCAGCCATGGCTCAGTCTTTAGTCTCCCTGACATCCTGTCCTAGGACCAACTCTCCAATCCTGTTTACAGGAACCAGGTCTGCTGATCAAGACCTCCTGGATGCTGGCGGACTTTACCGAGGGGAATGATGAGGAAGCGCATGTAGCCTAGCCAGTCCGGGGTCTTGCTGGCGAGGGACTTGACAAAGAACCGGAGGATGGAGCTCAGATAACTCTGGCTGCCCACAGCTGCCACCTTGACTGGCCTTGGCATGGATGAGTTGCAGTTGCAGCTGGAGAGAGAGAAGGGATTTTCACATACCACACTCAGGCTCACTAGGATCCTGCTCAGGGTAGGCCTCAAGCTCTGACTTCATGCATTTCCATAAGCCACAGGGGAGCATACCAAGAAACAAAGTGCTACAGGGAGGCTGCAGACTACAGTGCTGTTCAAGAGGATGGGCAGCTGTCTATGGAGAGGGCTGTGGCTAACAGGGACAAGCCAACAGTCCTGCTTGTGGGGCCTAGAGTCCAGATGCCTGGAATCCCCTGGCTCTCAGTCACATGGGAGGATACCAGGCCCCTTTAAGGTGGTCCTGGAGAGGGAAACACAGACTGCCCATCATCAAGTAGCACACTACAATAGAGAGAAGGAACGAGAGATCATTTAGAACCCTAGGCTCTCTTCTTCCTTTTGGGTTTAAGAGGGCAATGAGGCAAGTCAAGGTTGCAGGAGTCTAGGGGATGGGGATGGGGGACAGAGGGTTCAGGAGCTGATACTCTACCAGGGGCACAGAGGACTACAGCCTGCTCTGGAGGGCTACAGCCTGATCTGCCCCCAGCACACAGCTGGAGGTGCAGTTTCTTGGTCTGAAGAGGCCAAGAAAGTATTACCATTGATAAAAGTTAAGGGTGGGAGGATGGGACAGAGGAACTAAAAAACAGTGTAAGAAGGAAAGCTGGAGCCCTTACTAGCGCTGAATCCTGGTGAGCAGGGCAGACAACACAGCTTGGACCTCCACCGTGGAACAAGTGCATACAACAGGCTTCCTCTGGTCCTGGAGCAGTTCAGCCACATACTATGGGGAAGGGACACATGTGAGGCTACATTACCCATTACCCACAAGCGCTGTGGGCAGGGCAAGGCCCAGGTTGAGCTACAGGGCTCCCATCCTCTGGCCAACCAACACTGGGAGCTGAGGTGGTTAGGTTTCCTGGCTGTGAGGAAAGGGTATGACAGACCCCATAAAAACATGCTGTGAAATGGGAAAGGATTAAGGGCTTCGAATGTCACCATGTCCAGGCATCTCTGGAACCAATGTCTCACAAGGTATATGTCAGGGAGAGTCACCTCCTGCCTCCCCAAGTGCTGTTTCAGGGCATACACTCTTAAGCATCTGTAGACCGCCCCTCCTCCCCCTTCCACCTGCTCTACCTGGCCCTGCCAGTCTGTGGTGTTCACCAGGATGACATTTTCTGGAAGGGCTGCATCGGACACTAGGATCTGATTGAGCTGGTCATATACCACCTTTCTTGGAATCTGTAGGGACAAGTGTTGGTTAGACATTGCCCAGGGAGCTGGGAGTAGGTGGGGGAGAACCCCTGGCACAAGGGTAACTAAGAATTTGTAGTCCCACTGGCAGACTAAAATGGAGATGATGAGGAGGAACAGACCTTGGAGAATACACTAACCACAAAACCACAGCAATGGGTGTTCTGGAAAGGGCCTGTAATGCTTGGGAGCAGCAGCTTCCCATGTGCCAGGATGGCAGGGGTGGAAGAATGGGAGTGGTGAGCAGGTGCCTGGAGAACAGCAGTCAGGGCAGTGTGGAGAGAAGTAACGAGAGTGGCAGTGGCTCCATGTGGGGCCCACTGGCCTAGGATATTTCAGGAACAGCGATGAAGCAGAAGCAGAAGGACAATATCTCACCCCAGGTGCTGGGCTATTCTGGGCTCAGCTTCATTTGTAGCTTTGTAATAGTGACAAATTCAGGAAGTCATACTGACCCAAACTTGTTTCTCCATAATGTGCATCAGAGAAGCTTGGCTGCTCAACTCTAGGCACAAAGCCACCAGCTGGGGTGGCTTGTTGCTGAGACCCTGGTACCAGCGTTCCAGAGAGGACAGATCTGGTTCCTTCCTACATCTTCTCCAGCTATTCCCAGGCTTGAGTGGCCCAAGAACAGCTTGGAACCACCATGCAGCTCACTGGTAGGGGGTCAACGCCAGTAGTTCTTGTTCCTGGTCCTGCCCACCACAAATCTGGTAGACCTCAAATTCTACAGTAGCAGAGGATAACAAATGTGGTAGACTTCTCTAACTTGGGTCTCTCAGCAAGTCTTCTCAGTTCCCACTCTTCAAGCACCCTCCTCCCTTTCCACTCTTCTGTCCCAGAAACACAACTGAACAGACTGAAATCCAGTGGAGGGTCCAGGTCTTGCTGGGGACCCAAGAGTACCTGTGTACTGTGGCCCAGGTCAGGAGAGCGCTCGCTATCAGAACTGTTGGTCCTCTCACTCAGGGGCTTGGAGAGCTGCCGCTCCTTCAGGGGAGTGCTCCTCTTCTGTCGGGGTGTGTGTGTCCCTTCCACCTTGCTAATGGCAGCAGGGAAGGGGTTAACAGCCCTTCCAACCCCAAAGTCACACCAGCCCCCGGGCCCCCAAACATGTAGCCTGTGCCACCTGCTTCCCTCTAGTCTGGAGTACCTGGGGGAGGCAGAGCCCTGAAGATCTGTTTTGCTGGACTTCATGGGAGTTTTTACTTTCTCTGGCACAACCAGACTGGTGCTCATATCTCCAAACATGTCTTGGTCAGTAATTTCCTGTCAAGAGGAAGGAAGCAAGGGTTACCTCTCACTCAACAACTGCCCAGGAGCGTCCATGGAGCCCTGCCAGAGTCCATCTCTATGAGGATACCTGTTTTTCTGGAAGCACATGGTTCTAACATTCTTTTTTAAAATATTATTTTTATTTTATGTGTATGCGTGTATTGCCTGAGTGTAGGTAAGTGCACCCGTGTTGTGCAATGCCTGCAGAGGACAGAAGAGGCTTTTGGATCCTCTGGAACTGGAGTTATGGACAGTTGTTAGCTGCCATGTGGGTGCTGGGATTCAAATCTGGGTCTTCTGCAAGAACAACCAATGTTCTTAACCGTTGAGCCATCTCTCCAGTCCTGGTTCTAACATTCTTACTTCATCCTATGGGTAAACTATGCAATGTTCCCACTGAGCTCAGCACCATGTGCTCCCATCTCCTTACATCCCAGGTCTATGAATGGTACGCCAGTACAAGAGGCCTTCTGTAGACTGGTGGACGGACTGCTACCTACGTCTCCCTCACTTCTCATCAGGGTAGGGCCTGTGAGGTTCACAGCTACATTCCTCAACTTGTACAGAGCCACCCTGCATTAGCCTTAGAATTGCCACTTCCTTCCCATCCAGATGAATTTCCTGTCTACCCACCTGTTCATCCTCCAGGGCTCACTCAGTCATTCCCTCCCCCAACCTCTGAGCTCAACCTTTCCTAGACCACTTCAGATCATCCCTCCTGCTCACACCAGGTGGTCCTCCCAAAGCACAAAGGACAGCATTCAAACTGCATCAATAGCTCTGTACTGCTTCAGTGAGCTTTGAAGCTTCTGTGACCTGGCCCTGGTCCAGTTGCCTAAGTCAATGCCCATATGCCCCCCTCACTTTCTTAACACTCTCTCTCTCTTGAAAGACTGCTCTCCAAGTGCCCCACGGCCTACTCACACTTCATACTTTTATCTTCCTTCCTTCCTTCCTTCCTTCCTTCCTTCCTTCCTTCCTTCCTTCCTCCCTCCCTCCCTCCCTCCCTCCCTTCCTTCCTTCCTTCCTTCCGTCTTTTTGAAGCAGGGTCTCCCTGTAAGCCCCAGCTGTCCTGGAACTATGTAGACCAGGCTGGCCTTGAACTCAGAGATCTGCTTGCCTCTGCCTCCAGAGTGCTGGAATTAAAGGCATGTGCCACCACGCCTGGCTTTTAAAAAATTTTTATTTTATGTGTATGAGTGCAATGCCTGCATGCATGTGAGTGCACCCGTGTCGAGCAATGCCACAGAGGTCAGAAGAGGGCTCTGGATTCCCCTGGAACTGGAGTTAAGGATGGTTCGTAGCCGCTATGTGGGTGCTGGGAATTGAACCCAGGTCCTCTGCAAGAGCAGTCAGTGCTCTTAACTGCTGAGCCATCTCTCCAGCCCCTACCCTTCATACTTTCAAAATGTTTATTCATGCCGGGCGTAATAGTGCACACCTGTAGTCCCAGCACTTGGGAAACAGAGGCAAATGGATCTCTGTGAGTTCAAGGTCAGCCTGGTCTACATAGTGAGTTCCAGGACAGCTGGGGCTACAGAGAGACCCTGTCTCAAAAAGACCGAAAAAAAAAAAAAGTTTATTCATTGAGGAATACATTTTATAAAATACTCAAATCTAAAATCCAAACTTGAATTTTTTTCAGACAAGGTCTCATGCATCCCAGGCTGGCCTTGAACTTCTGGTCTTCTCACCTCTACCTCCGGCCTGCTGAGATTGCAAGCAAGTGCCACAACAGCCACTTAGAAGCAGTGCTGGGGATAGCACCTAGGGCTAGGTAGGGAAACCCTTTATCAACTAAGTTCTATCCCTAGACCCGAACTTGATTTGAGTGTGTGCTGGGGATGGAACTCCAATTTTTGTGCAAGTATAGCCAGGGATCTTTAGCTGGATCAAGGCAGCACATTCCAGCACACCTGAAGGGTTCTACCATATGCCTCTTTCCACTCCCATAATTATCAAGTATTCCGACTTCTGTCATTGACAAGTTCTGTCAGTTTGTGAATTTCACATTAACAAATGCATGTTGGGATGTCTGGCTTCTATACAACACCCAACTAAGATTCAGTCTGAGTTGGGGTCTGGAGAGATGGCTCAACAGTTAAGAACACTGGTTGTTCTTATAGAGACCTGGGTTTGAATCCCAGCACCCACATGGCAGCTAACAACTTGTCCACAACCTCAGTCCTAAAGGATCTGATTGCCTCTTTTGACCTCCAAGGGCACTGCATGACACGGGTGCACTTACCTACATGCAGGCAATATACGCATACACATTCAAAGTTAAAAAAAATAAAAAAGATTCAACCTGAGGAAGAAAGAAAGAGTACACGAAATTGTCAGAAAAAAGTGATGGGGAGATATGGGAGGTGTTGGAGGGGAGAGTGGGCATGGATTTGATCAAAACATCTTATATGCATGTATGAAATTCTCAAAAAAGTTAAAAAAAAATTCAGTCTGAGCTGGGTGTGGTGGTGCACGCCTTTAACTCCAGTCCAGGCCTGGTCTACATACTGACTTTCAGGCCACCAGCTGGGTTACAGCGAAATCCTGTCTCAAAAAAAAAATTTAGTCTGAGATTTGGTTAGTCATTGCATTAAAGAATCTCTTTTTTTGGTCTTTTTTGAGACAAAGTCTCCTTGTAGCCCCCAGCTGGCATGGAACTCAGAGACCCACCTGCCTCTGCCTTCTGAGTACTGGGACTGAAGGTGTGCGCCACTACACCCAGCCTGCATTAAAGATTCTTAATCAGGAAGTGACATTATTAGAATTTCATCTCGAAATATCCCTGTAGTGATTTTGTGCAGTATGGAAAGCAATGGGGCAAGAATAGAGACTGCTTTTTTAAATTATAAGTGAATTATAAAGTGATGGCACAGGAGGTTTTCAATTAACCTTGAATCAACCTAATGCTTTATGATACTCAACATGTATAATGTAGTATTTATTAAATATAGGAAACATAAGCCCAAGATGACTCTTGGACTCCATTCAACCACCAGATCTTGCTACGTGGCTCATATCCCAGATGGCGTTTTGTAAAGTTCCCTCTCCCACCCATCCAGTGTCTAGCTCTGTCCCACTGGGTACACTGCCAAGTATCCTGTGAGTGTATCCATCTCAGAGGACCTTTCCCCAGTCTGCATCCATTGCATCTCCCTGGACCTCTGTTGATCCTTGTTCTTGGTGTGCACAGGTGGGTTCCCCTGGAGAGGGACCTTGATGGCACCTTTGTATGCTCTGTACTCAGCATTAGCAGGTACATAAACAGGTATATAGTTAAAGGTTGTATGATGGCACCCCAGCTGATTCAGTTCCATCAAGTCCTAGAAGGAAGTGCTGACCAGTGATCCTCAGAGACTTAATGCTTTAAGTTTCCTGGACACTGAGAGAATGAACAACAGACTATGGAAAAGGGATAACTTCCCAGGGGAAGATACTGGACATTATCTTCCAGAAGGAAATGAGGCTGGTGTGTACTCCTCTAATCCCAGCACTCTGGAGGCAGGGACAGGTGGATCTCTGTGAGATCCAGTGAAGCCAGCCAGGGCTACATAGTGAATTCCAGGACACCTGGAACTAAAGTGAGAAATCCAAATTAGCATTTGGTCAGTTCTACTTAGGGCAAAAGGGGCATTTCTGATTTGCTCATGTGGGGAAGGATCTAGTCTCTAGGGTGGGTTCCATTCCAGGGTAAGGGTTTTAAGAAATAGAGAATAATAAAGGACATTCACAAGTCCAAAGATTAAGATAAAATTTCCAATTTTCCCATTTATTTATTTAAAAAAATTTTTTTTGGTCTTTTTGAGACAAGGTCTCCCTGTAGCCCTAGATGTCCTAGAACTCACTATGTAGACCAGGCTGGCCTTGAACTCACAGAGATCTGTCTACTTCTGCCTCCTGAGTGCTGGGATTAAAGGCATGCACCACCACACCCGGCTTATTTATTTAATTTTTGAGACAGTGACTATATAGCCCTTGATTGGCTAGAACTCATGTAAACCAGGCTGGCCTCAAACTCATAGATATCCAGAGATCCACCTGCCTCTGCCTCCCAGCCCTTTTCCTTTATTTTAATTGATCAATTATTTTGAGACAGGGTCTCCCTATAGCTTCTGCTGGCCCAGAACTTGCTATGTAAACAGGCTGGCCTAGATCTCACAGAGATCCTCCTGCCTGCCTCCTGAGTGCTGGGATTAAAGGTGTATGCCATGCCTAACCCTCCCCCTCCCCCCATTCTTTCTAAGACAGGGTCTCCCTGTAGACCCACCTGGCTTGGAACTCACTATATAGACCAGGCTGGTCTCCATATCACAGAGATCTGCCTGCCTTTGCCTCTGGAGTGCTGAGGTTAAAGGCCTTGGGCCAACATGCCTAGCTCAACCTTTTTTTCCTTTATTTTTTATTTATTTTGAAAAATATTTTATTTTTATTTTATGCAATGCCTGCGGAGGCCAGAAGAGGGCACCAGATTCCCTGGAGTTACAGACAGTTGTTAGCTGATGGACCCAAGTCCCCCCAAATGATGGACCCAAGTCCCTCCAAAATGATGGATTTAAACTAAAATCCCCCAGGCCTGAGAAAAACTGTACAAGGAAGTAAAAATGAAAAATAATTCTAAAGAACAAGCTGAGCTGACCTTTTTCATGCTCCTCTGCCCAAGCTGGAAATCATCCCAGAAGTTCCCCCACCTCTGCTTGGCACATAGCCGCCGCTTGTCTTTAAAAGAAACCTGTGAACTGTCCTCCGAGTGAGGTGGGAGTCCATTTTGCAAAACGCCAATAAATCCTCATGCTTGTTGCATCTCCTGATTTGGGGACTGAGTTATTGGGGTGCGACCTCCCATGAACGTCGGGTACCCCAGTCTGGGGGTCCAACAAGCGACCATGTGGGTGGCAGGGACTGAACCCCTGTTCTCTGGAAGAACAGGAAGTGTTCTTAACTGCTGAACCATCTGTCCAGCTCATCAACCTTTTTTTCTTTATTTTTTAAAAATATTTTATTTTTATAATTTTTTTTTTTTGGAGACAAGGTCTCCCTGTAGCCCCAACTGGCCTGGAACTCGGTATGTAGATCTGTCTGCCTCTGCCTCCTGAGGGCTGGGATTAAAGGCATGCGCCACCACGTCCAACTTATTTTTGTAATTCTTAATTTTATGTGTATGAATGTATAGCCTGCATGTATGTAAGTGCACCCATGTCCTGTAATGCTTGTAGAGGACAGAAGAGGGTGTTGGATTACCCTGGAACTGGAGTTATGGATGGTTATTAGCTGCCACTTGGGTGCTGGGATTTGAACCTGGGTCAGTGCTCTTAACCACTGGGCCATCTCTCCAGCCCCTTTTCCTTTATTTTTAAAGGTACAAAAAACTATTTGAAATGACTGAAGCAGAAGACTAAGCCATACCTACCAGAGTGTCTGTTTCAGTCAAACTGTCATCTTGGTTTTTAATCCAAGTAGATTTGACTTTCTCTAGAGCAGCCAATTCCATCTGCAAAAAGTATAATAATTAATTATCCCTGATCCAAATAATTCATTCTAACGTACTTTACTAGGTCTTACTAGGTCCCTAAGAAACTTAAAATATTCTCACTTAATCTTCAACCTCATGAAGTCTTTAGGGCTTTCATCTTGGGGGAGGGCTGTGGTGTTTTTGTGAAAAACTAAGCTTCAGAGGGGCCAATTTATTTTATTATTCATTTATTTATTTATTTGAGACAGGGTCTCCCTGTTGTCTCAGCTGGCCTGGAACTATGTAGACCAGGCTGGCCTTGATTTCAAAGAGATCCACTTGCCTATGTCTCCTGAGTGCTGGAAGTGTGCCATCACATCCAGTCAATTTATTTTTTTAAATCATTAAGTTAGTGATACAGAGATATAGAACCCAGGAATTCTGTTTTTGTCTTTTTGAGAGGTTTCCCCATAGCCCCAGCTGGCCTTGATCTCACAAAGATCCATTAAGTTAATGATACAGAGATTTAGAGCCCAGGAATTCTGTTTTTTGTTTTTGTCCTTTTGAGAAAAGGTCTCCTTGTAGACCAGGCTGGCCTCGATCTCACAGACCTCCATCTGCAGCAGTGCTGGGATTAAAAACGTGCACCACCACACCCAGCAAACCCAGGAATTCTGACTCCCACTTATGTTGCTAGGGCAGAGGGACTTAAAGTTAGGTAGTTTTCTGCTGGATCTATAAAATCTATGCTCTTAATTCTATGAACATTATTACCTCAAAGGGATGTATGGCACTGCCTTTGCTTGCCAGAGAAGAGAGAATTTCAGTTTGGGACTTTCATTTTGAGACTAAAGACAGCTATGGTAATTAAATGCTATTTGCTTGGTAGAGTCATCCAGAAAACACTCTACAAAGTATATTAAGCAAAAGATGCCCCATATGAAGGCTTAGGTGTGAATTAATTCTCCATTTGTCACAACTTTTATTAGCACTTCTCCCAAATGTCAAGTTTATTAGGCAGTTTATGAAGATGTATAACCAGAGCTTTCATATATGCTAATAATCTGGCTGTGCATGCATCAAGTCACATTGTGAGTGATGGAGCCTTGTGGCTACAGGTGTCACTGACACACTAGCCTCAGGAAATTTCTTCTAAGGAACCAAAAGAGGAAGGAAATATGCAGGACATCACACTTAATCTCAATTACTCAAAGCCCCTTCTCTGAGTAAATCATCAAACTGGGGAATGACAGCCTAATTAAGTTCAGAATACCTCTGGGTAAACTAAGGAACAAAGATTATAAAAGCAGAATCCCTGTGTCACACACTAAACCACCTGGGTACTACTGACACTGGGGGCTGGGTCATTCTTGGCGCACTACAGAATGTTCAGTAGCATTCTTGGCCTTTACTCGCTAAATGCTAGTAGCAGCCCTTCCTATTGGTGACATCCTAGAATTTCCCCAATTATTGCCAATTGTCCCGTGGGAGGCAAGACTGTCCCCAGTGGAGAACCACTACTCAAAGCCATCTCCAAGGCAAATCTGACACATCTGGGCTAGATGCTGTGACCCCAGCCTCTAAGGCTTAAGATGGCATGGCCTGTGCAAAGGCTCACAGCCACACAGAAAAGGCTGCCTCCAGACTGCACAGCTAGTTCATTTATGTGCTGTCTACATGATTATCCCATGTTAACAGAGTCTAGAATCCCAGAGAAGTGCTCCTCAGACCTAGGGTGGGAGATGATCCTCCTCACTCATGGAGCTCAGCATGAACTAGGGTAATAACACAGTTCCACTGGGTGTTTTAAAGTAGCATGATTTGTAAAAGCCTGGGACAGCTACAGTGTTGTCACAGCATGGTGGTGACATTTGATGAGATCTATCTCCCCCATTTCTCAAAAGCTTTATTAAGGTATGTAACAAACAGGCTGGAGAGATGGCTCAGTGGTTAAGAACACTGACAGTTCTTGCAGAAGACCCAGGTTCAAATCCCAGCACCCACATGGCAGCTAACAACTGTCCATAACTCCAGTTCCAGGGGATCCAACAGCCTCTTCTGTCCTCCTTGGGCACTGCACAACACAGGTGTACTTACTTACATGCAGGAATAACACTCATACACATAAAAAAATAAATTAATTAATAGTCAGGTGTGGTGGTGCACGCCTGCATTATTTTGATATATCACAGTGAAAGATTTATCGTCCTCTTTTTTTTTTTTTTTTCTTTAAAAAAAAAAAAAAAAAAAAAAAAAAAAAAAAAAGATATGTAACAAAGAAAAACTGGAACAAACCCCCAAGTCTTCAAGCTTCTGTTCCTGCTTCTTTATCTTAAGGCTGGGGCTCAGGGGCCTTAGCATGTGTGAGGCCTTAGGTTTGATCCTCAGTCCCACCCCTACCAGAAATGAAGGGCTCTTTTCCACCCGGGCCCTGGAGTCTACAGTCCTCCAGCTATGTCTGACTGTTTGGCACTGGAAGTGTTCCTGAGGTCCCAGCAGTCTAGTCTATGCCATGGGCAATGGTAGCTATTGATCTGGCAGAGTGTATGTGCGTGTCTCAAGTGTGTGTGTTAAGTGAAGGACCAGTCTCTAACACCTTTACTGACAGTGGGATACAAAGAGTAACTTCCAGTGGCAGGAAGTCTGGGCTCGAAGTCTGCATCTTGGGCTGGTGTCCTGAAGCACTGTCAGGCTCTACTGCTGTCAGCTCAGAGGACCAAATCATGCTGCTACAGTGTGCTTGAGTTTTGAGAAAACTCAACAACAGTAGCAATTTGTATCAGCAAACATTCTTTCTGGCTCTAGTAATAAACTGAATTCTCTAAAAGTTTCTAAAAGTGGAACATTACAAAGAATCCATGAATGCTGACATAGCTGAGTGATAGAGTTCATTCTCTGCACAGCAAAGCCTGTTCTAGCCCCTGTACCACAAAAAGAAAAAGACTGAAATAATTATAATAATAGTAATAAAAGCAACAGCTCTCAGCAACAGGGATGAAGCTGCATCCTGCTGCCTCCCCACATTCAGCAATCGACTACATGTTTTCCTAATCTACCCGGAAGTTCTCCATGTGAAGAGGCACAGCTTTGTTCTACCATTTCAAAGTGCCTTCAAATGAAAGGATTTCACAGTTCCACACCCACATCAAGACATATGGGACTCTTCAAAATAGAAATTTCATCAGGGAAACAAAGCAAGTTTGAGATTTGGCCAAGGGAACCAGAATTTGAAGGACTTATGTAGAAGATACTCAGATTCAATCACTTTTAGAACTCCAGAATTGAAATCTGCTAAGGACCTGTGATAGTAAAAGCAGCAATAGCTTATACTTCCTGCAGATCAATCAGCATGCATTCTGCTGAGCCTGACCCACAGGATCTCACAGAACTCCATGTGCTTTTCACATGGACGTTGCAGCCAAGGAAACAGAAGCTTGAGAACAAGCAATTCAACATTCACACTGGGAATTCCATCCTTTACAGGCAAGCGCTTTTTGGTTTGATTTTGCCCAAATGAGGAGTCATCATACTGTGGAGACTGGGTTCTGAGCTAACTGGGCTCCTGAACCAATACCTTTACCAAATAAGGCTTCTGAGTGTCAAGGTGATTTTCTCTCAATATTGTAAACCAGCTTTTGCTCATAATAATAGCTCCACTTGCTGATTCAGAATGCAAAAGTGCTGGGGACGTGGACTGGAAAGCAGTAAGCTGAAGCTTCTCCACAGGGTAATTTTTGGCAAAGGCCAGAGTTTTTATTTTCTCACGAGGAACCAGTGGTCCCTGTTGGTCAGCTGCATCTTAACCAGGGAGAGATAAGCTGGGAGACAGCCCCGCCTGGTGGCAGAAGGGAAAAAGGCCACTGTTGACATACCCCAGGAGAGGAGCCGGCCAGCCACAGACTGCTTTTCGGCAGATGAAGTGCCTTGCACCTTCAGGTCATCTCCTCAGTTAATATCCACCAGCAGGATAAGATCTGTATTTCCCCTGGTGAACAAATGACTGCATACCTCATCTGCTGCTAAAGCAGCAAGAACTGGAGAGCTTTGGATTCTCTCAACAGAAAAACATCGTTCTGAACAGCACACCACAGCTATTATGAAACTAGGTATGATATCCACCTGCCTTTAGTTGTGAACAAAGGAATGAACAGCTTTCCCAGCCCGAGGTGGACTTGGCATCCTCAGACTCCTGCCTATGACCAGCTGCTGGGTGATGGGTGTCACGGCTCTTTCCTCCTGCTCAGCAGGCAAATCAAAAGCTCCTCACTAGATTTTACCTTCCTCAAGGGCACTGCTCCTTTTGGAGCTCTCCACTCAGCAAAGCCCATTTACTACCTTCTGGACAAATCCCTCTGTCTCTTTATGCCTGTTCTTTCCCCAGTCTAGAAGACAGAATTACATCCTCCTGGCTGACTGCCTTCGTTAGGCCCTATATTCTCAGCCACCTCACAGAGTGCCTGAGGCAGGAGGGAAGGCTCTATGCCACATAGGAGCAGGCTGAAAGGACACCTGACCAGACACAGCAATGCCCCTGGATCACTAAGTTCCCAACCAGGGCTGAGAGTAACAAGGCTGAAGCCACTCTTTGGAGGCCCCCAAGGAGCCATGCTCAGAGAGGCAGAGGGCCCCGAGTAAGAAGCCAGTACACAGGTCCCTCTCCCACCCCTTGTTGCCATCCATCTGCTCACAGGGCTGGTGGTGTCTTTTCCGAGGCTGCCCTTGCTGTTGAGGCTGCCAATCTCCGTCTGTGAGCTGGACTGTGACATCCCCTCAAAGAAGGGCCTGCAGCAAAGAAGCACAGCCGGGGTCAGTGGTGACCACAGCTCAGAACAGTGGCTCACAAGAGCTGAGTGGAGTTGGTGTTAGAGGCAGGTCAACAGCTTGGGCTTTGAGGATACTGGTGAGGTAGGATGCTTTGGGGTAGAGAAGGGAATCTGGGCTAAGGGATTTCCAGAGACTCCTATCAAGACTTTTGTCAGTCAGAGGCAAAACACTGATCTCTACCAGGGAGCTACAGGCTCAGAGAAGAATGAAGTGACATGATTCCCTGAGTGAGGTACAAGAAAGGATGCAGGGAACACCATGGCAGAGGGAAGAGGGGGCTCAGAGACAGCCTAGGAGGAGCTTGGGCCTCACTTGAGCTTTGGCTTTGGGGTACTGAGGATGCTCTCAGTCTCCTCCATTTCAGGGCCGCTGTCGCTGGGGTTGTACATCTCTAAGCTGTCGTACAGTTCATCCAGGTCCTCTTCCACTTCCCGAATCTGCTCCCGGGACACATGCTCCAGCCCAAAGCCCACCTGTAAGCAGAACGAAGATTTCTGAATTGGTGTTCTTCCTATTAACATTTGTGGTTAAATGAACAACTCTGTCTCCTAGGCCAGCTGCCAATGGGTCTCCCCAGTACTCCTTGTAAAGAGATGTGCCATAGAGTCATGGCTGAGTAGCCTGACTTGGATAGCAGGGACATGGTAGGGCTTTCCTTCTCAGTTACTCTCAATACCCACACCAGGACTGGTAACAGGAGGAAGAGTGTACTGATGTGCTTCCTAAGGAACCATACAAGAAAACCCAGAAGCCAGGCCTGGTTGGGCTAGCCTGCCTTCCTCTGCAGCCCATGGAGGGACAAAGATCCTCTTTCAACAATTCCTTCCTTCCTTCCTTCCTTCCTTCCTTCCTTCCTTCCTTCCTTCCTTCCTTCCTTCCTTCCTTCTTTCCTCCTTCCTCCCCCCCCAACCCCTCCCCCTTCTTCTTCTTCGTCTTCTTGTTTTTTGGTCTTTTTGAGACAGGGTCTCCCTGCAGCCCCAGCTGGCCGGGATTTCCTGTGGAGATCCAGCTGGCCTTGAATTCACAGATATCCACCTGCCTCTGCCTCTGCCTCTGCCTCTGCCTCCTGAGTGCTAGGATTAAAGGCATGTGCTATCATGCCTGGCCTCTCTCAACAATTTCTATCTTTAATTCTCTTTTATTCTACAGATAAGTGAGAACTGGAGCCAAGACCTCCAGAATCTGGGAGGCTCCAATCAGTGGGCACTAACCACTGAGGGTACACCCACGGCTCAGGCTGCTGCTGCTGCTGGGATGTGAGAGAAAATTAAAAATCAGCCAGATCTGTCATTTCCACCCCACACCAGAGGCTTAGGTATTAGCCAAATGGTTGGGTGTAACTGTGCTACCTGTTTCTAAATACCATGAAACTGCATACTTCACGTTTTCAAGTAGCATAAAGTTCTTCTCCAGCAGCTCTGCTATATAGGCAAGGAGGGCAGGAATCATGACCCCGGAATCCTGACTCCCAACAACTACACAGGACAGGATTGAAGCATGAAATTGCGAATTCTAATCAGCATTAACCCTGGAAATGAGGGGGGGGTGTCATACCTCATCAGAAACTTTGAATCGTTTCAGGAGGGCCACAAACTTCTGTTTGATGTTAGGTTGCTGTGGAGACAAATTATACATTGTTCTCAAGTAACATCTACTCATGGTTAGTTCAAAAGACACTGTCACAAGCCCACCCCTGCCAGGATCAGTGAGAAAATAAAAAGCCAAGGCAGAGCTGCTGCCCCTGCATTGAATACCTCTCTGGAAAAACAGGCGGATGTGGGTGCAGTTCCCAGAGCACTGGGAGGCTGGGAGGCTGGAAGGCAGTCTCATATATCCCCAAGACCTCCACTGCACCCCAATAATTCCAAGTGGTACACCCCTATTCCATCCTCTGCTCTGTCCTTCAGACCTAGATGCCAGCTGGTGAGGGCCCTAGATAACCATGCTCTGTTTCAGAACAGCATTCAGCCTCTTCTTGCATGACCATAAGGTAGCAGCATCAGCAACCCACACCTACAGTCTCCCGCTCTCCTCCCTTAGTCTGTACTGGATAACTTTGGCCCTCCTGCCTCTACTAGTACTACCATTGCCTTCATTCAGGCCTTTTCTCCATGTATCTGAGGTTACTGCAATGGCCTTGTCCCCACCTGGCTGATGGTCAATTTTGTTTTCTCTAGAGCCCATCATATTGCTTTACCCCAATCTGGCAGTCTTGGCTGGTCCCTTTCCTTGAGAACAGTGCTTCGAACAGCCTCACCATGAGCCAAGTGGAAACTCATTGTTCATACTTCGAAACACTGCTCTGGGTCTTTACACTGAACAAGACCTTTCTCAACATGAACTTGGTCTTCAAAAATCTACCTTTTGGCATCTCATCCAAGATGCTGCCAGAGCAGGCCATTTCCCATTAGGGTCATCACTATCCCTACGCAGAATGCTACCTTACAGCACCCATCCTATTGTGTAACAGTTACTTATTGAGATGAGTCTGCATTTCCAGATAACGGAGCTCACTGATGACCCAGAGCCTGGGCTTCCTGACTTCACTGTGTCTCTTGTTCTGTTCTGGGTTCCAGGCTTAGTTTGTGCCTGCACATATTTCTGGCCTAAATGACAGGCTCCGATTTGGGAAAGGAAATAATTGACTTACACACTTAAAACTTTGAGAGTGGTAGGAAGGGAGAACTAATATGACATGTAAACTTGAGTTCACAGTGACAGAGAATGTAAGACACAAGTAGGTCAGTGTCTAGGACAAAGTGTTCCTGGTGGGGAGAGGAAAATGTACATGCACAGAAGAGAACACAAAGCAAAGGGCCATTAATAAATGTACAGAAACACAACTAGAAAGTACTTGCAGCTTCCAGTAGCACTTGTGGGGGATGGATATTGTCACTAGTCTCTGGTTATACACTGGGTAGTACTAAGAAGACCATAGGAAAAAGGACTCAGGAAGCCCTGGGGGCATCCTGTGGGGAGAAAACAGGACCTCCCATGATTACAGAGAAAAGAAAGAGAAATGCTCAGCAGAGGAAACTGACAGAGGGCCCTATAGCTGATCTCCCTTCTCAGAGTGCATGAAGGGAAGGGCTGGGTTCTGGGAACCTGTCTTCCACAGAGAGCTTAGAAACCTGGGTAAAATGGAGCAGTTCTTACGCTCCTGAGTCACTGATGCAAAGGGAAAATCAGGGTTTAGTCTTAGAGCTTTCTTGAAAGTCTCATGACCTTTATTTATTTATTTATTTATTTTAAATTGGGTTTATTTTTATATGTGTATGAGTATTTTCCCTGCATGTAAATGCACTACATGCATGCAATGCCCATGGAGGCCAGAAGAGGATGATGGATCCCCTGGAACTGTAGTTATGGATGGCTGTTAGTTGACATGTGGGTGCTAGAAGTGAACCTAAGTCCTCAGCAAGAACAGCCAGTACTCTTAATCACAGAGCCATCTCTCCAGCCCTAACATCTCATAACCCTTGCCTGCAGAGGTGAGAGGGTTATTTCATGGTGGGAGGCCAGGCTGGGATACATCTTCAGAAGGGCAGGTCTTCCCTAGATGGGAAGAAAACTCTCTCCTCTCTCAGGATGTCAGGCCTTAGGCTGACTCTGCACTTAAGAGAACATAATGAAACACTTCTCCCCTGGGACTTCTGAGGTGCCTGTATGCAAATACAGGAACTCTAGGATCAGCCAGAGGTCACTGAAGAGCTCAAGTTTTTAGCCTCTCAGTCCAGAACTCCAACTTCGGCAAGAATAAGGGCTGAAGGAATCTTAGGTAGAAGACATAATCAAAAGGGTTCTGCCTCTAGGGTAATCGATCCAAGGCAGGAACTATATGTAATGTAATTAAGCCATAGCAAACCCAGAGTTTTCTGCGGTTCTCAAGTTCTAGTTTATTACAACAGTATTTCTAGAGAGCTGGTTTCTCTCTGCAGTAGACAATACATCACTTCAAACAATCACCTGGAGGAGAGGTTGGGTATGTCAGTCATTGTGCTCCCTAAAGAAATATTTGATTTGTTTCAGATTCTGGAAAAATGGTTATCAGCTTTCTTTGTATCCTGCATAATCTACAGCCTTAACATCCTGTGCACCAGAGTGGCTCCTAACACACCAATTCTTAGTGGGTGGTAGTAGAGATTCTGGGGATGGTTCAGAATCTTCAGGGTATGACCACGAGGGGACAGAATACCCCATGAGGTCTGAATGCACTACTTCCCTCCTAATCCAAGGGTCAGAGCTGTGCTGTACTGGACCTAGATGGCTCACCCTAGTGATGGCTGAGGTTGAGGTCAGTTTCCTCCGAGTTTTCTTTACTTTCCGAAGATCCTCATCTTCATAGAATAGGTCCTGAGCAGGCAGGAGACAGAATGAGGCTGGGGAATCTCAGGAGCTTCTCACACTGTGAGGGAGGGGCCAAGGGACGTTACCTGCCCATGCAATGGATCATCACTGCCTTCTTGCTCCGAGGAGAAGCTTTCCTCTTCTTCCTCAGAATAGTTGTCAATATCGGGAGAGCGATCTGGAACAGACAGACACCATGGTAAGAGCCTTACCCTGGGATAGTTAGCCTAAGAGACTTTGAAAGATAGGAATCAGTATGACTGGGTTGGAGGGAAGGGCCATAGCCAGGGTGAGGCCATGCATTATTTTAGAGCTCTGAAAGCTTCTTTTGCTCGGGTACATTTCATGTGTATTTTGTTCAGCTTTCCCAGGCTGGAGGCCAGGTCAGGGCACTAGTTCCCTCATCTTCCATAGGGTCTGCAGACACTGCATATATCTTACCAGACAGCTTGGATTTGATTCCTTCATGGTCAATGGGCTGGCTGGACAAAGAGTAGATCTTTATTTCTGCCACAGGTACAGAGACATCCTTCACATTGCTGTGCAGGCCAAGCACCAGAGCACCCTCATTGGGGTGTTGCATCACCTATGAACAAAGAATGCAGCAGAACCACCTTAGCAGAACTGTCATTTTCATAAATCCGAGTGGACATACAAGCCAATGGCAATGGCGTTCTGTTAATATTTTCCTTCTCACTTCCAAATCTATGCCTACTGTTTTCCTATTGCTTTCAAGGCCTTATGTTTAAAAACTATCTCCAGGGGCTGAAGAGATGGCTCAGCAGTTAAGAGTCTACTGCTCTCTCAGAGGACCTAAGTTCTATTCCCAGCACTAATGTTGGGTGGCTCATAACTGTCTGTAACTCCAGCTCTAGGGGAGCCAACACTTTTCTTCTAGACTCCATGGGTTTGTTACACTCATGTGTGCACATATGTACACACACACCCACATACACACACACCCACAAACAATAAATCTAAAAAAGAAAAAACCCAACAATCTCCAAGTTATAACATGGAGAGGCATGCCTCTAGCTTAGCTACCAGGAAAGACTACAGCAAAAGGATCTCTTGCGCTCAGAAGTTCAAAACAACACCCCACCAAAACCAAAACCAAAACCAAGCCAAACACTTATCTTCCAGAAGTACCACCTGCTGCTCAGGGCCATGTACTTAAAGATAACAAATGAACCTTGAGGTTGAACATGATTGCTAATCTGTAGGGTCCCATGTTAGATTAAGTCCTTTACAGGGAAACTAGTTCTCATGGCTGGGTGAAGGCCAGGCCAATATGCACTGGTCAAACTGCCTGGCAATGAGGAAAAGAGCCACAGAATACAGGGAAACGGTGGAGCTTGACATAGTTGGGGGAGTAGGATTTGACATGAATTCCCTCCCCAGTACCTCATCCTCATATAAAACCTCAAGACAAAAGACAGATTAGTCTATTCACCTAGACTACTGGGACCGTAACATTTTTTCTTACTTCATTTACTAAGGTACAAATAAAAATTTAAAACTGTCTGATGGCCTTGTTCTACTTCTCCTTTGCCTGGCACATAGAAGAACTGCACAAGTGAGCAGACACAGGAGAAAAACGGCAGCCTAGTTTCTTACTGTTGGAGAGAGAGAGAAAAGGGAAAAGTAAGAACAGGCTCTATGGTATTGTGTTAGAACTGAGGTTACCACTGTGCATTCTTGGTGGGATAGGTATGTGCATAAACATTCAAACAGCCATGGCCTATGTGCATGAGGGCATATGTGCACATGTGTATGTATGTACATACTTCCTAGTTCTGTCTGCTGAAAGAAGTAACAATATCCCTATTGGAGACATGAGTACTCCTAGTACTCTGATCTGGTTTTCTTTTTTTGTCTTTTTGAGACAGGGTCTCCTTGTAGCCCCAGCTGTCCTTGAATTCACTATGTAGACCAGGCTGGCCATGAACTCACAAAGTTCTGCCTGCCTCTGCCTCCCAAGTGCTGGGATTAAAGGTGTGCACCACCATGCCTGGCCTTCTGATCTGGTTTTCTAAGTACCATTCTCCACTAAAATACCCCAGGGCTCCTCAGAAAATCAGCTCATTCCAAGGCTGGGTCAGGGAAAGGACAAGGTAAGTGTGGGCTATTTTGTACCAGAAAGTAAGACAGCATGTAAAGGATGAAGGGTCCTATCAAAAGGACATACAAGAAAGCTTGGGGGGTAATAAGTCCCTGGCGCGCGCGCGCGCGCACACACACACACACACACACACACACACACACACGCATGCATGCACGCACGCACGCACATCAGATTAAACCGCATCAATAAAACAAGAATCCACAGGCCATAACTGATATAAATAAGTGAATCAATTGGTAAATGGAAAAAGGGAGTGATGTATGGATCAAATAATCACTAAAGGAGGGATGGCAGGATGAGAAATTCAGTTTGACAAGCGTTGAAGTATTAAGCAATTCAGGCAAAAATCATGAATAGATGGGGACTGGAGACATGTCTCAATGAGTGAAAGTGCTTGCCATGTAAGTCTGAAGACCTGTTTGGCTCCCAGAACTTGGTAAAGCTAGATGCAGCAGTGTTACAACAGCACATTTCTGCAATCCCAGCAGTCCTAATGGCAGAAAGGAAGTGGATAGGCCAGCTAGCCCGGTGTACTAGAGGTAAACAAAGCAGAAAGCAAGGTCTGATGCCCAAGGTTTTCCTCTCACTCCACATGCATGCCATGCCATGCATATACTGGCATTCACATACACAAACAAGAACACATATCCATCATTCACATACACATGAAAAATCATTAATACATGCTAAAACCAGTTACTGAAAGAGATAGTTACAGTCTTAAAATGCTGCCATATAAAATATTTTTTCAGGGCTGGAGAGATGGCTCGGTGGTTAAGAACACTGGCTGCTCTTGCAGAGGACATGGGTTTGATTCCCACACGGTGGCTAATAACCATCTTAGCAGCAGTTCTAGGGGATCTAACGCCCTCTTCTGACCTCCGTGGGCACTCCAGGACTCGGGTACACTTACATACACGTAAGCAATACACTCATACACATAAAATAAAAAAATAAAAAAATATCTTTCACTAGTGAGCACAAAGTATTTATTTATTAGCTTTGTAGTTAAATCCTGACAGACACCACCTTAACTGAGTAGCAGCAGTGATCACCAGCAGAGAAAGCACAAGTGGACGTCATGTGCAGCCCGCAGTATGTTGGGAAGAACAGAGTTACTTTGGTGAAGCTAATGTGAAGATGATGACAGATAAGCACAGACTGAAGAGCATTTGATAAAGTAACCAGCCTGTACTTTCAGGAACTATCAAGGTCATGAAAGGCAAGGAAAATCCCGGGACAACCACAGACTGCTGGAGACCAGAGATGCGATGAAGAAACACAACCATCTCCTAGATCTGGTCCTGGGCCTTGAGATGTTCCCACAGGACTGGGCACTGCAGGTTAGACAGTAATCATATGTCCCTGTTAATGTCCTATCTGTGGTGGTGGCATGGGGCTTAGGTAGGACAGCACTTTTGTGTTTAGGAAATTAACAAACGTAGTATTAACATGTAATGGGGGCATCATTCCTGCAACTTACTCTCAAATGGCTCGGGAAAAACACCTAGTATCCACAATATACAGAAAGAAAAGTGAGGCAGTCACAGTAATAGTTAACAAGTTAGGTATCTGGATGAATCTGGCATATGAAGATTTTGTTTATTTTATTATTATTTGGTTTTATTATTATTATTACTATTATTATTTGGTCTTTTTGAGACAGGGTCTCCCTATAGTCCCAGCTGGCCTAGAACTCACCTTGTAGACCAGGCTGGCCTTGAACTCACAGAGATCTGCCTGCTTCTGCCTTCTGAGTGCTGGAATTAAAGGCGTGTGCCACCATGCTCAGTTATTATTTTTATTTTTATTGTAGTGCCTGTATGTATGCAAGTGCACCTGTGTCTTGCAATGCCTGTGGAGGCCAGAAGAGGGCATTGGACTTCCTGGAACTGGAGTTACAGACAGTTGTTAGTGGGTGCTGGGAATCGAACCTGGGTCCTCTGCAAGAGCAGCCAATGTTCTTAACCACTGAGCCATCTCTCCAGCCCTCTATTTTAATAATTTTTCTATAAAACTGACTTTAAAATTATGTCACAATGATGTACCTATAGTCCCAGCTACATGGGAAGCCAGGGCAGGAAGTTAATTTGAGACTAGGAGTTTGGGCTTGGCCTGGGCAACACAGTGAGACTCATCTAAAAAGAAAAAAAGAGATAAAAGAGAAACATATTTTTGTAAAAGAGTATGTAATTGATAAAAAAAACAGCTCGGCCCACACCCCTTTAATCCCAGGACTTCGGAGGCTAAGGCAGATGGAGCTCTGCAAGTTCAAGATGAACCAGGTCTACATAGTGAGTTGTAGCCCAGACAGGTCTATATAGTGAGACCCTGTCTCAAAAACAAAAACAAAAAAGTTAGAGCCTAAATTTCCAACAAAATAATTAACCTATAAAGAAAATTAAATACTGCCAGCATGCTGGGAACATCATCTTCTGGGGGAACAGTCAGGCCTAGCACTCTCTTGGCTTCTTACTTAGAGGTCTGTAGTCTGAGACTGTATTCTGCTCACCTCTGCCATGTTGATGAGTCCCACAGCCAACGTCTTATAGCCTAAGATGGTCCGGTTCTTGTACCGCTTTCTCCTTTGCAACATGATCTGCAATTTGTTGGCATCTCGCTTAAGGAAATGAGGGTACTGAGGAAGAAACCAGTATAGATGGTTACTAAGCAATCAGGACCTCAGGGTCCTGCAAGAGGACATATGACCCTTTGTGCTTCAGTTTCTCCTGTCTATAAAAATGATTGGTCAGAGTGAGAAAGAAATGCTGGAGGGGCAGTTCAGGGTGCCTGGGAGGATTCACACAGGCTTAGAAACCACCTCATTCTTTGCCATTTGGTCAGGTGTTTTGTCCACATGGTTCAACATAGGTTACCGGGATTATAATGAAAGAGATACTCTGGGAGAGATGAAGAGAAGATGGACCTAGCAGGGACCGAAAGGGGCTGTACCCCACTGGGGCCCGAGATTAGGATCAGTAAGGAAAGGGGATAGGCTGAGTGTGGTGGGGCACAGTGGGCAGCTACATATCAGCTACGGTCAGGTAGAGGGAGGCTGAACCTCAGCATCAACAGCCCCAGTCTAGCACTCCTATCTGGCCTGGCTCAGGGGCTGCTCAGGCCCAGCATTAGTCATGAGCCTCTGGGTGACTTCTGTTATTTCCTGTCAAAGTTGGGCTCTGGCTGCTTTTGGAGAAAAAAATGTCCAGGATTGAGAACCAGGCTGGTCAAGGCTGGTTAGAGAACTTCAAGGTTCAGGAAATTCTTACCTGAAGGGAAAAGGTTAGTTGGAGCTCTGTTTCTACCAGGCCACTTGCTGGAAGGATGATCTCATTGGAGCGAAGAATCCTTTTTGAACCCTGAAACCAAGAAAACTTCTGTCAAACCTGTATTGCCAAAAACCAGACCAAAGGAATGATGTACTCTGCTCACACATTAGTTACAAGCATGTCCCCAAGTCCTCATTCTATTGTTACTCTGCCAGGCTTATTTAGTAAATTAACTATTCTGGTGATGGTGGTGGTGGTGATGATATATGTGTATATGTTGTGCTGCTGAGGCACGTGCCAGGCAAGCACTCTATCACCAGTCTATACTCCTAGTCCTTATAACTCTTGTTTTAAATCCAACTGAACCTGCTGAACATGCCTAGAAACACAATCCAGCTAGCTAGGTGGTCTAAGTCTTAAGTGGCCTAAGTAACACTGCCTAGTAACCATATCATAATATCTCCAGTCTGTTCACTGTCCTATCTGCTCTTCCAGATGTATCATGTCTTCCTAATTCTCCTAACATCTCTGACCTCTTCCCTCAAGTGCTAACTTTGATTCTCTTCACAGAGATAACTGGAGCAGCTCCCACCACATAAACCTTCTGCCTGGCACCTGCCCTCACCTTCTCTCTTGTCACAGATAACTGCCTCTGCTCCCATTCAAAGTTGAGGGACAGCCCCACCCTGGCACTAACCTCCTCCTTTCTCAACCACTCAAAGGCACTGCTTGAGCCATTCTTTCTTCTCTTCCATAATCAACTTTCCTCACCTATCTCAGATTCTGTTAGATTCTTACATTCAAATGTAAATGTGTCATTACTTCCAACAAAACAAAAAACAAAACCCCTCTTGGTCCCCCTGGCCACCATCCCACAGGTGCTTCCCTTCACAGCAGACTCCTTGAGAACTCTGCTGCCATTTCTCCAAATGCATTCCAGTAGACCTCGGTTAGCCTCACGCCATCAAACTACTACTGGCAAGATGGCTAGCACCCTCCTTTAGTGAGTCTGAAGGCCTCTTCTTTTTTGACAGTGCATCACTTGCTGTTTCCTGAACATCACAGTCTGGGGATTCCCTCTTACCCTGGAGTGCTCTTGGGAGTCCTTCCTGACTTCCTGGCACTGGAGGGCTGGGGCCTCCCTCCCCAGCTGGGCTCTCCTCTCTCTTTTTTTTTTTTAAAATTATTATTTTTATTTTACGTGTATGAGTGTATTGCCTGCATGTATGTGAGTGCACCCATGTCGTGCAGCGCCACAGAGCTCAGAAGAGGGCTTCGGATTCCCCTGGAACTGAAGTTAAGGACTGCTAGTAGCTGCCATGTGAGTGCTGGGAATTGAACCCCGATCCTCTGCAAGAGCAGTCAGTGCTCTTAACTGTTGAGCCATCTCTCCAGCCCTATTTTTTTAAAAAAATATATTTTATTATTTTTGTAGGACCCTGAGACCCTCTTCATTCACCTGCTACCCCCCAATCCCTCCAGACCCCCTCTAACTGTTTTAGCTTCTGTAAAATGCTTGGCTGCTGCTTTAGACATGTCTAGACATGCCCTGACCCCCGCCTGCTATCGCCCCCCCTTCCAGGAAACTATAGATTAAGCAAGCCTGGGCATGAAAACCGCCCTATAAGGTAAAAACGGAGACTCCTGGCCCCACAGATAACAGTCAGCACATTCCACAGCCCTGAGAATAGCACCTACCAATAAGAAACTTCCAGGGCTGCATCTTATACATCCTATCAGTTTAAAATGCACGTGCAG
>NW_008358795.1:1041883-1076974 GCF_000622305.1 Nannospalax galili | reverse complement strand
TTTGTCTAAAACCTATAAAAGGCTCCATTCTCCCTTACTCTGGGCTCTCAGCACGGATCCGTTGAGTTGGTGAGGTCTGAGAGCCCTAGCTTAAGCCCGAATAAACCATAAACCTTTGCTTTTGCATTTTGGTGTGTTGGATCCTCAGTGGTCTTTTTGGGGTCCAGTGGATGAGGTACAACAATTTTTATTTTATGTATATGAGTGTATTGCCTGCACGTATATGAGTGCACCTGTGTTGTGCAATGCCGTGGAGGTCAAAAGAGGGTATTGGATTCCCCCGGACCTGGAGTTCTTAGCCACCATGTGGGTGCTGGGAATCAAACAGGGTCCTCTGCAAGAGCAGTCAGCCATCTCTCCAGCCCCTCCTCTCTGTTTTTATTCCCTTCACTCCTATTAACTCAGCCAACTTTGTGGACTTTAATTTTCCCCAGACCTCTCTCCAGAACCCCACACTCCTATCTCTACTGTCTATTCAGCATCCCCTTCTGGATGTTCCACTGGCATCTTGAATACAGTACAGTAACTGAATTTCAGATCTTTCCTCTAAATCTGCTCCACTCCAGTCTTCTCCTTCTTACTGAACAGCATGCTGATCCACTCCACCAAGGTGCTAGAGTCACATCTCAGCCCCACCCACATCTCTCACCAAAATCATCACTGGGGCCCATTACCTAGCATTCTCCGTTCCTCTTTTCTGATCATGGAACTGCTGAAATGTCCTCTGCTTCCCCATTAAAGCCCTCATACAGAACAAAAGATAGGGTTCCCTGTCTACCTGCTGCACCTCTTTCTTCCAATTCCTCCAAATATGACAGACCTGAATCTGGCAGACCCAGATTTCCCAGGGAAGCTAGAGAAGTCAGAGTCAGACATGTTAGACCCAGATATCCCAGAGAACAGATACCCCAAAGTCAGAGACCCACAGTCAGACAAATCATGATGCTTGTGGAGGGCTTTCAGCTGGCTTTTCTCTCTGCCTGGAGTGCTCTCCCTGCAACCTATGTGGCTTACTCCCTTGGTTTTTGGACAAATGTTATTTTCTCAGTGAGGCCTACAGAGACTACCACATACAACTTCTTGTGTTATTTATTTTCTCCACAGGTCTTATTACTTTTCAATGGTGGCAGCCCTCATTATTTGAACTTCCATCATCTGAATATGTGCTATTAACTGTTAAAACTGCTCCAGGTTGGAAAGAGCTCAGTAGGTAAAGTGCTTGCCTTGAAGACCTGAGTTAGCTCCCCAGAAACCACACAAAAATCTTGCTGTGGTCCTGTTGTGCAGTTGTAATCCCAGTGATGGGGAGGTTGACAGGACTATCCCTGGGGCTTACTGACACCCAGCCTAACCTATTTAGTGAGTTCTAGGCCAATGAGAAACCCTGTCTCAAAACAACCGAGAACAGTACCTAAGGTTGTCCTGTCCTCTGGCCTACACACAGACAGACACAGATATATACGCAGACACACACAGAAACACACAGATACATATGCAGACACACACAGAAACATATATACAACAGATACAGGCACACACACAAACCCCTTTCAACACACATTTTCTGCCTTAAATGCATTCTCTGGGGCTGGGAGTGTAGCTCAGTGGTAGCATGTTGTACAGCATATGTGAGGCCCTAAGTTTCAACTAGAGCATTGCAAAAAACCAAAGCGTACTATCAGAACTGCAAACCTGCTAAAAGGCACAGGCACATCAGGTAACAGGGTACAGAGAGCAGCACACAGGAGGCCACAGCAGGTTGGGTCCTCTCAAGCATGTTGCAATGTTTTTATCTTTTCACTCTTTTCTAAAGATTTAGTTCTCATGAGTCCTAATACTGACTTCTTTCAGCTGTGTGGGACATTGCCAACTTGGGTCCAATTTCAGAATTATCTTTAATACTTTACATATAAGACAGTTATCTATTTATTTTAAATTAAAGCACATTTCTTTTTCTTTGCCCCCCCCAGCCCTTTTTCTGAGATAGTGTCTCACTATGTAGCTCTGGCTGGTCTGTAATGCAATAGGTAGACCAGGCTGGTCTCAAACTCACAGAGATCTGCCTGTTTCTGTCTCCCGAGTACTGAGATTAAAGGTGTGTGCCACCACACCTGACCTCATATTTCGCATTTGCATGTGTGTTTGTGTGTGTAGATGTGCTCAAGTAGGGGCACACTTGTGCATGAAGTCCAGAGGAAACCACTGGGTGTCCTGCTCTATCACTCTGCCCTATTTCTTTGAGGCAGTGTCTCTGACTCAATTTGGAGCTAGGCTGGTAGCCAACAAGCCCCTGAGATCCAATACCCCTGTCTCTGCCCTTTCACAGCACCGGGGTTACAGGTGTCACATGGCAAAACCCAGCTTTTCACATGGGTGTGGGGATCTGAACTGGGGTCTTTATGCTTGTACAACAAACACTCTTAGGACCATTGGTCCTGCTGAGTCATCTCCCCAGACCCTATTTTACAGAACATTTTCAGTACAGAAACAAAACTATTTGTATTTAATACTATAGTATCATTATAGAAATAAAAGTACCCAATAATGAAAAATAATGGCTTATAAATTAGGTTACTAGTATTTTTTTTTTTGGTCTTTTTGAAATCGCTGTAGCCCCAGCTGTCCTGGAACTCACTATGTAGAAGAGGTTGGCCTCGAACTCAGAGATCCGCCTGCCTCTGCTTCCCAAGTACTGGGACTACAGGGGTGTGTCACCATGCCTGGCTTAGATTAATAGAATTTTTAAAAAAATGTTTTGCACCAGGTGTGGTGGCACATACCTTTAATCCCAGCACTTGGGAGGCAGAGGCAGGTGGATCTCTGTGAGCTCAAGGCCAGCCTGGTCTACATAGCGAGTTCCAGGTCAGACTAGGCTACAGGGAGACCCTGTCTCAAAAAGACCGAAAAAAAAAAAAAAGTTTTTGCAACAGGGTCTTTCTATATATAGCACAGGCTGGCCTAAAGTTGTCAGTCCTCCTGCCTCAGTCATCTTCCCTTACCCCCGAAGCCCGCACTATGCTGGAATACAGGTATAAGTCACCATGTGGTAGTTGCCCACAGCAAGAGACAGAGAGATAGATAGTCTGGAAATGGTGACAGTTAAAGAATGAAGAGTCTCTCCCTATGTAACAGAGGGCTAGGAACACAAAAGGTCACAAATAGCCAAAATGCAGAGTAAGAGTCAGCGGAGTGTGGGTCCACCCACACAGGGCTCAGGGACCACTGTGGAAGAGAGGGCAGAAAGATTGTAAGAGCCTCCAGACGCCTGGGACACTTCTTGTGCAAACCTACAGCAATGGTGTCAGCAAGACCCATGCAAACTTAGGCAGGCAAAAAACCTAGCACAGCACTGTGGAAATGAATAGCAGGCCCCAATCTTAGTCGAAGAATTACTGGCAGCTGATTACTGCTGGATGAGGAAGAGCTGATCTTCTTGAAGGGAGAGATTTTAGACAGGCTGACTGGTAGATGAACTTGCACTGAGGAACATCTCAAGACACTAACTTTACATAATAGGCCTTAACACAAATGAACTCCTTGGGGGGGGGGCGCCAAAGGGGAAGGGGGTATAAAGATGATTTTATGTATGAAATACACAAAAATTCAATAAAAAAAAAAACCCCAAAACACCAGGTACTAGCTCCTGGAGCTAGTGAGTGTTATCTTGAAAATCAAAAGACACTTTGTCCATGTGCTCCAGTGAAGGATTTTGAGATGGAGAGATGACCCTGGGTTATTTTGATAGGCCTAATCTTCACAGGGTTGAAAGAGGAAGACCAAAGGCTGAAGAGAGATGTAGAGCTCTGTCATCCAAGCATAACAGTCATCATCTTCATCAGAGCAGCCATGACTGCTTGCAAGGGGCTCTCAAGATTGGTTCTGTTGATTATTGATGGTCCTTCATAGAAGGGGGGAGTGGGAAGGGTCACTGGACCCGCATCTTAAGAGTCTTGTCATTTCCTCCTGTACTTCCCAGCCCACTGCATGTAATTCTGCCCTGATTACATGTAATGTCGTGGCCTCTGGAGTGTTAAGAGTCTATAGACTGGGGACGGTTAACTGAAAGAGGGAATCTGTGTCTGCAGCAATGGGGAAGTCATCGCTCATGCTGAGATCAGATTTTTTTAGTGGTGTGGCTGCTTTGGGGTCACCTATGCTCTTATATGCAACCCTTGCTCTGTAAGTCAGTTCAATAAACTCATTGGCTCCCCCCAACCCCCAAAGAAGAATGAATCTCTTTGTGGAATATGAGAATGCTTGGATACTGTGCTGATGGCTACACAACCCTGAGTACACTACAGCAGAGTGGGCTGTGCAGTGTAAGCAGGGGACCTAGATGGTATTTGAATTACAGCCCAGTAAATATGTTATTTAAAGCACTATGCTGCCTTCTCACTGAATTGTTCTGGAATACATTTTTCATAAAAAATGATTGTAACTGGGCATGTCTTTAATCCTAGCACTTTGGAAATACAAGCAGGTGAATCTCTCTGAGTTCAAGGCCAGCCTGGTCTACATAATAAGTTCCAGGCCAGCTGGGGCTACAAGGAGAGCCTGCCTTAAAAAAAGACCAAAAACAAACAAACTAACAAAAAACCAAAATAAATAAATAAATAAATAAATAAATAAAAGTTTGTGTACATACATTCAGTTCATTATTTTTATTTTTTAAATATTTTATTATTATTTAAAAAAATTTTAATGTGTATGCATGTATTGCCTGCATGTAGGTAAGTGCACCCGTGTTGTGTGTTGTGCAATGCCCTCAGAGGACAGAAAGGCTGTCGGATCTCCTGGAACTGGAGTTATGGACAGTTGTTAGCTGTCCTGTGGGTGCTGGGATTTGAATCCGGGTCTTCTGCAAGAACATTCAGTGTTCTTAACTGCTGAGCCATCTCACCAACCCCCACATTATTATTTTTAAATGATATTTTAAAGTATTTTAATTCCTAATGTGATAAATATTGATGGATGAGATGACATAAACAAATGCTGTTTGGAGGGTACATCTAGGTAGGGATGTGTCTCAATGGTAGACTCTTGTCCAACATATACAAGGCTCTGAGTTCAATCCCCAGCATGGGGAGGAGAAAAGCTGTTTATACTGCTCAGTCATTTTTAACATTGTACAAGGGTCTCAGGATTAAAAAAAAAAAACAAACCTGAAAATAATTATAGCAGAGGGAAAGAGAAAGCAAAAATATATGGAAACTATGTACAAGTGGTACCCCCGCTTTGGTCCTTTTGAGGCAGGGTCTCCCTGTCTCATAGTGATTTGGAATTCACTATGTAGGCCAGGCTGGCCTTGAACGCACAGAGATCCACCTGCCTCTGCCTCCCGAGTGCTCGAGTGCTTGGATTATTTAAAGGTGTGTTACTACGTCCAGCTTACCTGAATTTCTTGAAATTTTTTTTTTTTTTTTTTGTCTTTTTGAGACAGGGTCTCTGTGTAGCCCCAGCTGTCCTTGAAATTCAATTCATTCTGAAAAGCATTAGGTAGGTGGCAGACACCAGCAATCCATCATTTAAGTGAGAAAAACTGTGCTAAGGTAGCCAGGAAACCTCAACCCAATTTCCTCAACTATGCCCACACCACTCTTGAATATCCATTTGACTGTCCACTAAAATTTGTTAAATGATTTATTTATGTATTTTTAATTATATGTATGTGTGTGCCTGTGGGTATGTGCACATGAGTGCAGGGGCCTATGGAGGTCAGAGGTATTGGATTCCCCTGGAACTAGAGTTACGGGCTGTTGTGAGTGACATGACATGGACGCTAGCAACAAAACTTGGGTCTTCTGGAAGAGCAGTACTTGCTCTTAACCACTGAGCCATGTCTCCAGTCCCTATCAAAAACTTTAAAATTTAATAATAAACATTTAGAACACCAGCATGAGAGGATGAAGTCAAGTCACTGAGGGCATGGGCCTGTGGGTTTAGTCCCCTCTCTCTCCTTCCTAGCTGCCATGCCTCCTCTCCTACCTGCTCCCACTATGTAATGCCTCACCATAGGTGCAAAGGCAACGGGGTCAAGCAACAAAGGATCTCTCTGAAACTGTGAGCCAAAACCAACCTTTACTCTCTCTAATCTGTCTCATGTATTTTGTTACAGTGATAGAAAGCTGAGTAACACAGGTGTTCAACAGTGTGAGGACTGTTGCTCTAGTCTGTGCAGCTGGACTGTAGCATTCAATTGTACCCACTGGTACTATCAGCACAAGGTCAAATGATGAATAATAGCACAGTGCTGTGGAGACATTCTGACCTCTCACATCCTGAATAGTGTCCTAGGAGCTTGTGTCTATGGGCCTCATTTTGAACTTGCTACACGATTGAACAGAACGTTTCTTAAAGACAAGGATTTTTATTTTATTCATTACTGTCTCAACTGTGCCTAAAACAATGTTTGATTACATAATAGATGCTCAATAAATATTTACTAAATGAATCAATATAGGTGATTGAAAAATGAATGCAATAACATCTGTAGTTATTTTCAGCTCCTTAGAGGTAATTAATTAATTTTATTTTTAAAAATTTTATATGTATGCATGTATTGCTTGCATGTAGGTGTTGTACAATGCTCTCAGAGGACAGAAGAGGCTGTCAGATCCCCTGGGACTGGAGTTACAGACAGTTATTAGCTGACATATGGGTGCTGGTATTCAAACCAGGTCTTCTGCAAGAACAGTCAGTGTTTTTAACTGCTGAGCCATCTCTCTAGTCCCAAAGTAACATAATTTTAAAATTCATGATATTTATAGTTTTTGCTATAATCTTGGATTTTATAGAATATCAAATATTTAATCAGGGAATAAAATAAGTTTATTTCCTTTGGCAAAAACATTTGATTGTAGAAATGGCAAAAGCAGCAAAGAAAGTTCAAAACCATACCAACATTATCCACATGGGAAAGCAACAGCCTTTGGCAAAGCAAACAATTCCTGAAAACTGGAACACTGCTTGTGACCTAGAAATGGGGGTAAGACTAGGAAAGGAGGACAGACTGCTGAAAGTGCCACTCCACATCATTTCACACACTGGTTTTCAACCTAGTTCCTGGAAATGCTTCACAGGTCTGGGAGGAATTATGCACAAAAACAAGCAAGGAGTTCGAATACACGATGGTCATGCAGGCGTTCATCAAAGTGGTAAAATTTGGAAGTTAAAACATTTTCACTATTTTTTTATTTTACTTTTTGGTCTTTTTGAGACAGGGTCTCCCTGTAGCCCCAGCTGTCCTGGAACTCACTATGTAGACCAGGCTGGCCTTGAACTCACAGAGATCCGCCTGCCTCTGCCTCCCGAGTGCTGGGATTAAAGGCGTGCACCACCACGCCTGACAGATGTGGATTTTTTTGAGAAAAGGTTTCACCCTGGAAGTCATCATTAGGGTAGCCCAGGCTAATGGTGTAACAGGAAAGGGTTTGAACAATAGAGGGGATTTCCAGAGTCAGATGGAGGGCAGCTCTTTCTCAGAGGACAGGGAGGGGGTCTGAGGGGCACTCTCCTTCAGTAGTTTGCAGGGAGTCACCAGATAGCCCATTGTTTTTCAATGAATGAGACTCAGTAAAGACCATCCTCAAACTAAGGGATTCCATCATTATTTAAAAACTGCAGAGCTACTTTGGAATCTCTCTAAACTCCAGGGAGTCATCATCAGGAAGGCCTTATCAGTTAAGGAAGGTCTGGGAATGGCGTTTAATTGAACATAAATTGCACGCACACTCTTTGGCTTCCCATCCCAGCTTGGCCACTTGGTAATTAGCTGGAAAAAGGTAAATTCCTGAACACTTTTGTAGTTTAGTTTCTCCCTTTTCTGGATTCAGGAATACTTGGGAGTACAAATAATTGTGAAATATATCTAGTTCCTTGAAAATACTGAATTAAGCCAGATGTGGTGGCACATGCCTTTGATCCCAGCACTCGGGAGGCAGAGGCAGAGGCAGGTGGATCTCTGTGAGTTCAAGGCCAGCCTGGTCTACATAGTAAGTTCCAGGACAGCTAGGGCTACAGGGAGACCCTGTCTCAAAAAGACCAAAAAAAAAAAAAAAAAAAAAAAAAAAAAAAAAGACTGAACTAAATGTAAAAAGTTAAGTGTGAGGGCTACTCAGAATATAAAATATTTAAATTTTAAACTTCCAAATCTGAAAAAATGTCTCTTCCACTGTATGAAAAACCTTTAAAATGCTTCCCCAACCCAGAAATGGAGGGCTAAGTAGAATGAACCTGCTCACCCTAACGATGTTTGGTGGTTTATTAACAGTTCAGCCTCTGTCTCACTGATCCTGTCACACAGACAGCAGTAAAGGACCATCCTCTTCTTCAGAAAAAGAAAGTGTAAAGAACAGAAGACCTCAAGTAGAGGCAGAGCTGGGTCTCTGTAGGTCCTCTGAGCTCAGCTGTTCCTCCACAACTGCCCCCACCTTACTAAGTGAAGAGAGGGGGTTGGTTTCCAGAAATTACTACATCTGGAACAGGGAAAAGAGCTACGCAGCTTCCTAAGGCCCTGAACACTCACTGTTCAACTCACCTGCAGCTTCACGGCAATGACCACGGAGTTAAGATCTTTATCCATTTCTTTAAGCATGACAAGTTTCTTCAAGGTCAAGCTGAATAGCCTAGAAAAATACAGGGAAAGAAGGTCCTGTCAAATATGAGAATTTAGGAGAAGGTAACAGTCTGCTGGGGGAACCTGCTCTACTTAGTAAGACTATGAGGAGATCACTCTCAGCCCAGTGTCCTCCTTCAGCAAAAGAGCTTTATCTTTTTTTAAAAAAATATTTTATTATTTTTATGTGCATGTGTGTACTGCCTGCATGTATGTAAGTACACCCATGTCATGCAATGTCCACAGAGGACAGAAGAGGGTGTCAGATCACCTGGAACTGGAGTTACGGACAGTTGTTAGCTACCGTGTGGGTGCTGGTATTCAAACCCAGGTCTTCTGCAAGAATAGCCAGTGTTCTTAACTGCTGAGCCATCTCTCCAGCCCCCCAACTGTATGGTCTTAAACGTCCAAAAGGAAAGTATAACCAAAGATTAAAGTGATTAGTATATTTCTTTAAGAGTTCAAGGGATTGGGGCTGGAGAGATGGCTCAGTGGTTAAGGGCACTGACTGCTCTTGCAGAGGACCCGGGTTCAATTCCCAGCACCCACATAGCGGCTACAAATGTCCTTAACTCCAGGTTCCAGGGGAATCTGAAGCTCTCTTCTGACCTCTGTGGCATTGCACGACACGGGTGCACTCACATACATACATGCAGGCAATACACTCATACACATAAAATAAAAATAATAAAATATTAAAAAAAAAAAAGACCACACAGTTGGACTAAATAAACCAATTTGTTTTAACTCTTCAGGTCGTTGCAGGATCTGTTCCTCAGGGGTCACATGGGCTTGGGAGGAGCCCCTGGCTTCTTTCTTTTACCAGTTCCATCTATGTGACAGTTTAAGTCAAAGGTCATGCTTGACCATGGCTGGCTTCCCTTGGAAGCATGGAAGAAATGTTTCCTTTGAGTTGACCTTCCTTTTTGTAGACTGGACAATGGTTCAAGTCCATCTGGTGGGGTCTCCATGGCCTCCCTGAACAGGAGGACAGGTGACTCACCACAGTTACAGGACATTTTGAGAGATGTTCCATAGTCCCCGAGAACTTAGTCGACCTTGAAGGGCAAGGAGCAAAAACTATCCTTTAAGTCCCTCTGGCCAGATTAGTATAGGCCTCAAAATATGGCTGTTAAATGTCTAAGAAGGTTAGTTCCACCAGTCTGGTACTTTTAATTACCATGTGCTTTGTAGATAAAGCTTGGGCAAAACCCAAACATTCTCAGATAAACCTTGATTACACATATATTTTGTTCCTTAAACTAGTTGACTAAACTATGACTTTAGAATATTTAAGATTATGTGTATATTATTTTTGTCTCATTCTTTATATATCATAGCAAACCTACGCAGACCTTCATCTTTTGCTTAGGCTTTCTAGTCTTTTTTGTCTATTTTGGAAAATATCTCCATTCCCATATCCTTTTAACTTTATTTTTATTTATTTATTTTTTTTGTCTTTTTGAGATAGGGTCTCCCTGTAACCCCAGCTATCCTGGAACTCACTATGTAGACCAGGTTGGCCTTGAACTCAAAGATTCACCTGCCTCTGCTTCCCAAGTGCTGGGATTAAAGATATGTGCCACCACGCCTGGCCTCCTTTAACATCTTATACATTCTTTTCTTTTTTAATAATTATGAGACATAATAAAATTTACAAATAAATTTTCCATCTGTTGTGAGAATTCTTTTCCTGGGGATACTAAGCAATGCTTATCCCCTTTTAAGGTTCTAGTGTCAAAACCAATATTTGATTAAAGTTTTCCTGGGGAACCAATGAATTTACTGAAAGGGATGCTGTCTCTTTTACTAGAGACACTATCCCCTGCTACTGGTTGACTAGTTAAGGCCTTCTTGGCCAGTAATGGAGCTCCTTTACCTGGGGTCTTTTTAAAATCCTTCATACTTGCTCAGTGGAACCCCTGGGGTTCATGCCTCACCTCCCAAATCTCCCATCTCCCCGAAATACTGCAGGCTTTTTCCCTTCAGAGCAGGATGTGAGATCACCTCAGGAGCCAGTCTGGCTCTGCTGCCACCAAAGGGATCAGGATAGTTTAGAGCTAGTAACTAAGAAACAACTGACTCTACTGTTTATCCAGCCTTAATGGCGGGAAAGGACAGAACGAAACTGGGAAGAACAAATGACAACTTGATGTGTCTAGCTTTCTTCCTCAGGTGAGGCTGTGAATTACACTTCTGACAGGTTAGGTTTTTCTTAGCGCCAAAGTAAACATTTTCTACTTCAGATTGATCTGGTTCTCAACTCATTGTAAGCCAAAGACTCATAGGAGTAAATCTGGGACACACAGGTTTCTTCTGTTTAAGCATCTTACTCAGGCAGATATGGCAGGCTAGACCTGCATGCCATTGATTCATCAAGTTTCATAAGGTATGTGGTAGTCCCATTTTACAGAGAAGGAAGTAGTCATGCTAAAATCAAGACTCAAATGTGCCTTGATTCAGAGTCCAAGTTATGCTGGTATTAGGTACCATTTTAGAAATTATTTTAGAACTTAGGGATGTAGCTGAATTGGCAGATTACTTGCCTAGCATGCAGAAGGCCCTGGGTCTGATGCCCAGCAGTACACAGGCCTCATAGGGCAGTGCATGCCTGTAATCCCAGCATTTGGGAGGTGGAGGCAGGAGGATCATAATAGTCATTTCAAAGCCAGTCTAAGCTACATGAAACCTATATGAAAAAAATTTAAATATTTTCAATACATCTCTTAATATAACAGGAACTCTCAGGAAATAAGATGTATTTATCCAAAAACCCCGTATTTACATTCTGTATAGAAAGAGTTCTGTACACCGCCCCCCCCACAGTTTTACTTTTTTTGAGAGTATCACGTAGCCTGGCCTGTCCTTCCTACCTCTACCTTCCAAGTGCTTAGATTATGGTGTGTGCCACCATGCCTGGCCCCTGGATATATTTCTGAGGCTGAATCTGGCAAGGTGTTGTGACTGAAGAGTCTTGTGATTAGGAAGCCAAGACAGACATCCTCTTGTTTTCTGTTTTTTTTGTTTTTTGTTTTAATTGGCTTTTGTGTTTTTTAGTGGGCATTTCTCATGCACTGAAAATGTTGCACCCAGGATTTGATGGGTCTTAACACTGGTAACTATTAATGTTTCTACAGCGAAAACAATTTTACACTAAAATAATAAAAATTGACAACTCCAAATGTGGATGAAGATGCACAGCAATCACCACTCCCATCAGCGGCTGGTGAGAGTACACATGATACAATTACTCAATAAAACTATTAGCAGGTGTGCTGGATAGCTTTAGTGTCAACTTGACACACCTGGGTTGAGGGAGCCTCAATGGGGGAATTGCCTCTATTAGACTGGCCTGTGGCCATGTCTGAAGGGCATCTTCTTGATGAGTGATGTGGGAGGGCCCAGCCCACTGTGGGTGGTGCCACCCATGGGCAGGTGGGCCTGTATTGTATAAGAAAGCAGGCTGAGCAGGAGCCAAGGGAGCAAGCCAGTAAGTAGCGTTCCTCCATGGGCTCCCTGATGAACTGTGACCTGGGAGATGTAAGACAAATAAACCCTTTCCTCCCCAAGTTGGTATTGGTCAGAGTATTTTGTCATAGCAATGAAGAACAAACCAGGACAGCAGGTATTAAGTATCTACTCTTGAGTGTAGCTCCCAAGAGGACTCAGGAATAATGAAGGCACAGACCATAAATATTTGTCAAGAATGTTTAAATCAACTCTGCCATAACAGCCCTAAGTATAAAGAACCCAAATCCCAACCAACAGAAGAATGGACAAAATGTGAAACATAAAAAGAACAAAGTATTGTAAGAATTAAATTTCCTAGAAAGAAAATGGGAAAATGGTCATTGAAAAAAAACAAAAAACAAAAAAACAGAAAACTTGGGGCTGGAGAAATGACTCAGGGGTTAAGAGTACTTGTTACTCTTGAGCAGGGTGTGGTGGCGCATCATGCCTCTAATCCCAGCAGAGGCAGGGATTAAGGAGGCAGAGCCAGGCAGATCTCTGTGAGTTTGAGGTCAGCCTGGTCTACATAGTAAGTTCCAGCCTAGCTGGGGCTACAGGGAAACCCTGTCTCAAAAAGACTGAAAAAAAAAAAAAAAAAGAGTACTTGTTACTCTTAGCTGGGCATGGTGACATACACCTTTAATCTCAGTACTCAGGAGACAGAGGCAGGTAGATCTCTGTGAGTTTGAGGTCAGCCTAGTCTACACAGCCAGTTCCAGGCCAGCCAGGGGTACCTAGTGAAACGGTCTCAAAAAACAAAACAAAACAAAAATCAACCAACCAAAAAAAGAAAAAAGGCACTGGCTGCTCTTGCAGAGGACATGGATTTGGTTCCCAGCAACCCCATGGTGGCTAACAACCATCCATAACTCCAGTTTTAGGAGATTTGATACCCTCTCTGGCCTCTTCAGGCACTGCATGCATGTGGTGCACTTCTATCGTGCAGGCAAAACACTCATACACATAAAGTAAGTATAATAGGTTAAAAAGTTTATTAGGTAAGAGTCTGACAGTAGACTGCATACTATGCAATTCCATCCACAGGCAGTTCAAAAACAGACACAACCAACACATGGTGAGTCTGTAAAGTGACTGAGGCAGGCAGAGGTGCTGACTGAAGGGACACAAAGAACTCTATAGAACTAGTAATTCTACAGGCCACATAAGTACACGTACATGCAAGAATCCAGAGCTTTGTGCCCCAAACCCATGCACTCCACAGTATGCAAACTGTAATCAATTTGGAGGGGGGAAAAAAAAAAGAGACCGGAATGAAGGCTCAGGAGTCAAACATGCTCTGCTTTGAAATACAATTGTTTTTTATCTGTCAGATGCTATTCTAGTCACTTGTAAAACAAAGTAGCAAGGAATTCACATTCCAGTGAAAGCACAGAGTCAACAACCAATCAGCATAATATTAAGTAATTATGTGGCAGGTTAGAGTGTGTGAAAGCAGCCAGGAAAGCAACAGTGAGTGGGAATGTGAGGTAGAGGAGGCTTGGTGGGTTGTGGGCAGCCTCCTTGAGAATTTGTAGGCTGGGCAAACAGGTGCATAGACCAAAAAGAAAGAAGTATATCTGGTTGCCTGAGTCAAAGCAAGGTGACCAGAAGAGCCCTGCCAAAGAAGCAAGTGGTCATGCTTCCTAACCCCAGCTCTGTGAGCCACAGGAAGGCTCTGGCAACCATTCTGCAATAGCCAGAGCTTTTAGTGAGACACACCTGGTGCATTTTACTATAGTTGTGCTCCTGGGCTAGAATGAAGGGAAGCAAGCAGGAAGGAGGAAAGCAGAGAGTTTGACTCGATACCAACTACAGAAGTATGAAAGGAAGAGGTCTGAGTAACTCTCAGTTTGGGCATGAACACTGGAATAAAGGAGTTATTAAGTGAGACTGGGAAAGCTGGGGTTGGAATAAGTTTGGGGAGGCTTAAAATCAAGAGTTCAAGTTTGAACATTTAGATGTCAGATGTCTGTTATACTGTTAACTGAGAGCCAGATACACAAGTTATCTTAGCGGTAACATCAGTGTGGATGTCTAAAGGTTGGAGTCTGGATGAGATCACTCAGAATCTCCAGGTTGGAGGCTGAGGTCTTTTACTTCAGCCATGATAGTGAAGGGGCAGAGTGGGAAGTTGCAAAGGGATGCAAGGAGGACCCTTGTGAGACAGATACAAATGAACAGCTAGAAGCCAAGATGGCCAGCTGTATCAAATGCTGTTGGTGAGTCAAGATGAGGACACAGACAGGGGTCACTGGATTCAGCAATGTGGACATCACTAAGGATCTGGGCAAGAGCGGTTTCAGTGAAGTATGAATTATGAAGCTGTGACAGCTAACCCTGGTTGTCAATTTGACCAGATATGGAATCAAATAAATGCAAGCCACACAAGGAACTCTCTTGATCATGTTACTTGATGCTGGGAGACCCACCCTGAATGGAGGCAGCACCTTTTAATGGCAGCACAGATCAAGGACATGGAAGAAGGAAGGTTTTACTTTTGGCCTGCTTGCCTTGGCTCTCACTAACTGAAGATCAGCAGCTCTCCAGGAATACTCCAGGCCTTCAATGCCAGACTGGGACCTACTGAGACATCCAGCCTCATGGGCTGAGCAACTGCCAGATTCCCCAGTGTGGTACAGCCACTGTTGGACTACTGGGATCATACCCTGGTAAGCCAATCCAATAAAATAAAATTATATATGTATCTATATATATCTAAATATACACATATAATACACATATGTATATATTAACGCATATATTGACTCTATCAGTTCTTTTCCTCTATAGAACACTAACACAGAAACCTAACCAGGATGAATTTGAAAGAGAATGGAAGAAAAGGACCTAGAGACGGCAAATATAGATACAAACTAATTTTATCCCAGAATCCTGAGTAATAATGTTCCTGTTCAACAGAAATATAACATAAGCCACAGGTATAATTTAATATTTTTCCAGCAGATTTTTTAAAAAGTAAAAAAGGTGAAATTGGGCTGGAGAGATGGCTCAGTGGTTAAGAACACTGATTGTTCTTGCAGAAGACTTGGGTTCGTATCCCAGCACCCACATGGCCGCTAACAACTGTCCGTAACTCCAGTTCCAGGGGAACCGACAGCCTCTTCTGACTTCCGTGGGCACTGCACGACACTGGTGCACTTACCTACACGCAGGCAATACACGAACACACATAAAATAAAAATAAAAAATTTTTAAAAAAAGGTGAAATTAACCTTAATAATATATTTTAACTCTGTATGCTCAAAATAGTCTAAATAATGTTAAAACATATGTAAAAGGATATACCTTGACCAAGCAATTTCTTGCATTATCTCAGGATTGTAATATTCATATAATATGAAATTCAATCATCTTAACATACTAAGAACAAAAATATGGGATCATCATAATAGGTGCAGAAAAAGTACTGTAAAAATCCAATTAGAAAGTTAAAAAAAAAATCCCAGCAAACCAAGGTTATAAAGGAACATTTTTAGTTTGACAATGGGCATCTACACTGTAGACAGCATTGCACTTGATAAGAGGAATGTCGTCTTCCCTGCACGTGAGGAAAGGGAAGGGTACCGACTGTTTCTACTCAATTTTGTAATGAAGGTTTCTATTGGGTACAAGGCAAGAAAAATAAATGGTATCCAGAGTGGAATGAGGTAAAAATGACTTTTCAAACACTATGACAATTTATGTAGGAAATCTGTTATAATCTTTAGAAAAATTACAATAGCAAGTTTAGAAAAGTTATAAAACATAAGGGCAACATATTAAAACAATGGTATGGTATAACTTTTTTTTTTTTGGTCTTTTTGAGACAGGGTCTCCCTGTAGCCCCAGCTGGCTTGGCACTCAATATGTAGACCAGGGTGGTCTTGAACTCACAGAGCTCCGCCTGACTCTGCCTCCCGAGTGCTGGGATTAAAGGTGTATGCCACCATGCTCAGCAGACAATGGTATTTCTAGTAACAAGTAACTGGATATTGAAATTTAAAAAAGACTGTCTCAGCTGGGCATGGTAGTGCACAAAGGCCAATGGATCTCTGTGAATTTGAAGCCAGCCTTGTATACAGAGCAAGTTCCTGGCCAGTCAGAGCTCCATAGTGAGACCTTTAAGAAAAAAAAAAGTCTCTAGACTATAAAAAGAATTCTCAAAATTTGATAGTATGAAACAAACATTCCAATGAGAAAAACATCAATTGTTTTGATCAGAAACTTCACCAAAGGTGGCATATAAATGAAAAGATGCTCAATATTATTAGTTATTAGGAAAATGCAAATGAGATACCACCATACATCTAAGTGTGCCTAAAATTTTAAAGGCTGATTATTTCTAGGACAGATAAGGGTGTGGAACAACTAAAATCCTTCATACACTGTGGACAGGAGAGCAAAATTGTACAGACAATTTGGAAAAGGTTTTCAATTTCTTTTTGAAAAAAATTACATGTGGGAGAGAGGCTGGAGAGATGGCTCAGTGACTAAGAGCAAGTACTGATCTTGGGTGGCTCATAACCACCTGTAGAGACGCTCAGTGGTTAAAGAGCACTGACTGCTCTTGCACAGGACCCAGGTTAGATTCCCAGTACCTACATGGCATTTAACAACCACCTATAACTCCAGTTCCAGGGGATTGACACCCTCTTCTGATGTCCATGGGTACTGCATGACATGATGCACTTACATGCATGCAGGTAATACACTTATACACATAACATATAAATACCAAACTATTTCAAAATGTTATCCTACTCCTAGGTATCTACTCAAGAGAAATGGCTCCTCTGACTCCCTCCTGCCCTCTCCTCATCTGGGGCCAGACAGGGAATACTTCTAGTCAAAACTCTGTACTCAAAGGAGCTATACACAAATGTTTTGCAGGGGACAGCAATGAACAGATGGACAAGACGTCTCTGTACTAGAACTCAGAGAAGCCAACATGCTTTAAAGTGAAACAGAAGATCAGTTGAGATTAGGAGGCCAAAGAACTTACAAAGAGGGAGGCCAGGTTATATGACTCAAAAGAATTTCTTTTCTAAAGGCATTTAAAAAGTACACTGAAGCTGGGTGTGGTGACATACACCCAGCACTCAGGAGGTAGAGGCAGGCGGATCTCTGTGAGTTTGAGGCCAGCCTGGTCTACATATTGAGTGCCAGGTCAGCTAGGGCTACAGGAAGATCCTGTCTCAAAAAGACCAAAAAATAAAATAAAATAAAACGAAATAAAATAAAATAAAAAAGGCAATATTTTTATTTATTCTTTGAGAATATCCTACATGCATACAATGTATTTTTATTACATTCACTTCTCACTCCCCACCCACAAATCCTCCCCAGTCTCTCCTCATGGCCCCCCCAACCCACTGAGTCCAATTACTGCTGCCCATATACACATAGGTATGGGGCCATCCACTGGAGCATAGTCAATCTATGAGACACCTGAAGAGAGCTGACCTCCTCCTCCCCGCCAGCATCAATTTTAAAAGTACACATTGTTGAGAACTGGAGAGATGGTTCCCTGGTTAAGAGCACTGATTGCTCTTACAGAGGATCCGGGTTCAGTTCCCAGCATGCACATGGTGAGTAACAACAGTCCCTAACTCCAGTACAAGGGGGTCCAATGCCGTCTCTGGCCTCTGCAGGCACTACGTAAGTGACAAAGGTGGAAGCATCCACACAGGCAAAACACTCATACACATAGAATAAAAAAATAAATACACCAAAAGAATTTTACAAAAACCACATTGTTCACAGACAGTACTAGACAATATGAGACCAGGACATTCCTTCTGAAGACAGGAAGCATAGAAGGACCTGTTCTTTGATACTTATGTGAAACTCTTCTTGAAAGTTGTCTGAAGTATTCGGAAATAAAAGGTATAAAACCTGAAAGGAAGAGAAACAAAACATTTGTAGGCATACAACTGTGTACCAGACTTCAACAGAATCAAAAGGCTTGTGGAAGCATTAATATTAAAATAAGACACAGAAAAATCAAAAGTCTCCTTAATGAGAGTGGTATCCAATAGTAAAATATAATTAGAACACAAGCAAGAAGAGATACTTGCTAAAGTCTTCAGGGGGAGGGGCAGGAGGGATGGCTCAGCAGTTAAGAGCACTGGCTGCTCTTGCAGAGGACCTGGGTTCCATTCCCAGCACCCACATGGTGGCTAACAACCATCTGTAACTCCAGTCCCAGGGGATCCAGTGCCCTCTTCTGACCTCTGCAGGTACTGCAAGACACAGATGCACTTAACATACACACAGGCAAAATACTCATACACATAAAATAAAAATAACAAAATATTTAAAAAAACAGCAACAAAATACTTAAGAAAACAAAAAGTAAATGAAATAACTATGGTAAGATTTTTTTTTTTTTTTTTTTGGTTTTTTTGAGACAGGGGCCCCCTGCAGCCCCAGCTGTCCTGGAACTCACTACGTAGACCAGGCTGGCCTCGAACTCACAGAAATCCGCCTGCCTCTGCCTCCCTAGTGCTGGGATTAAAGGTGTGCAACACCACACCCAGCTATGGTAAGATTTTAATGACAGTTCCACTGAGGAGAGGAACACTATGGGGCCCTGTAAACCTCTGTAGGTTTTTTTAATTTTCATAAGAACAACGACAAAAGCCAAGAAGTTTCTGGGGGAAAAAAGAGTAAAGATCTTATTCCATGAATATTAGCATGCACTTCTAAGAAAAGTAATAAAAGCATCTTGGTATTGGCAAAGAATAGACAGAGGATCGGTGACAAGGAATAAAGTCCAAAATTAGAGCCAAGTATAAACAGACATTTATTTACTGTAGGCAAATGAATTACTCAATTAACAAATGGTACAATATTGAAAAATTGACTATCTGAATAAAACAATGATAGATCTGTTTAACTCCACACATCAAAGTAAATTTCTGACAGATCAAAGATTTAAACAGAAAAAAAGAAAGCAACCAAGCCATAAAGGTTCTAGAAGAGAATATGATTTAAAAAAATCCCAGGGCCGGGTGTGGTGGCGCACGCCTTTAATCCCAGTACTTGGGAGGCAGAGGCAGACAGATTTTTGTGAGTTCGAGGCCAGCCTGGTCTACATAGTGAGTTCCAGGACAGCTGGGGCACACACAGCTCGACTTGCAGACCCAGGCCAGCTCCATTCCACACTTACTGCTGTCCTTGGTGGTCATCCCATGGTCCTGGCATCTTCAAAAAACTGGGGTCTCCACTGAAACTGAGGCTACAAATGGCCTCTTCTTGCCTCTTGGGGTGCAAAGCCTCAGATTCTCTCCATGACCCCTTCATTCCTGGGGTCTTCACTTCAACTGAAGCTGCACTTTCACCTATGGCCTTTCCTGGCCTCTCACAGTGCCAAGCCTCAGCTGCTCTCTATGACCCCTTCATGCTTTCAACACCCAGAGCCATGCAGGGGACTCTTACACATTACCAAGTCCTGCTTCTAGCTTGAGATGGAGGCTAGGGTCCCCTCTGTGTGCTGACCCTGAGGAAATACCTCCCACAAGATTTCACCACAGTGATACTGGTCTCTTGTTACTTACAGCTGATTTTGCAACCCCCAGCTAACCAGCATCAATTGTCCCAGTAAAGCAGAGGTTTTGCTTCAGGTTCTGGTCTCTTCTTAACCACAGCTGATTCTTCAGCCCCAGCCAACCAGAAACCCCAGATTCTCAATCTAAAATCTCACACGAAAAGCCCTGATAGTCTCTGCTTCCCTTTGAAGCTTCATAAGCCAGGCCTCCATCGTCCACAACTCTTTCAACATAACTGTTCCAAGCTCCACAGCAACAAACTCTGAGCACTGAACTTCCCAGCCCAAAGTTCAGAACGCTTCCACAATCCTAAAAATATCAAGGTCAGGTCTGTCACAGCAATATATCCCACTCTCTGGTACCAATTTCTGTCCTAGTTTGTCTCTCCATTGCTGTGACAAAACACTCTGACCAATACCAACCTGGGGAGGAAAAGGTTTATTTAGCTTACATATCCAGGGTCACAGTTCATCCGGGAGCCCAAGGTAGGAACTCAGGGCAGGAACCTGGAGGCAGGAGCTGGAGCACAGGCCATGGAGGAACACTGCTATACTGGCTTGCTCCCCTGGCCCCTGCTCAGCCTGCTTTCTTATGCAACACAGGCCCACCTGCCCAGGGGTGGTACCACCCACAGTGGGCTGGGCCCACTCACATCACTCAGTAATCAAGATGTCCCTCAGACATGGCCACAGGCCAGTCCAATAGGGGTAATTCCCCAGCTGAGGTTCCCTCAACCCAGGTGTGTCAAGTTGACACTAAAGCTATCCAGCACAGCATGTATGTATGTAAGTGCACCTGTGATGTGCAATGCCCATGTAGGTCCAGAAGAGGATGTTGGATCCCCTGTAACTGGAGTTAAAAGATGGTTGTTAGCCACTATGTGGGCACTGGGAATTGAACCCAGGTCCTCTCCAAGAGCAGCCAGTGCTCTTAACTGCTGAGCCCTCTCTCCAGCCCCGGTTCTCTTTTCTGAATATTTTAGACAAACAGAACCGTATAATACAGGTCTGGATTGTTCTACCTAGTATGCTTTTGAGGTTCACTGATTTGTAGCATGTATCAGTATTTCATTATTTCATTAGGGGGTGGCACTCCACCGTATACATATACCACATGTTGCTTATTCATTCACCATTTGGTGTATACTTGGGCAGTGTCTTTTCTTTGGTTATTATGAACATTCACATACTGAGTTCATTCCTCCTGGGTATGTACTTAGTAGAGAAACCACTGGGTCACAGAATCTAAGTAAGCTTACTTTTTTTTTTCTTTAAACAATGGTTTATTGATTATAATGAATGACAAAATACTATTATCTTTATTTATGGATTTTGGACACTTTATAGACATCCCTTTGTGGAGTTTTTGGTTTGTTTGTCTCATTTTGTTTTGTTTTTTGAGACAGGGTCTCCCTTTAGCCCCAGCTGGCCTGGAACTCGCTATGTAGACCAGGCTGGCCTTGAACTCACATTCACTTGCCTCTGCGTGTGTTGAGATTAAAGGCATGCACCACCACACCCTACCCTCGTTTTTGTTTTTTTGAAACAGGGTCTTACTATGTAGCCTGGAGCTTGCTATGTAGATCAGGCTGGCCTTTAAATATAGAAAAAAATAGTTTTCCCATAATCCTAAAGCTGTCATATTCAACATACATGCATGTAGTTTAACATTTTCCTCAGTTCTACAAGCTCCATTCCCTATACTATTTATCAAGTGCTTTCTCACAGGAGAAAAAGTGTCAGCATCAAAATTTAGTAGCATGTAAGAAAAAAAAGTGTGTGGGGGGTAGTGACTGGAGAGATGGCTTAGCTGTTAAACGGTACTTACTGCTCTTCCAGTGTACCTGAGTTTGGTTTTAACACCCACACTCACAACAGCCTGCAACTCCAGCTCCAGGGGCTCTAACTCCCCCTTCTGGCCTCTGCAGGCAGCCAGACACATGTGGCATACATTCACACAGACACACAAATATAAAAATAAGTATAAATCTTTCAAACAAAAAATAAAAATAAATCTCAAAAAAAAATTCAGTAGCACCGGGTGTGGTGGCACAAGCCTTTAATTCCAGCACTGGGGAAGCAGAGGCAGGCTAATCTCTGTGAGTTCTGGGCCAGCCTGGTCTACCACTCACATAGTGAGTTCCAGGTCAGCTGGGGCTACAGGGAGACCCTGTCCCAAAAAGAGAAAAAAAAAATTAGTAGCGTGTTCAAAATTCACTTTGTTGCCTTGAGAGAAAAGCTCGCCTGCTCCATTTGTCTAGTAACTGCATCTTATGTATTAAGACACGCTCATTCAGCATTTCCATGCATGTTTTCTGAGGATTTCCAAAATCTTTTAGGATCTAAATTTGATTAAAAAAAAAAAAGAGGGAGCCAAGGCGTTAGAACAAGTATTTAAAGAAAGACCCCACACAACTCAGCTCTTGGTGCAGGAATAGACTCAATCCAGCCCCCTGGATTAGTTCACAGAGGAACTGGAGAAGGATAAAGTCAGTAACTCTCAGTATTAATAGTCTAGGAGAAAAGAAAACAAATGTGAGAAAAAAATGTCAGTGAAAGCCAGGATGTCTGAGGAGGGAGGCAGATCATGGACCCAGTGAGGAAGGTGTGTAGTCCTACCAGAAAAAAAAAATAGATTGTGGACATAGAGAGAGAGGCACCCACTGAATGCAATCAATATCAACTGTCAGCAAGGGAGCACACAGCACAGGACTGCGTCAAAGCTGGGACTAGAGTCCTTGAAGTCCTCAGTCTTACAGAAGTGTTTCAACAGCTTTGGAAGGATGGGGAGAACCAGAGATCACACCCACTACATGAAAACAGCTACACAGCAACAATATGGCTGTCAAGCTCTAGTTGGGCTGTGGTTTAGGCACTGTGGAAATTTGCGTGTACTTGCTTTGACATGCAGAGATATCTTCACTTTTTTGAAACAGGGTCTCCCTGTAGCCCCAGCTGTCCTGGAACTCACTATGTAGACCAGCTGGCCTCTGCCTGCCTCTGCCTCCAGAGTGCTGGGATTAAAGGTGTGTGCCACCACACCCGGCTTAGGATAGACTTTTTTAAAAACAAGATAATGAAAACAAAAACAAATCCAACTATATGAGAATTAGGAATTTCTGCTCATCAGGAAATGTGAGAAAAGGAATCGAAAGACAAGCCATCTGGAAAAGATGTTTGAAACTCCTAATACGGACAAAGTATCTAGAGTAAAAAGTACTGTAATTTGATATGAAAAAGACCAGCAAATCAAAAGAATAGGCAAGAGACATGAGCAGACGGTTCATGTTTCCAAAAGAGGAAATGCTAATGGCTAATAAACAAGCAAAATATGCACAACATCATTAGAAATCAGGGAAATGCAAATTGAAATCAAAATACCATTTTACACCCACAAAACTGGCAAAATTAAGTATGGGTGAAGATGTGATGCCATGGGAGCTCACATGCTGCTGGTGGGAGTACTGACTGGTACAATCACTATTAGCCATCATCTTGGACACTGAACATATGTGGAGCCCATGATCCAGAAATTGCACTCGCTAGCTAGATGGCACTGGATCTGCTCCCTCACCTTCCTCTGCCTCTGTGTCCTCATATGAAGGGCACTGTAATGACACTAATTCACACGGCTGCCAAGGGATTCATCCATAAAAAGCAAGGAAAATGTAGTCCAGCCACAGTAAGCTCACTCTGGACTCAACACTGCATATGATGCACATCAGAACGCTTATGAGCACCATCTGCAGCTCAGTAAACTGTGGTACAGCCGCAACACAATGTGACCCAGTGGTGAAAATGAACAAATAAAGCTCACATTGCAATATGAATTTCTCTGTAAACATAATACTGAGTGAAAACAAAGCCAAGTTAGAGAAGACCACATATAGTGTACCACATGAAATTCAAAACCAAGCAAAACTAATCTAGTAATTGTGTAGGGACATCTGGTACAACTCTAAAGGACAGGATGACACATAAACAAAAGGTGATTGGGACGTTTAAGGAAACACAGTAAGCACGAATGTCTGGAGCTGTGGAAAGGCAAACAGAAGCTAGACTCTATGGTAGGGACTTTGATTTGCTCATGATGGAGATACTGATGGAGCACCGTTATATGTTATTCATGCATGATCACTCTGCTGCTGGGGGTGAGGAGAACAGGAAAACCTATAAATCAGGAGGTTAAAGCTGTGCTCCAGCCAAGACAGGAGGAAAGTTTGTTCTCAAGTAGTGAGATGGATAGAGAATAGAATCCAGAAGCATTCTGGTAGATTACACATCTTGCTAACTGACTGAATGCAGGGCCTGGGGAAAAATAAAACTTTACCATGCATCTGAGGTTTTGGTTGAGCAACAGGGTAAATGGTAGTACCATTTAATGAGATGAAGGAGAAGGAGACAGGGAATTCTGGAATGGAGCTGAGACATCTTGACTATCCAGGTGGAAACATTAGGTAGTTGGTTGCAGGAGAATCCCACTCAAGAGAAAGATCAGGTTATAGAAGTAGACTTAGGAATCAAGGCACAAGGGTGATTTCTGAAGCAACAAGGTCAGCTGGGATCTTCCAGAGGAGTTCAAATAGAAAAGACAGAAGGCCAAGGATAGACTTCTGACAGGTGAGGAAGACTGAGGAGCTGTCAGTGTAGAGGGAAAACAAAGGTCGCACATCCTTAAACTCTGAGAAGAAAAAGAACTTAGGAAGGAGTGTCAGATGAAGTTGAGAAGTTGAAGGAGCTCAGGATAAATGCTGACTGGTAGATTTGGTAAATGGTGAGCATTAGTGACTCCAATCCTAGACATTTCAGTAGAGCATGGAAAACAAGACCTTGAACAAAAGGTGCTTCCTCTTCAACTATAAGCAGCTACAGATAAAGATGAGAATAGAGCAAGATTTCAAGCTGGAAAAAAGAGCAATGTGACACAGGGGCAGGAACGAAACTTTACTTCATTTCCATTAGGACCAGCAGGTCACTCTACCTTCCACACCGCCAGCCTTTGTTACGGTGCTAGGGCCAAAGGAGCCTGTCTGACTCTCCTTGTGGTCTCAGGGTTCCCATTAAGAGAAATGTGGTTTTATCTGAAAGCACAGGAAAGAGACTGGAGAACTGAATATGATGAGTCATGGTATAAATTCAAAGGCTTTTAAAAAGTAGCTCTTTATGTTTTAATGACACGCGCAAGAAAAAGGACACCTCAGAGAAGCATCAGGTAAGGTCCAATCATGTTCTCTTGCAGCACCAGCCCAAAATCAGGGGCTGTGTCTACAGTCATAAGTGAGGTGATCTCTATTTCCTCTGCAATGAGTCTTAAATAATAAACTGCGTCACATCCACAGATGAAACCTTTTAATTCTGTGGCGTTCAAAAGAAGCGCAGCAATAGCTAAATATGAATAACTTTGCCCCATTTCCCAGTTCTGGAAGCATCACAGGCATCTAGACACTTCTGCTTCACAAAAACCAAAGAGCCAAGAAAGGAAACGCTCCACCGCTACTTCAGCTTCTGTCCCTTTATCACCAGTGGTTAGAAGCGTGCCATCTGTCCTTACTTCCTTCTCTTCTTCAAGTACTCAGCTGCTGGCAGATTCTTACCATTCTTTTTTGCTTTTTTTTTTTTGTCTTTTTGAGACAGGGTCTCTCTGTAGACCCAGCTGGCCTGGAACTCACTATGTAGACCAGGCTGGCCTCGAACTCACAGAGATCTGCCTGCCTCTGCCTCCCAAGAGCTAGGACTAAAGGCGTGCGCCACCACGCCCGGCTGAGATGCCACTGAGAAAGTGGAGTGATCAGGATTCAAGTTGTCTTTCTCTACCAAGACAATGAACATTTTCAAAAGTAGGTCACATTGGGGTCTGAATAATTTGTCATTTTACTTTTAAATGGTACATTTATAAGTACTGTACAGTCAGCTGGTTTTCTGTTTATGTGGAGATAATGGCATCTCTCTTTCATCTTCCTACCTATTCCAGGCCAAGGCAAAACCCCTATTTCTCCAGAAAAATATAGAGCTGCTAGGGTGGAAGTGGGGGAGACAGGATAATCCTTAGGCATTTCTGACAAAAGGGCTTCATCCAGAGGAAAGCTATTATCTATTGTTTGAAACCATGGGATTTAAAACACTACGTCAGGAAGGAATTAAGGAGATGTGCAGGTTAGTTTTCATCAAGGACACAAACTAGAGTCATTTGGGAAGAGTGGTCTGTGGGCATGTCTGTGGAGCATTTTCTTGATTACTAATTGACACAGGACCCAATCTACTGTGGGTGGTGATCCCTGGACAGGTGGGGCTGAGCTATATAAGAAGAGTAGCTGAGCAAGCCAGAGGAAGCAAGGCTAAAGTTAGCAGGGTTCCTTCATGGTCTCTGCTTCAGTTCCTGCCTTCATGTTCCTGCTTGACCTCCTGCCTGACCTCCCTCAATGATGGACTATGCCATGGAAGTGTTAGCCAAATAAATCGTTTCCTACCTGTGGGACCCTGACTTGTCTAACTGCTTCTTTCTGCTTCTGTAATTTGCCTGGCTTAAGGCGGCACTAACTCCATTTTGACTAGCTATAGATCAAACAAGCCCGAGCATATAGCAGCCTTCTAAGGTAAAAACAGAAACTTCTGGCCCCACAGATAACAGTCAGTGCATTCCAATGCCCTAAAGACAGCCCCTACCAATAAGAATCCTCCCTGTACTCAGAGCATAGGACCATCCAATCATTTCGCGCGGGCTTCTGTGAAACTTCCCTGTAAAAGCCTACCTCACCCTAGATCGGGGCTCTCAGTACGGATCCGCTGCGTCAGTGAAATCTGAGGGCCCGAGCTTAAGCCTGAATAAAGGCTCTTTACTGCTGCATACACTCCGGACTCCTTGGTAGTCATTGGGGGGGTCACGAGATCTGGGCATAACACTACCCAAGTTGCTTTTAGTCAGTCTTTTATCACAGAAACAGAAAAGTTAAAACAGGAGGTACCATCTCAAAATTGGTATATTATTTCAAGCTGAAGTCACTTGGGGAACTGGAGATTCATTGGGGACATTTGGCCTGTCTTTGCTTACATGCAGCAAGCCATAAGGATTGACTATTCTGGGAGCAATGGCCTCACAATACCAGGCTGGAAAACAGCTTTCTTCACTAGAGACTGGTAATTTGGGGCAGCAATGACCTGAATAAACAAACTCTGAAGGGATCTTCATTTAACACTAGCTTCACACTCCTTGCCCAGACATCTTTTGGTGACATCCCAAGAATTTACTACCCTAGTCCAGATTCCCATTTGTCTTGTCCTCCCCTTCAGATTTGTTATTTGTCTGAAATGTAAAAAACACCATGCTTTAGTCATTTCTTTTTACTTCACTCTCTTGTTAAGACTCTCAGTACATGTGAAGTTAGTAAATTGGTTATGCTTTTGAGGAGATCCAAGGACAGTGTGGGAAACGGTTCTCTCTTTCTACCAAATCAGCAGGCTTGGTGGCAAGCACCTTTACCTGCTAAGCTATCTAGCCAGTTCCACTTCAATATTAAACTGGGTTTTGTTCACCCTTTTTTCCCCCAACACCTGGGAAGAAGCTATTTTCTAATTAGTTAGAGACCCAAGCATTCATCTAATTCAGCAGCAACCTCTTCTCGGCTAGTAATGCTCATTTCTGTCTCCTTTTTCCACTCTAGCTTGCTTTCTGAGACAGTCTCACTGTTTAGCCTAGGTTGGCCTAGACTTTGCAATCCTCCTGCCTTGTGCCTACTGGAAGCTGAGATTACAGGTGTGTGCTACCACACCCAGCTCCTAGTTTTTTTTTTTTTTTTTAGAAGAAGCATTTCATTACAGCTTTAACATATTCAATAACAATTTACAGAGCAAAGATACATCTCTTTCAAAAGTGGCTATAAAATTTTTAGGTTCACAGTTGAATTAACAGTTATACAATACTGAACTAAGTATAAACCCTGTAAGACATAAAGTTGAATGAGTTTTTAATCTTTTAAAAAGATCTCCATTTTAAAATATATTGTTTCTTACAGAAAGATTCATTGTTTTTGCTAATAACACTTAGATGTTGGTGCATGTGTCTCTAACCTGTATCTGATTATTACTAGTCATGGTCGGTTGCCCTTGGATCCTTGGCACCTACCTGTGTATGGATATAAAGTCCTCGGGTAGATTTCAATGGTAATGTTTATCACCTCTACCAGTTAACATGACATAAATTTTTATGCTTCCTCCTCAAATATAACTCATTAAAAAAAATTTTTTGTGTGTGTGTATATCACACAGAACATCCCAAACAATCTTACTCATCTATATACCCACTTCCCAGATGGCAGCCCCCCCACAATGGCACCCTTTTACTTTGTCTTCCCTGCTACTGTCTGCTGTGGTGTGGGCACCTCCAGCCGTTTCCCAGTACTTGTTCATCTAGTCAGCCTATCTAGAGGTCTTTGTTTTAGGAAGGTCAGCTGTTCCTCATCTAGCAGCAGTCAGTTGTCAATATTCCTTTAGTTTAGATTGGGGTCTGCTGTTCATTTTCCCAGCTTTATGTTGGGTTACTATCTGGGAGCCTCTTGGGCCACTGTGGCCAATAACTCAAAAGAAGGTATCGCCTATCTGGCATTGTTTCTTGTTATGTAGCCAATAGCTAAACATATGGACTCTTAAAAAGCGAAGCCAGCCATGGTAGAGCAGGACCTTTGACTTCTCTTCTCATAGACAAACTGGTAAAAGAAAGGCACCAGGGGCTTCTCCCAAGCCCATGTGACCCCTGAGGAACAGATCCTCAAACAGCCTTAAGAGTAAAAATAAATAGGTTTATCTGGGCCCCAAAAAGGAAAGTATAACCTAGCATCTTTTTAACAACTACTCTTCTGCCACTTCATTGACTTGTATGTCTCATTCCCTGCAGTGCTTTGTGACCTCCAGTTACCACAGAGCAGCACTTCCTGTTGCAATCTATTTCAGAGGCTAACAGAACTTTTGCAGAGAGGAAAGTAGCAGTGACTGTGCTGGCACTCACAGAGCACTTCACTCTGCTTTGCGCTCTTCCAGATGGCTCACCTAATTTCTTCACCTTATTTTTTCCTCACTCTTACAAATGTGCAGCCTGAGACCGAAATTGGTAAAACAGTGGACTCAGAATAAAAAGTGAGAGAGGTGAGCTCTGGAGTTCATGTACTTAGCCACTATGCAAGCAAAACTACAGCAGAAATAATGACAAATATGTCCTATTAGAGGAGAGGTTAGAAATGAATTTTAAACCGGGCATGGTGACACATACCTTTAATCCCAACACTTGGGAGGCAGAGACAGGTGGATCTTTGTGAGTTTGAGACCAGCCTGGGCTGTATAACAAGTTCCAGGGCAGCTAGGGCTACAGGGAGACCCTGTCTCAAAAAGACAACAAAAAAAAAGAAGAATTTTAAGAAGTAATTTTCCATATATCCCACATTTCCTTCGGTGGTCATGCATTAATTTTGTAATTGGAAAATTATTATTCTAAATGGAGAAAAGTACCAACATGAGGGGGGATAACAGTAATGGTAAAAATTAACAGTGTGAGTTGGACACAGCTATATGTAACTTAATACTCAGAACAACTATAACATAACCTTCATCTCATAGAGAAGTTGAAGCACAGAGAAGTCCAGTAGCTTGCCTGAGAGCTTGCAGGTGTAGCAGCCAGGATGCGTCTACTTGCCTGGCTTAGATATGAAACTCTGGTGTCAATCCATCTGGCCCTCAGCTAGCGTTCACCAAACTAGACAAAGAATTAATTCCAGCTACTTGCAAAGTCAATGCAGGAGGACTTCAAGTTCAACACCAGATGGGACACCTTGTTGAGACACTGTCTCAAAATAATATCAAAAGGGCTCAGTGGGACTGATCTCCAGCACTGTGAGGCAGAAACAGGGGTATGGGTATCTGAGAGCCACCCCTTGCCCCTCGCCCTCTGTACTATAGACCTTGTATTCTCCCTTCTTGGAGGCCTGCACTGTTCTGCCTCCTAAAGCTTTTGATAGTTCTACCTTAAGTCTTCCCCCACACCTTGGGTGCTGAAGGACAAGGGCTGTGTCTTCCTCTTTCTTGGATCCCTCCAACTTCTAACACAGTGATGTGAAAGGAACTAGAAAATATCTAGTTGACTTAATTAAAACCATCTAGTGTAAATATACTAAGGAAGAAAAGACACGTGCTTCACCCCACTAAGCGTAAAACCTGTGTTTTCATCCAACAGCCTTTTTTAACTGGACAACACTAGCTCAGATTAAAGGGCAATAAATTACTCCTTTCTAAACAGTGTCACAAATGCAGAATATTTTCTCCCTTTGCCATTAGATGAGTTGGGCACATTGCCAAATCTTTTGATTAGGTCCTATGGTTAATTCCTTAATCTATTAGCAAGCATTTTTGTCTTATTTTTATTTTTTTGGTCTTTTTGAGACAGGGTCTCCCTGTAGCCCCAGCTGGCCTGGAACTCACTATGTAGACCAGGCTGGCCTTGAACTCACAGAGATCCGCCTGCCTCTGTCTCCTGAGTGCTGGGACTAAAGGTGTGCGCCACCGCACCCAGCTTTATTTATTTATTTATTTATTTGTTTATTTATTTATTTATTTATTTTTTGAGAAGAACAGAGTCTCCCTGTAGCTACAACAGTTGGCCTAGAACTCATTATGTAGACCAGGCTGGCCTCCATCTCAGAGATCTTCCTGCCTCTGCCTCCCAAGGGCTGGGATTAAAACCACAAGGCCCAGGTTTTTTTCTTTTTAAATGCAGGGAGACAAGGTCTAGCAATAGCCCAGGCTGGCCTGGAACTTGCAATCCTACCACCTCATCTTCTCAAGTGCTGGGATTACAGGTATGAACCATCATGCCTAGTACATTTGTGCCTTAAAAAAATCTTTTATTGCCAGGGCGTGGTGGCGCATACCTTTAATCCCAGGAGGCAGAGGCAGGCAGATTTCTGTGAGTTCAAGTACAGCCTGGTCTACATAGTGAGTTCCAGGACAGCTGGGACTACTGGAAGACCCTGTCTCAAAAAAAAAAAAAACCCTTTTATTATTACATTCATGTGCGTATATGGGGGGGGTGTTCAGTCTTGGTGGCTAGTACCTTTACCCACCGAGCCATAGCGCCAGTCCCACATCTGTGCCTTTTAGAAAGAAAATTCCTCAACTGTCATCTTAGTAGGGTTAGGGAGACAGCAAATACAGTAGATCACATATCTCCATCTTTTCTATAAGCCCCATCCAGATTTCTGCTCATCTGTCACTGGCAACAATTTTTCAAACTGGCTGTATCACTTTACATTCTCAACAGAAAAGCACGAAAGTTCTACCTGTTCTTCATTTTGCCAACACTAGGCGTAAATTACCACTTGGTATTATCAAATTTTAGTGATTATCGTGGGTATGCGGTGGTAGTTCATTATGGTTTTAAAGTGCTTTTCCTTGATGATTAATATATCCTTTCATGTAGCTCCAGGCTATTTTCTTTTTAATCTTATACCTTGTGAGAAAGCCTTTCAAATCTCAACTATTTTTAAAAATGAGGTTATCTTATTAAGTTATAAGACGTCTTTACAGTCCTTGACCAAATGTATACTTTGCAGTCATTTCATCCAAGTCTGAAGCTTACCTTTCTTTTTTCCCCATTTTCGATTCTTAAGTACAACTTAAAATTCATTTTTGTGCTTTTCTGCATCCTACTTATGAAAACCTTTCATACCTAGAGATGACATGAATATTTTGTTCTTCCAGACACTTGAAGATTTGTTTTACTTTACAGTCCTGAAGACTGAACCCAGAGCCTTGTGCACACTGGGCAAGCACTGCACCCCTAAGCTATCTCTTCATCCCAGTGCTTTATAGTTGTAACTCTCTGAGGCCTTTCACCCATTTAGGGTATTATCTTCCGTTGACAGACTTAGGTAAGGGATAATTTCATTTTCTTACATCTACATGTTCACTGTTCCTGAAAGACTTTCCTACTGATTACACTTGGCACCTTTGCTGAAAATCAATGGTGCACATATCCATGGTCTACTTCAGTCTCCTTTCATTAATGCAAGTCTGCTCCTTTGCAGCACCACAGCTTGATGGCCCTAGAAGTTGGTCTGCTAATATTTGCTCTTTTAAAAACTGGTTCTGGCCAGGCATGGTGGTGCAGGCCTTTAATCCCAGCACCTAGGAAGCGGAGGCAGGCAGATCTGTGTTAGATCGAGACCAGCCTGGTCTACATAGTGAGTTCCAGGGCAGCTGTGGCTACAGGGAGACCCTATCTCAAAAAGACCAAAAGAACGGGGCTGGAGAGATGGCTCAGCAGTTAAGAGCACTGATTGTTCTTGCAGAAGATCTGGGTTCAATTCCCAGCATCCACATGGTAACTAACAGCCACCCTTAACTCCAGTTCGAGGGGGATCTGATGCCCTCTTTTGACCTCCAAGGGCAATGCAGGACATGGGTGCATCTACCTATAAGCAAACCATACACTCATACACATAAAATAAAAATAATAAATCTTTAAAAAAATAAAAATCCAGGTGTGGTGGCACATGCCTTTAATCCTAGCACTTGGGAGGTAGAGGTAGGCAGATCTCTGTGAGTAAAAAGACTCCCCCCCAAAAAAAAGACCAAATAAAATGAGAATGATAGAAAAAAAAATACCCAACATTGACATCTGGCCTCCATGTACATGTTCACACACCTGGAGTACCAGCACACACAAGAACATATATGCATACAAGCATAAAAAGAAATTAGCATGTTGGTTCTAAAATGTGTATGAAAATGGAAAAATATCTAGAATAGTTTCAATGAGCTGTGAAGTATTCCATGCTCCTCCTTCTTCAGAAGGGGTCTGTGTATAATCAGAATTATGTTTAACAGAATAAAAGAACAATCCATTTGGGATTAGGCTTTTCTTTGTGAAAAGGTTTTACTGCCTGTCCTGCAAGATGGAACCTATACCTGGCACCATTATCAGGGACAAGAACCTGTGGCTAGATAGGTCACAGGCCCTAGGGGAGAACCTACTACTAATATTCTTATATTTAGTAATAAACATAGTATTAGATGACTCCTAATGACTATGGCCATATCCAAAATAGAACATCTTTCAAACCTCATCAGAGAAACCATTTTGTTACAATAGAAAACAATTATCACTGTGACCCACAACTGGTCAACATGCGGAGAATAAGAGTGAGGAGTGCTCAGCCCCAAATGGGACATCTATGTTACACCCTCTCCCCAAAGCCAGGGATTTTCATGGAAAAGGGGGCAGAAAGATCATTAAGAGACAGAGGTGGAATTATGACTATAAGGAAAACAGTGTTCTCCAGGCAGCAGGGCAGCTATACATATGAACTCATAGCAATTGTGGCAGCATGCACAAGACCTTCTTAAGTTTAAGCCAGACAAAATCCCAGCATGAAGGGGGATTGGTGGGCACCAGGTTCCACCCCAGCTGAAGAATTATTGGCATTTGCTAGCTGCTAGGATGGGAAGAGTCAGTTCTTACATTCCAGGGCAAGTTCCACACCCAAGAGTATTAGGAACACATACTGGACTCAATTGGGGGGTGGAGGATGAACACAAAGTTGGGTTGGAGCGGAAATGGAGGTGGACCTGGGAGGTGTTGGGGGAGGGGAGAATACAATAAAAATACATTGTATAAAGTTCTCAAAGAATTAATAATCTTTTTTCTTTTTAAGTCAACAAATCTTATTTTCTTGTAAAAACATAATTTTAAAAGAGGGAAGCAGAATTTGAAATAAATCAGAAGACATCTTCATGTTACATTCTTTTCATACACTTCAAACTTGTACTTGATGTCATTTTCCTTTAGACCTCAGAAAGAACACTTGGGCATTCTGGGAGAACCTTGTATTTCTCCAAATCAATTTTTTGAAAAAACAAGTCACTTTCAAATTCTTGCATGATCCTCGTCTCAAATAGTTTAAGAAGTCCTGGCTGATTCCTGGTTCCTTATAAAGAGAACTGACTCCAACTATCCAAACCACATCTACTCTATTTGCTAATTCTGGTTTTTCAGTAAGTTTTAAAGCATTATCCAGACTTTTGGCAAGAAAATGAGCTCTGGGGCTGGAGAGATGGCTCAGGGGTTAAGAGCACTGACTGCTCTTGCAGAGGACCCGGGTTCAATTCCCAGCACCCACATGGCAGCTACAAACCATCCTTAACTCCAGTTCCAGGGGAATCTGAAGCCCTCTTCTGACCTCCACAGCATTGCATGACACAGGTGCACTCACATACACGCAGGCAATACACTCATACACATAAATAAAAATAAGAAATAAAATATAAAAAAAGAGAAAAAAAAAACAACCCAAAAACAGAAAATGAGCTCCTGGTGGAGGTTCCTTGAGCTCTCCACTGAGAACAGTGTTAGTGCGGTCCTTTAATGGTCAATTCTTCTCAGGAATAGAGAACCAGGATTTCCTGCCCATGATCACCAGATTCTGTTTACCTTCTACTGAAGAGGTTATGGTCATTCTTTGGAAGTACTTGAACTTGGCCGTGCTCGGGGGCCAGGGCAGATCTCCATTCTTACTGATGCTCCATGTTCTGGGACACCAAGACGATGTAGCTTAGTGGATGAACCAAGAAAGCAGCAGCTACCACCTCCTTGGGACCCTGAACACCAGGTTGCCTGTTGAGTTGTGTGGGAATTTCTTTTTTTCTTTTTTTAAAACAGCGTCTTACTATGTAGCCCTGACTGGTCTGGAACTTGCTATATAGACCAGGCTAGCCTTGAACTCAGAGATCTGCCTGCCTCTGCCTCCCAAGTGCTGGGATTAAAGATGTGTGCCACCATGACTGGTAAAATGTTTTTAAGTTTTAAAATTTGTTGTTTGTATTTTATGTGTACTCGTGTATTGCCTACATGTATGTCAGTGCAATCGCTCATGGAAGACAGAAGAGGGTGTCAGATCCCCTGGAACTGTAGCTACAAATGGTTAAGCTGCCAGGTGGGTGCTGGGATTTGAACCCAGGTCCTCTGCAAGAACAGCCAGTGCTCTTAACTACTAAGCCATCTTTTCAGCCCCTTAAGGTTTTTTTTAAAGTTTATTTTATTTTTTAAATTTTAAAAAAATTTAATAACCACATGATTAGAAGAAGCATTTCATTACAGCTTTAACATATTCAGTAACACATTCCAGAGCAAGGATCTTTCAAACATGGCTATAAATTTTTAGGTTCACAGTTGAATTAATACAGTCATACAATATTGAACTCAGTATAAATCCAGTAAGACATAAAATTTGAATGAGTTTTTACCCTTTAAAGAAGATCTCCATTTCACTTTAAGATATACTGTTTCCTACATTTTTAATGCTACTAACACTTGTTTGCACATGTGTCTTTAATCTCTATGTATCTGATTATAACTAGTCACAGTCGGTTACACTTAGTT
>NW_008358795.1:1035746-1041548 GCF_000622305.1 Nannospalax galili | reverse complement strand
ACATACTCAATAACAGTTTCCAGAGCAAAGATACATCTCTTTCAAAAGTGGCTATAAAATTTTTAGGTTCGTGTTGAATTAATACAGTTATACAATACTGAACTCAGTATAAGCCCTGTAAGACATAAAATTGAGTGAGTTTTTAACCTTTAAAAAAGATCTCCATTTCATTTTAGGATATATTGTTCCTTGCAGAAAGACTCATTGTTTTTCAGCCCCTTAAGCTTTTTTGTTTTTTTTGTTTTGTTTTGTTTTGGTTTGGTTTGGTTTTTCTGAGACAGGGTCTCCCTGTAGCCCCAGCTGTCCTGAAACTTACTATGTAGACCATGCTGGTCTTGAACTCACAGAGATCCACCTGCCTCTGTCTCCCGAGTGCTGGGATTAAAGGCGTGTGCCACCGTGCCCGGCTATACCCCTTAAGTTTTTAAAAAATTATTTAAAATGTATTTTTATGTGTCTGAGTGTTTTGCCTGCGTGTATGGCAGTGTACAATGTGCATGGAATGCCCCATGAGGCCAGAAGAGGGCACTGTATCCCCTAGAACTGGTGTTACGGATGCTGAGCCTTCTCTCCAGTCCCTCACACTGTGACTTTTAAGAACTGAGTTCATGGACTTTTGTTTTTGAAAAGGGACCATGGAATCAGGTCCTATTCTTGTTTATACAGCCACCTGGGAATCATAGAAACCCAAACAGCTTTGCTACAGGAGGGATGGCTTGGGGTTTAAGAGCACTGGCTGCTCTTGCAGAGGACCCTGGTTTCAGGTTCCCAGCACCTACATGGGGGCTAACAACAGATCATAACTCCAGTTCTAGGGGATCCAACACCCTCTATGGCCTTTTGAGGTGCATTTACATACATGCAGGCAAAACACTCATACATATAAAAAAAACAATAAATTTTTTTCCTTTTTTTTTTGTCTTTTTGAGACAGGGTCTTCCTGTAACCCCAGCTGGCCTGGAACCCCCTCTGTAGACCAGGTTGGCCTTAAACTCACAGAGATCCACCTGCCTCTACCTTTTGAGTGCTGGAATTAAAAGCGTGTGCCACCATCCTGGCTAAAAAAATTTTTTATTTAGATTTTTACTTAGAAATTCAATTTATTATAGGAGCAATAATTCTTGGAACACTGAGATGGAAGGATCACAGTTCTGACGCCAGCTTGGGCTATGAACCAAAATCTGCCTTAATTTTTATTTTATTTTATTTTATTTTTTTAAAGTCTTTTTGAGACAGGGTCTCTTTGTAGCCACAGTTGGCACCTGGCCTGGAACTTGCTATGGAAACCAGGCTGGCCTCAATCTCATAGTGATTCAGCTGCCTCTGCCTCCCAAGTGCTAGGATTAAAGGTATGAAACACCATGCCTGCCTTTTATTTTACTCTTTATATAGTGCTAATGAGATTCCTACTCCTGTGTAGATTTGGTCATTTGTGTCTTTCAAGAAATGTGTCCTAGGGCTGGAGAGATGGCTTAGACATTATGAGCACTTCCTGACCTTCAAGAGCCAGGACCTGGGTTTGGTTCCCAGCACCCATATGGCTGCTAAATAATTACCCATAACTCAAGTTCTAGGGGCTCTGACACCCTCTTCTGATCTCCATAAGTATTACATGCATGTGGTACACTTACATACATGTAGGCAAAACACAAAAAATTAAAAAATTTTCAAAGAAATGTGGGGCTTGGAGAGATGGCTCAATGGTTAAAATTACACTGGCTGCTCTTCCAGAGGATTCTCAGGTTCAGTTCCCAGCACACATACGGTAGCTAACAACCTTCCATAATTCCAGTAACAGGGGATCCAACCGCCTCGTCTGGCCTTCAAAGTCATTTTATGCATGTGATACACTTAACATGCATGCAAGCAAAACATTCATGTATGTAAAATAAAAATTTAAAAAAGAAATCTTTTTTAAAATTTTCTTATTTTTTTAAATTTTATTTTTTGGTCTTTTTGAGACAGGGTCTCCCTGTGGCCCCAGCTGTCCTGGAACTCATTATGTAGACCAGGCTGGCCTTGAACTCACAGACATCTGCCTGCCTCTGCCTCCTGAGTGCTGGGATTAAAGGCGTGCGCCACCACGCCCAGCTATTTTTTAAAATTTTATGTGCATGCTTGTATTGCCTGCATGTAGGTAAGTGCACCTGTGTTGTGCATGGAGGGCAGAAGAGGCTGTTGGATACCCTGGGACTGGAGTTACAGACAGTTTTTAGCTGCCATATGGGTGCTGGGATTCAAACCCAGGTCTTCTGCAAAAACAACCAGTGTTCTTAACAGCTGAGCCATCTCTCCAGCCCCCGAAATGTGTTCTTTTTGAGACAGGGTAGCTGTCCTGGAACTCATGATGTAGATCAGGCTGAACTTGATCTCACAGAGATCTGTCTGCCTCTGCCTCCTGGGTGCTGGGATTAAAGGCATATACCACCATGCCTGGCAAGAAATGTGTTCTTAATTTATTTATTTATTTTATTTATTTATTTATTTTTTGTCTTTTAGAGACAGGGTCTCCTAATAGCCCCAGCTGTCCTGGAACTCACTATGTAGACAGGCTGACCTTGAGCTCACATCTCTTGGTCTCGGCCTGCGTCTGCCTCCTGAGTGCTGGGATTAAAGGTGTGCACCACGCCAGCCTAATTTATTAATTTTTTGAGACAGTGTCTCAACTCTGTAGTTCAGGTTATCCTGGAACTTACCATGTAACCCAGACTAGCCTTGCATTCATGGAAATCCTGTCTCAGCCTTCCAAGCGGTGGGATTACAGGTATTGACCACTATACCTGGCTAGTTCCTTTTACTTTGACATTTGCTGATATAAAATTGTTCATAATACTCCCTTATTATCCCCAAAGCTGGAGGCCCTGTAATGGTGTCCCCTCTTCTACTACTAATGCTTATAATTCAAATAGTCTTTTTTCTTACATCACTCCAGTGGTTTACTGCATTAACTTCTGTTACATTTATTTGGGTGTGTGTATACTACTCGTTTGCTGTTGTTTCTCCCAATGCTGTCCTCCTGCCCCCATTTTTCTCTTCCCTTCCTGGGATCCTGCTTCTCCACATGTTTAGCAATTGTAGACAGAAAGCTGGACACTGAAGATACTGCAGAATTCTGGTCCTGCTCCGTCCCTCTGAGGATGTTGGGGGTTACTTGTTTTATCCAATAGGCAGTTAGCTTGCCTGGATTCACACTGGACATGTGAGTCTGTGGTGTGCAGCAGCTGCTCTCTCTGCCCTGATCTTGCAGATCCTGGCTACTGCTTTTGGAGACTGGTACCCTGGGGTCTGGTCTCCTTGCACCTATGTGATTTGGCTGACAGCCAAGGATCTGGGCAGCTTGTTTTTAGATGCAAGGCTTACTCTGATTTTAGTGTGGTTCTTTTTTGTGCTTTCCCCTTAATTTTCCAGCTGGACAGCCCATCCTGGGGTTTGTCTTCTGATACCCAAGTCACTAAAAGCTTCAGCTTTCCATTGCCTGAGCAGTGCATGGTTTAGAAGGGCAGGTGACTGCATGGCAGAACATTTGCCTAACATGTTTAAGATCCTAGGTTTAATCCCAAGTATGGTACAAATAAAACAGCAAATGGTACAAATAAAAACAATTTTAAATTAAAAAAAATATTTTTGAGACAGAGTCTCCCTGTAGATCCATCTGGCCTGGCACTCACCATGCAGAGATCTGCCTGCTTCTTCTTCCTGAGGGGTGGACTAAAGATGTGTGCCACCATGCCTGGTTAAAAGACAAATTTTTTTAAAGGAAGAAAAAAAGCACCAAATTCACAGATTTTATCTATGTAAATATGTCTTTCAAAGGGAGATTTTTCTGTGGTCTCTGTCTACCTTTTTTTTGTTTCTTTGGCTGGCTGGTTGGCTTTTAATTTTACTTTCTGGGGTCTTCTTTAAATATTTGGAATGAGGTTTAACAGACAATCAGGAATTTAGGGGTTGTGACTTCTGCAATTCTCTCTGCTTCCAGCACTTACTTGCCCCTGAATTTTCCTGCCTGGCCTCTCCTCTCCACCACATGGCTGCAGATTTCCACCGTCATTTCATTCTACCTTAATTAGCCATGTAGGGAGCAGACCATCTGGCAAAAAGTCACAAACATGCGATTCCTGCTTTTTTTGGTTCTATGGAGCCTTCATGTGCTTTTACCAATTCTAAGATTTTGTCCAGATTTACTGCTGTCTATGGGAGCATTTGAACAACCACTTCACCCCATCTTCCTTAACAGAAATTTCCCCTTTGGTTAAAAAAATAACCCCTTACTTTTAAAACATAGTACTGCTAGACAGGGTGGCACATGTCTATATATGCTGGAACTTGGGAGGATGAGGCAGGGAGTTATACAGTTCAAGGCCCATTTAGGCTACATAGTGACACCCTATCTCAAAAAAAAAAAATTATTTAAAATCATCAAAGAAGGGCAGTTCAGTGGGTAAACTGCTGCACAAGCATGAAAACCTAAGTTCAGATCTCCAACACCCACGTAAAAGCTTGGTATAGAGGTGTACGTCTTTAACTCTGGTACTATGGGGCCTAAGGAAGCAAATTCTGGAGGCCCATTAGCCAAAACAGGGAGCACCAGGTTTAATGAAAGACTGTCTCCAAAACTAAGGTAGAGGGCTAGAAAGATGGCTCAGCGGTTAAAAAGCACTGGCTGCTCTTCCAGAGGACCTGGGTTAGGGTCCCAGCACCATCTGTAATTCTAGTCCAGGGAATCCAATGTCCTCTTCTGGCCTTCACAGGTATTGTATGCATGGGTACACTTTCATACACGCAGGCAAAACATTGATATACATAAAAATAAAAACAAATTAAAAAAAAAAAACTAAGGTGAAAAGCAATGGAGGATGTCAACCTCTGGCTTAAATACTGACACACATCTTCATACAGTGCATACACACGTGCGCACACACACACACACACACACACACACAGCATGAAGTGTTAAAATAAGGAAGAGGGTAGAGCTGTAGCTCAGTGGCAGAGTACATGTGTGCATAAAGTCCTGGGTTCAATCCCCAAAATACTTCCAAAAACAACTGAGAGAAAAGAAAAGAACAACAGGAAAGAAATGGGGCTGGAGAGTTGGATCAACAGTTAAGAGCACTGTCTGCTCTTGCAGAGGGCCCAGGTTTGATTCCCAGCACCCACACGGTGGCTAACAATCGTCCATAACTCCAATAACACACATGCTGGCAATACATTCACATACATGAAATGAAAATTTTTCTTTTAAAAAAAAAAAAAAAAAAGCAAAGGAAGATTGCTAAGTAGATGCCACCTCAACAGCAAAGTCCTGTCTTTTAAAAATGTTGGGGCAGCAGGGCATGGTGGCACATGCCTTTAGTCCCAGCACTTGGGAGGCAGAGGCAGGCGGATCTCTGTGAGTTCAAGGCCAGCCTGGTCTACATAGTGAGTTCCAGGACAGCTGGGGCTTACAAGGAGACCCTGCTTCAAAAAGACCAAAAACAACAACAACAACAACAACAAAAAACTGTTGGCCGGGCTAGAGAGATGGCTCCACAGTTAAGAACACGGATTGTTCTTGCAGAAGACCTGGGTTTGAATCCCAGCATCCATATGGCAGCTAACAACTGTCCATAACTCCAGTTCCAGGGGAGTCGACAGCCTCTTCTGTCCTTCTCAGGTATTACATGACATGGGTGCACTTATCTACATGCAGGCAATATACTCATATACATAAAATAAAAATAATAAATAATGGCCGGGTGTGGTGGCACACGCCTTTAATCTCAGCACTCGGGAGGCAGTGGCAGGTGGATATCTGATAGTTTA
>NW_008358795.1:1034661-1035703 GCF_000622305.1 Nannospalax galili | reverse complement strand
GACCCTGTCTCAAAAAGACCAAAATAAATAAATAAATCAATAAATAAATAAATAAACAAATAATAAATAAATAAATAAATAAACAAAACATTTAAAAAAACCAAACAAGTACTGTTGGGCCAAGCATTTTAAACTCGGCATGTAATGAAGTACAACACAAGAGTGAAAGGCTTGGAACTGTTTTCCTTCTACTTTTCATTAAAGGAAATTAAGATCTCAGTCTGTCCAACAGGACACAGGGAAGTAGAACACTTTGTTTCTGTGCTGCTTTGCTTAGTTTTAACAGAATCAGTGGTTATTTTGAGGAGAAGAAAGAATAAATGTGTATCATTGGGTCCAGTATCTACTGTAAACTGCTATTTGGGTTTCAAATGCTCTGGAATAATTACTATTTTATGTTCAAATAAAGCACAAATATTTACAGACGGTCCACTATGTGCAAAGCATCATGATAGGAACAGAGATGGAATGAGACAGAGAAAATGAATAAATAAAAGGTCAAATTTGCCCAATGATTACATTATGTACTAAACAGAAATACAAACAGAACACCACACATGTGCACATGGAAGAGAGGACCACAGAATAGAATATATGAAGACAGGGGCTAGTCATAGGCTACTAGATGCATTCAGCTGCACAGTTCCCTATCACAAACTGTGATGCTGAGTGGCTTTTTACAAATGCAGGTGTGTTTACAAAGCTGGTGCAAGGTACAAGAGACATCTAATTTATTTTGGAGACACATAGAACTGAGTTGGGCTGCTGAGATAGCTCCAGGTAAAGGCTCCTTCTGCCAAGCCTGATAACTTGAGTTTGATCCCTGGGACCTACATGGTGGAGAGAACTGACTCCTGCAAGCTGTTCTCTGACCCCCACATGCATGCTGTGGCATTCACCACCCCCCCCCCCCCCACAAAGTAAAGGTGTGGTAGTGCACGCCTTTAATCACAGCACTCAGGAGGCAGAGGCAGGCGGATCTCTGTGAGTTCAAGGCCAGTCTGGTCTACATAGTGAGTTCCAGGACAGCTGGGGCTACAGG
>NW_008358795.1:1032691-1034589 GCF_000622305.1 Nannospalax galili | reverse complement strand
ACACATATATATGAAAATAAAAAAATATATATATAAAAGTTTGCTGTGTCTGTGTATGTGAGTATACATGCACAAACCTTTGAGCATGCACCTCCATGCTTTTCAATCTTTTTGTAACCAAACTGATCTTGTTTTACTGTTTGTTTTGAGACAAGGTATCTCCCTGTAGCCCCAACTGGCTTGGAACTGGATACACAGACCAGGAATTTCTGAATCTTGGAGCTCCTATTATGCGCCTCACAATTAACAGTGTTTTCCAATGAGCGGCTATGCTGGAACTGAGTTTCAATAAAGCATTTGTTCTGTATAACCTACACTACAGAAACTGCAATGTCACTTATGAAATTTCAAAAAGAATGCCTTTTTTCCCCTTAACAAAATTCTCTAACAGCAAATGGCTTTCCAAACTGAATCTCATACATTAAGTCAGGGCAAACATCATGGCAGACTAAATTTTCCTTCCATTTCTTGCCCTGGGTTAGTGGTCCAACAAGATCAGCATGTGTAAAAGGGAAGAGCAAGAACTAAGCTAAGCACACAAGGGCACCTGCTACAAAACAAACTCAGCCACGGCTCCTTGTGCTCAGTGCCGCAAATGGCTTCCAAAGTGCTTGCAAAGGGATGCTCTACCTGAGGAAGGTGAAAAATACCACAGCAAATGCTTCTTCCAGACAGCAAGAAGCTTTAAATAACCCAAAGTCTCTTGAAGCCAAATGTCCATTACAGGCAGAGTTAACAGATAAAGGATTGATTATAAGAAAGTAATCCATTTGCAAGCCTCCTGACAATACTATAATCTAATATAGTTTGGGAGAGAAATCACTCTTTTTGCTTGGTGTTTTTCATTAATAGTACTACCTGACTGCAGCTTTAAAAAGCTGCCCCAGGAAAAACGGCCTCTTTTCCTGTCCCTGCTGGCAGACTGATCTGACCTATCTGTAAATAATGGTGTGCTGTACAGTAGAGCTGATGCAGGCTGAGCTTGTGTGTGATTCATTTGTTTTCTCAGGGATGGCATGCCAGATATAAACCTCATTAATGGATGTGGGTTTTTTTCCAGTAAAGGGGGCTAAAATATAAGGGGGCAGGATGTAAAACAAAACAGAACAAAACCAAAAACCCTACAGACATGCTTCAGAATCACTCCAAGTCTCCGAGGGCTGATCTTGAGAGGGGAACAGTGTTGGATGGCCACATGCTTGACAACCCCCATCCCCGGTTTCTCAAGGAGTCCTGCTTTTTTATTTAAACTAACATTAACAGCTTTGAATCAGTGGACGCATTTACCCCTTTTCTTTTTGCCCCAAATAAGATGCTGGTTTTTGTTTTCTTGTGGTACTGGGAAAGAACAAAGGGCCTTGCATATGCTAAGCAAGCATTCTACCACTGAGCTACATCTAACTTTTAGAATGCCAATTCTTTGGCACAGAGATGGCTTAGGGTCAAGAGCACTTGCTGCTCTTGCAGAAAATGAGAGTTCAGTTCCAAACACCCTCATCAGGTGGGTCACAACTGCTTGGACCCTTCAGCTCCAGGAGATCTGATACCCTCTTCTGACCTATGCAAGCACCTGCATACATGTGCAAATACATACACAACACACACACACATTCTTTTTTTTAGTATTTATTATTTTTATTTTATGAGTATGAATGTATTTCCTGAATGTAAGTGCACCTGTGTCATACAAAGCCCACAGAGTCAGAGGAGGGCATTGGATCCCCTGGAACTGGAGTTATGAAGGGTTGTTAGCTGCCATGTGGGTGCTGGGAATTGAACCTGGGTCCTCTACAAGAGCAGCCAGTGCTCGTAACTGCTGAGCCATCTTTTTTTTTTTTTGGTCTTTTTGAGACAGGGTCTCCCTGCAGCCCCAGCTGTCCTGGAACTCACTATGTAGA
>NW_008358795.1:1025334-1032600 GCF_000622305.1 Nannospalax galili | reverse complement strand
TTTTATATTATTTTTATTTTTTATGTGTATGAGTGTATTGCCTGCATGTGTGTAAGTGTACCTGTGTCGTGCAATGCCCGTGGAGGTCAGAAGAGGGCGTCAGATCCCCTGGAACTGGAGCTACAGATGGTAGTTCATCACCATATGGGTGCTGGGAATCAAACCCAGGTCCTTTACAAGAGCAGCCAGTGCTCTTAACTGCTGAGCCATGTCTCCAGCCCCAAGGTACTGATTCTTAAGAAATGAGAATATTCTACCTGGGCTATAGAAAATGAGCACACTTCCGTATCTGTGGGGTTCTGTGTCCATGGATCAAATCAACTATGACAAAAAATATTCATGAAAAAAACTGTATCTGAACTGAACATGTACAGAATTTTTTTTTGTCATTTTCCCCTAAACAATATAACTATTTACTTACCATCAACACTGTGTTAAGTATTAAAATATAGAAACAACTTAAAGTATATGGAAGTCAATAAATATTGTATGGACACATGAAAATGTCACAACGAAACCTGTTATCTTGTATAACAACAAAAAATTAAAATATAGGAGAATACACATGGTTACATGCAAATAATGTACCATTTTATATAAAGGACTGGTACATCCATGGATCTGTGAACCTGGGGAGGGTCCTGGAACTAGTCCTCCATTGATAATGAGGAACCTGTGTGCATGTGTAATCTCTTCAGAGTTAATAGAATAATTCAATATGGGGCTAGGATATAGCACGGTTGAGAGAGAAAGACAGTGAGAGAGAGATGGGAGGAGGAGGAAGAGAGGGAGGCAGACATGTGGTGTGAAGGTACAAGTTATCTCCCCAGGCCCTAGAGTGCTTGCCTAGAATGCATGAAGTCCTGGGTTTGAGCCCCAGCACCACATAAAAACTAGATGTGGAGGCACATGCTTGTAATCCCAGCACTCAGAAGGTGGAAGCCATAAAAGAATAGGCTGCAATTAAGAGACCAGCACCACTGAACTAAACCTTATCTTTACTGAGACAATTAGTGTTGGCTAGCTGGGGCTGAAAAATCAGCTGTGAGTAACGAGACCAGCATTCATTGTGGCAAAACCTCCTGGGAAGTGTTTTCCTCAGGGTCAGCACACAGTAGCTGTGGTCCAGAGGGACCAGAGCCTCCATCTCAATGTGTTAAGCATCTTCTCTTCATGGTTCTGGTGTTGAAGGCATGAAGGGGTCATGTGAGGCCAGAAGAGGGCCTTGTTGTAGATGCAGCCTCAACTGCATAGATACTTCAGCATATTGGAGATGCCAGGACTATGGAACAACCACCAAGGTCAGCAGCAGATGTGGAGTTGAGCCAGCCTGAGCCTACAAAACAAGCTGTGTGTATTGTGGATGGCAGAACCAGAGAAATGGAGCTGTCCAAGCCCTTTGGAGGCCAGATGATCATGAGTGAATCCCAGATGTCCAAGTTTTGAGCAAATACTTTGCTGGACTTTGATTTTGCTTAAGTATACCCAATTCTTCCCTTTTGAAATAAGAGTATTTAACTTGGCTTGGATTTTACAGGAGCCCATGGACTTTTCAAAGGGATTGGACTTTTAAAGTGTTTGAATTTTTAAGGAATGTGGGACTTTTAAAGTTGCATTGTCTGATGTAGTATTAACATCTTGGGGACAAGAAATGGAAAGGTTGTGGTTTAATAAGGTACTTGTGTGTCAAATTGACAAGGGGTCAGTAGTGCTGGATAGCTTTAGCTGTCAACTTGACACACCTGGTAAGAGGGAACCTCAATCGAGGAATTTCTTCCATTGACTGGCCTGTGGCCATGTCTGTGGGGCATTTTCTTGATTGCTGAGTGATGTAGGAGGGCCCAGCCCACTGTGGACAGTGCCACCGCAGGGCAGGTGGGGCCTGGGTTGTGTAAGAAAGCAGGTTGAGCACAGGACAAGGGAGCGAGCAGTAAGCAGCATTCCTCCATGATCTGTGCTCCAGGTTCCTGCCCTGAGATCCTGCTTTGGCTTCCTTTGATAATGGACTGTGCTGTAAGCCAAATAAACCTTTTCCTCCCCAAGTTGGTTTTAGACAGTGTTTTTATGATAGCAATAGAAAGTAACTACAATAGCAGACAATAAAATACATTATACAAAATATATAAATGTCAATATGTTCTTTGTAGCTCTGAAACATTAAGAGATGGGAACTGGAGAGATGGCTCAGAGGTTAAGAGCACTGGCTGCTCTTCCAGAGGACCCGGGTTTTATTTCCAGCACCCACAAGGCGGCTAACAACTGTCCATAACTCCAGTCCCAGGGGATCCAACAGCCTCTTCTGACCTCTGCAGGCACTGCGCGACACGGGTGCACTTACCTACATGCAGGCAATACGCGCATACACAAAATAAAAAATTTTTTATATCGAGTGTATTGCCTGAATGTAAGTGCACCCCTGTTGTGCAATGCCCACAGAGGTCAGAAGGCAGCGGTGGATCTCCTGGAACTGGAGTTACAGATGGTTGTTAGATGTCATGTGGGTGCCTGGGAATCGAGTCCAGATCCTCTGTAAGAGCAGTCCATTGCTCCTAACAGCTGAGCCATCTCTCTAGCCCTTGCTTTTACTATTTAAAACAGTTGACTTACAAGTGAAAAATTCCACTATCAGGTCATCAGTACATAGGTGAAGATTCAAGCTGGCTTTCCTCTGTGTGGCACCCCTTGAAAGACCACTGTGGACACCTGGAACTCAACAACCACGGCCTCAAGCCAGTCACAGAAACTAAACTGTAAAAGGTACATCCTAAAGCCAGGTGTGGTGGTACATGCCTGTAGTCCCAGAACTTTGGAGGCAGAGGCAGGTAGATCTCTGTGAGTTCAAGGCCAGCCTGGTCTACAATAGTGAGTTCCAGGTCAGTTGGGGCTACAGGGAGAACCTACCTCAAAAAGACAAAAAATAGTCCAGTTCCAGGGGAATCCAAAGCCTTGTTCTGAGCTCCGCAGCATTGCACGACATGGGTGCACTCACATACATGCAGGCAATACACTCATAAAAAAATAATAATAATAATAATAATAATAAAAAAAAAACAAACAAAAAAAAACCACAGCAGCACTCAGCCTCTCAGGGATCCTATTGTAGTGAGCCCATCAGCTGTGACCCTAACAACTTTAAGACATACACTATCAGGGCTAACATTAGAAAGACACATGATGGCATATGCACAAACCCTTTGTGAATGCTATCCTGATCTCAGTCTTGCAAGGTTTATGATGGCTCAGGGCCCAACTGCATGAGTATGGGCCCAGGCCTCCTTAGAAATACAGAATCTTGGGGCTGGAGAGATGGCTTAGCGCTTAAGAGCACTGGCTGCTTTTACAGAGGACCCAGGTTTGGTTCCCAGCACCCACATGGTGGCTAACAACCAACTGTAACTCCAGTTTCAGGGAATCTGAAGACCTCTTCTGACTTCCGTGAACACTGCATGACACGGGTACACTTACATACAGGCAGGCAAAACACTCATACACATAAAATAAAAATAAAATGTATCTTTAGAAAAGTAATACAGAATCTTAACAGCCGGCCTACAGAATCAGAACTGCATTTTAATAGTGTTCCTGGGTTGTTACTATTCACATTAAAGTTTGGAAGGTGGTAAATAGAAGGGAAGCCAAAAATGAGCATTGCAGCTGCTATATAACAAAGCTAAGGGCTGGGTCCCAACATACCAGCTGCACATCTAAGGAGGAAAGGGAGTGGCAGCTCCCTGCTGGGGCTCAAATGACAGGTTTTTGTCTCTTTGTCAAAAGCCTAGATAAGAACATTAACCTGTAGGTGGCACAAAAGAGGCGGCTGTACTGCAAGAAGCCAGTGTGACCACCTTGAGGTCCAGATGGCAGGGGAACATTTAACTGGATAAGCATTTAAAAAGTTACCCGTTTAGGGTAAAATTAGCAATAACCAAGGTATGTTTGTTTGTTAGTAAAACATACGAAAAATTCTGGGAATGGATCCACGGAATAGCTTCCAAGTACACCATGTCATATAAAGCATCATTTCGATCGAATCAGTAAGAGAAAATAAATGATGCTGAGTAACTGGCTGGAAAAAAATAAAACTTGAATCCCTATCTGACATAGTAAACTAAATTTCAGATGATCAGAGATTCTCTCTCTCTCTCTCTCTCTCTCTCTCACACACACACACACACACACACACACACACACACGCAGAAAATGAATCCATCTAAGATATGTACATGCAGAAAAATGAACCCATCTAAGTAACTAGATGAAAAATGAGTAACAGCCTTAAAGTAAGCAAAGGCCTTTTGAAGTATGAAAACAACCTGTAAATATAAATAAAATTCAGAGGTTATTTTTTTAAAGCTTGGTAAATTTTACGTTATAGAAAAACAAATCTGCATGACAAATACCAAACAAAGCCTGAAGACAAATGACAAGCTGGACAGGAATTTGTACTTCACATGCAAGACGTAGGTTATTCTTGAAAAGTCCCCACTAGGCAAGAGAAAATCTTGGACTAGCTCAGTGGGAGATACCAAGCAGGCAAAGAATGGTCTTCTGATGGCTGAAGGGCATTCTGGGAGACAGAACACTGGAGTCATTTGCTGCTACAAATGACTGAATCAGGACTGATGGTAGAAATTTCCATGGGTTAAATTCCAGATGAACACACAGACCTAAGAATTAGGGCAGCCCATAAGTGGAACAGGTCTCCTTAAAAAGTAATTCTGGGGCTGGAGAGATGGCTCAGCGGTTAAGAGCACTGACTGCTCTTGCAGAGGACCCGGGTTCGATTCCCAGCACCCACATGGAGACTATGACCCGTCCTTAACTCCAGTTCTAGGGGAATCTGAAGCCCTCTTCTAACCTCCATGGCATTGTACGATATGGGTGCACTCACATACACGCAGGCAATACACTCATACACATAAAATTAAAAAAAAAAAAAAAGTAATTCTTACCCAGTTGAAACATTCCAGCCAAGGTTAGATAGCCAACTTCTAGGGAAGTTTTGGAAGGAAAGATCACAGGATATGGGAAACAACAAGAACACTAAAGGGCTTCAAACTCTAAAAATGATGCCGTTCTATCCCAAAGACTGCATCAATTGTGGAAAAGCTATGAGAATGAAATTATATCATGAGAGATTCTCACAGTTCCAGGAAGACCAGAAACCATGGTACTCCACATTCTAACCCCCTCTCTCTGCCCCCATACATGGTCCTGAAATGTGGCCTAGGCTGGCCTCACAGGCATGTTCTTCCTGCCTCAACCTCCTAAGTGCTGGAATTAGGGCCATGTGTCATCATGACCCATTCACCCTTTTTTATTCAAGACCAAAATCATCTTTCCTGTCCTCTGGGGTATGGTATTGACATTTTTAGTGTTCTTTAGAGGGCAAAAGGAAGAGAATACAAATGATTTCTTAACTTATGACTGCTGTACTCAGGAGCATTTTGTGTTTGAGCAGCTAGTGGTATTGGAGAACGCTGTTTCACTCACATTCCTCTCATAAACTCTGGCTACTAAAGCCTAAATTGGTTGTTTTTTTTTCAAGACAGTGAATTAGTGTTGGAGGGTTGACTAAGTATAGGATCTTAGTTGTGTAAAGCCCTGTAACTCATGGGAAACGCTTACATATCTATGTCATTTCACTATAGTTAAAAAATATTGACAGTGTAAGAATTCGGCTTACAAATGGATGCATTCTAGAAGTTTAGTTTGCAAGTTGGTGAATAGAATTTGAACATGGAGGGCAAAAGGAAGGCAGGCTAGTTCCCACCAACTTGGAGATCGGGCTGCTTCTGCTTTCTGAGTGCTAGGACTAAAGGTGTATGCCACTACCTGGCAACATTTTTTCAAAGTAAAAAATACTGCTGGAATACTAGGTCACTTATTATAAAATAGACTTTAAGTCTTCTGTAAGCCAGAATGGCCTTGAATTTTCTGTATACCTAAAGATGACCTCGATCTGATCCTGTCTGCTACCTCCCAAGTGCTAGGATTACATGCATGTGCCACCATTCCAGGGCATCTGACACTCTCTTCTGGCTTCAGCTTAAAGAGTGATTTATCTTGAACTCTAAAACTTAAGACAATGTAAATTTAGCTGGAGAAGGCTCAGGAAGTTGAGAACTGTGAAGATTCTGTAGAATGCTTCACATATCCAAAAGCTCAAGGCTGGCAACACTTCATCTTTACTGTGGCATCTAACCATAACCAAGGTTCCACACAGACTGATGGGGGCAAGCTATGAGCCAGAATACCCAAGGGTGAAAAGATGTACTCAAATGAACTTTCATACTTATAGGATAATTTCATCTTAAGAACAGTATACTAAACTACAAACCATTAGAAATGCTTCCCCCACCTCCATTAACAGAAGAAAATATCACAAACACACAGACTATTATCTGCCACCTGTCCCTACATTTCCTTATTAGTTCAGAAATGACAGTGACAGAGAGTCATTTGGTATCAAGAAGAAGGCCAGTGAAAGCTGAAGAAATTTTTTTGGAATTTCTACTGTTGAAACCCTGCAGGCCTTGAGGAGGGCCCTGAGCAGTGGCACACAGTGTGATTGTGACCCACCACAGATATAGGTCAGGCACACAGTGTGATTGTGACCCACCACAGATATAGGTCAGGCACACAGTGTGATTGTGACCCACCACAGATATAGGTCAGATTAGGGCAGAGGAACTTAGAACGAGGAAATTTGATATGTACCTGAGGAACAAATACAATTATGGCTCTGTTAAAGCTACTTGTTCACGTCTCTGAGAAATTAGAATAAGCTTGGAGTACATAACACAGACAACTGAAAAAGGACATTAGGTATCTTGCTTAGCCAGGATCAGTGCCCATTCCCTTATTGGTCCATATTTTTTCTCTGTGTGTGTGTGTGTGTGTGTGTGTGTGTGTGTGTGTTTTATTGCCTGCATGTATATAAGTGTACTTGTGTCATGCAATGCCTATGGAGGCCAGAAGAGAGTGTCAGATGCCCTGGAATTGGAGTTAGAGACGGCTGTTAGTCACCAAGTGGGTGCTGTGAGCCAAACCCAGGTCCTCTTCAAGAGCAACCAGTGCTTTTAACTGCTGAGCCATCTCTCCAACCTGTTTTTTAAAAAGTATTTTATTTGGGCTGCAGAGATGGCTTAGTGGTTAAGAACACTGACTATTCTTGCAGAAGACCCGGGTTCGAATCGCAGCACCCACATGGCAGCTAAAAACTGCCCGTAACTCCAGTCCCAGGGGATCCAACAGCCTCTTCTG
>NW_008358795.1:939247-1025248 GCF_000622305.1 Nannospalax galili | reverse complement strand
ATTGCTCAGTGGTTAAGAACACTGGTGGTTCTTGCAGAAGACCCAGGTTTGAATCCCAGCACCCACATGGCAGCTAACTGTCCTAACTCCAGTTCCAGAGGATCTGGCAGCCTCTTCTGTCCTCCATGGGCATTGCATGACACGAGGTGCACTTACCTACATGCAGGCAATACACGCATACACATTAAAAAATAATAAAAATTTTAAAAAATTTTTATTATTTTTATTTTATGTGTATGCGTGTTTTGCCTGCATGTGTGTAAGTGCACCTGTGTCATGCAAAGCCTATGGAGGCCAGAAGAGGGGGTTATGGACAGTTGTTACCTGCCATGTGGGTGCTGGGAATTGAATCTGAGTCCTTTGGAAGAGCAGCCAGTACTCTTAACTGCTGAGCCATCTCTCCAGCCCCTAATTAAGGATTTTTTAATAAACAGATTAGTGATGAGAAAAAAAGAAGGGAGGTTCACTTAACAAAGAGCTCTACTGGTGTTCTTGGGCTATGCAGTCAATGCACAGAGACATACTTGCTGCTCCAGACCGGGTGGGGAGGGCCAGGGACATGCAGAGGAAAGGAAGCAGAGCAGGAAAATGACAAAACAAAAACTACTTTACTCACTTCAAGACTCCACTGCGGACCTCTACTGTCACTCAGTGACATTGCAGTGGCTAGTTTAGCTGCCTTTACCAGCTCCCTAAGTAGAATTAGAAAGGTTACTACTTGTACAATTTTAGTAATACTGGCTCTAAATTTACATAGCATAACCAGAACATAAGCAAAACTAACGGTGGATATACTGCTTTTACTCCAGACACCTGGTATTTAGCCCAAGTTGACTAGGAACAGGCAATGAGCTTGTAGAATGTAGGAAGCCACACCCTTGTGCTGTTGGAGAGCCTGTGTTTGGGAGAACTTCCTAAATTATTTCACCTACTCCTAACAGAACACCAATATGGTATGTGTTTCTATCTCTGTCCTAAAAATCAAACAAACCAACCAACCACTCCTAGGTCAAGCCTAACTGCTCTAAAATGACAGTCACCTTCCTCTTATGAAGAACAAAATGTGACTCTTCCATCAGGCAGCATAAGGGCCCTAAGACTGGCCTCAATGTAGCAATGTGACCCATGCAGCCTATTCATTCACTAGAAATATTGTCACTGTCACTTCATGCTAGAACACTGTCACAAACACTAACACAATTGTAAGACAGATTTGTTGCCCTACTCTTGGCTGGCAAGAGGTGGTGACGCAGTGAATGAATGCAATCTGCAAACAACATAGTATCAGCAAGCAAAATGACTGCAAATGAACATAGTACAGGGCTGGGGAACAAAGACCACACTGGGTGTGTGTGGGGAGGGGGGGCGCTGTTGCTTTAATGCTGAGAACTGCAACCAACTAGAAATAGAATATCCCAGATGAGGGGCTGGAGAGATGAGACAGAGGCATGGTGTGAACTAGAGAACAGACATATCTGGCTACTACAGAGGGAGGATGAGAACATAGAGAACGGGGAAGATTTTATCTTATTCACATTGTGACTGGAAATCTTCAGAGGTTTCTTAAGCAGGACAGTGATACTCTCTGATGCTCATGAAAGGTTACTCTAGCAGTAAGACTAGAGGAGTTTAGAGGGAAGCAGGGAGGACAGAGGAAAGTCACTACCTAGAGTCCTGGAAATAGACTGACAGGGAGCTAAGTTAGGATAGCATCAGACAGAGAATGAAGAGTCCAGGGCCGGCTTAAGATGCCAACGCCTAGACATGGAGAAGAAGGATGATTCTTCTACTTCCAGCTTGAGCAACAGGGTGGACAGTGGGGCATTTACTCAGAAGAACAGAGACTGGGAGGGGAACAGACTATTTTTAAATGGGGGAAGGAGCAAAAAGGATCTGCTTCAACAATGCCAGGTTTGAGAGACTCTTATTTAGGTGGAGGAACAAAGCAAGTATTAAGTAGTAGGGTAATATAAACTCTAAGATCAGTGAAAAGATCAAGCTGGAGATGAAGTTTAAGAAATATATAAACTGAGGACTGGAGAGAAGGCTCAGCAGTTAAGAGTACTGACTACTCTTGCACAGGATCCAGGTTCAGTTCTCAGTACCCACATGGCAGCTAACAACCATCTCTAACTCCTGTACCGGGGCTCTGATGCCCTCTTCTGACTTCCGTGGGCATTGCACAAGATGGTGTACTTAGATACAAACAGGCAAGACATTCATAACACATGAAATAAATTCAAAATTTGTAAAATAAATAAATAATACCCTTTACATTTTCATGTCACAGGCTATGAGGGTTTTTTTTGTTTTTTTTTTTTTGTTGTTGTTTTTGTTTTGTCTCCACAGGCTTTGCACAGGACAGGTACACTCATATACATGCAGGCAAAACACTTGTATATAGAAAATAAAAATAAAATAAATATATTAAGAAAAAAATGTTTTTCAAGCCAGGCATGGCAGGACATTCCTTTAGTCCCCACACTTGGAGGCAGAGGCAGTTGGATTTCTGTGAGACTAATGCCAGTCTGGTCTATATAGCAAGCTCCAGGCCAGGCCAGTGAGAGGGTACAGAGTAAGACTCTGCCTTAAAAAAAAAAATTTTTTTTTAAAAAGAAAGAAAAAAGAAAAAGATATACAGAAATCTAACTCAAAGAAAATACAGAACAATTTCCTAGTGTCCCAAGGATTGGGGAAATTTATTAAATAAATAAATAAAACCTTTTAAAGTAGAAAAACCAGTACTGAAGTAAAGGATCTCTAAGCAGGGAACACTTAAACAAAGCCCACCGGTATGTGAGGACCAGAAGATATCTGAATAAGCAACACTTAGAAGCGATAGGAATTCTATTAGGAAAAGAAGAAAATGATATGATGAGGCAATTCCCAAAGGGAAAAATGCAAAGATCAACTGTCATAGACAGAGATACTCATTATTGAGAGAAATAGGAGTTAAAACACAGCCATAGCTGGGTGTGATGGCACACGCCTTTAATTCCAGCACTCAGAAGGCAGGCGGAGCTCTGTGAGTTCAAGGCCAACCTGGTCTATATAGTGAGTTCCAGGCCAGCTGGGGCTACAGGGAGACTCTGTCTCAAAAAGACAAAAAAACAAAAATCAAAAACCAGAAAAAACACAACACAGTCACACTGCAACAGTCAGACTGATACAAGTCTGAGTCAGACATGGCATGCTGCATAACAGGCTATTTATGGTCAACACTGAGACAGAAACTAAGCATGAGTGCACTCTTGACACAGGAGGGATGCTAACTGACATTTACCCTGAGAGACTTTTGCATGTTGTTTATCTGAGGGGGTGTGTAAGAACATTCATCAGAGCACTGCTTGCAGTACAGGGAGGTGGGAAACAAATTAGATACTTGCCAGGGGAATTTAAAAATGAGAAAAAGCAACATTTAAGCAGAATAACACAAATAGAACTCAGAAATAGTTATACATGAAAATGGGTCAGAATGAGGATTATGACATGAAATACTGTTTATATGAATTTACAGAAATTTACAGCATACAAGAATACATAAGGCTATACATTAAACACATTAAGGCAATAAACACATTAAGAAGATGCTAGTTGGGGGGGAGGGGGTGGAAGAAGAGAGAAAAATAACCACAATGGACACTGTGGTGTCAATATGTGTTTTATGGTCTCAAGAGTATGAAGAGCCTAACTGCATTTGAGATCAAAAAGGGACAATAACACCTATGTAGGTGCAAAGGAAAGTTTGGCTCTGTCTTTTCCAAACTGTCTGATCTGTCTGGTGATTGGCATATTTTAGCAGGCAAGGCAGAAATCCTTGAGCGGAGAGGCAGTACTAGTCACAGCATCATGGAGACTTGCTCCTACCTTTTCCATGCCCCATCACATTGCTGAAATCATGCATGCTCACAGTTCCCTTCTCACCCTGTGAGAAGGATTGAACTCAGGTCATCAGGCTAAGCCATCTCTCTAGGTCCTAACTCATTTGGAAATATATATATTCCCCCCTATAATTAGAAGTTTCTAAATACGGCCAGGTGTGGTGGCACACACCTTTGATCCCAGCACTTGGGAGGCAGAGACAAGTGCTGGGATCTCTGTGAGTTCAAGGCCAGGGTGGTCTACATAGCAAGTTTCAGGCCAGCTGGGACTACAGGAAGACCCTGACTCAAAAAGACAAAAATAAATACATAAAAAATAAAATAAAAATTCCAAATAGCTAAACAATAGAACAGTTTAATAAACTTACTTTGCTCAACATCAAGATTTAACTTTTTTTTTTTTTTTTGGTCTTTTTTGAGACAGGGTCTCCCTATAGCCCCAGCTGGCCTGAAACTCATTATGTAGACTAGGCTGGACTCAAACTCACGGAGTTCCACCTGCCTCTACCTCCCAAGTGCTGGGATTAAAGGCGTGTACCACCACCCCTAGCTTTAACACTAAACTTTTCCAAGAGTCAGAGACTATTAACAAGTACCACAACTGGTCACACAGGGACATTGTCTATGAATTTCCCAGGCCTAAGCGACATATCTACAATGCAACCTCTACACCTAAGGCTCACTGAATATAGAACAGAGATAATGAAGAGGACACTAATGAATCTCTCAGTTCTCAGTAATGAAGCTCCCTCATGCAGCCAGGAACACAAAAGGTCACAAATAGCCAAAGTGTAGAGATCAAGAGTCTGCTGAATCATGGTCCTTGGACAGGATCCCTTTATTAAACTTCACCCACCCAAGGCTCAGGGACCATTTCAGAAAAGGGGACAGAAATATTTTAAGAGCCAGGGAGGAGGTGAATAGAAACATATAGAAACAGAGTCATACAAGCTCCTGGGAACCTGCTCATAAGGTTCTATGGTAATGGTGTTAGCATATACAAGTCCAATGCAAACTCAGGCAGACAATAACCCAGGATAGAACTGGCAAAATGAATAGCCAACCTCAATCTTATCTGAAGCAATGTTGTTGGCAAGCTTTAACAATTTGTAAAAGGGTTTTGTAAAATGTATCTGTATGTGTCTATGTGTGTTTAGGTGCACATGAATACAGGTGCCTGTGGAGTCCAGAAGAGAGTGTCAGATCCCCTGGAGCTGGAGTTACAGATAGCTGTTGAGCCACCTGATGTGGATGCTGGGCACTGAACTCTCAAAGAGCAGCAAATGCTCTTAGCTGTTGAGTCATCTCTCCAGCCCAAGCTTCAACATCTTTTAACTGACCAATCCATGATTAATTCTGTGTCATTAATGCTCCCCGTATGGATTATTGAGTTTTGTTTGGTTATTTTAGTGGTATAGGAGTTGGAACCCAGGGCCTCATGCATACCAGGGAAGTGCTCTACCACTGATCTACATTTCAGTCCTGACTGGATTATTTTAAAGCAAATCTCAGATACTATTTCTGTTCACATATAAGCATTTTAATACATATTTCTACAGATTATTATTGTCATTTTGATCTTTTTGAGACAGGGTCTCACTACGTTGTAGTACTGGTTGGCCTGAAACTCACAGAGATCCACCTGTCCCTGCTTCCCAAGGGCCAAGATTAAAAATGTGTGCCATTACACCTGGCCCAGGACATACTTTTAAAACGCATTGGCAATGCTGGGCGCATACAAATACATAAGCACGCATACACACAGAAATAAAATGAAGTAAAAAAAAATTCAGAAAAAAATTTTCTGAGAGGAGTAGTGTGGCACATCTTTTAGTTCCAGCAACTTGAGAGGTCAAGGCAAGAGTATAACTCTAGAGCCCAAGAATTCAATACCAGCCTGGAAACAGTGAGAACCTGTCTCCAATAAAAGAAAAAGCCTGTATTGAACACGTGGATTTCTTGCCATTATTTTCTAAAGAACCCAGTACAACTACTATATTTATATAGCATTTACATTGTGATGGGTGTCACATTGAGAGATGATTTAAAATGTACAGGAGGTGTGCACAGGTTATAAAGCAATTAAACAATTTTACATAAAGAACTTGAGCACCCATGGATATGGGTATCTGAGGGGGGCCTGAAATCCATCCCACCCCATGGGTAGCAGGGTCCCTGTACTCTCCTAGCTCCAGTCGTCTTTACACCTGTCACATATGAAAAATTATACACAGAATGTGTGAGGACATGCCTGAAATAGCATTCCAATTTTATACATATAGTGAATTCTTTTTTCATTTTTTTTTAATATTTCAGTAAGTGTTTTTCCTGCATTTACATCTATGCACCACGTGTGTGTGGTGCATGCAGAGGCCAGTAGAGGTCAGATTCCCTAGAACTGGAGTTACAGACAGTTGTGAGCCACCACGTGGGTGCTGAGAACCAAACCTGGGTTCTCTGCAAGAGCAATCAATGCTCTGAATCACTAAGCTATTGCTCCAGCAAACCTAATTATATTTTTCTTCAAGGAGAAAGTCTATCTCAAACCCTCCCATAACAGCCCTGCACACTGCTAAAGACCCAAGGACTAAGAAAGGGGATGCAGCCCTGCTGGGCCAAAGCCTTGCTCCATCCTTGAATCAGCTGGTCCTCTTAGTAGTTCATCATCACCTTCCTTCCAGAGGCATCAGAAGAAACATGAACAGTAAATCAGTGGGAGAGTGGGCTGAGAGCCTGAAAAATCACTGCGAAGTCCAGGAAACCTGTTGCCCCAAACAACGCTCTCCTTCTCAGTCTGGAGTGAAATGTATCTCTGCTTTAATGCTTCTGCTTTCTTTTGCTTCAGGGAGGAAACATGTGAAGAGAAGAGACAGGAGTAGTAGAGAAGGGGGGAAGGGAGAGAAAAGAGAACAGCTAGCTTCACTGTACAGACAGAACCAGGTAAACTACCGTCTTATTTTCTTTGCCAGAACACGTCTCTGCCTGACAAGAACCAAGTAATTACAAGGAGAACAAGAACCAGTTAAAGAATACAGACAACCTATGAAATGTGGGATTTGGAAGGAAAGAAAAGCAGTTTGCATTCTCAACTCACCACAGGCCAGTGAACAGGAGAGGCCTCAATACTGTGAGATACTCAGAGTTATCAGCAGCACACACCAGGCCCTTTTCCCTCCCTGCTGCTGAAGCTCTCTGCACACCTGCAGCACTGTCCTGCACTAACAGCTACAAGGCCCTGAGCTGCCAGTTGCCTCCCACTCATCGTGCTTGGCTGGTTCCTTTCTGCCTCCAGAAATAAAAGTTAGAATATAACACTTATTATTGCCAATTACTGCTACCTAATAGACATATATCCCAGAAGTGCTTACTTAGAAAGAGCACAACCCTGGATGCAAAGGATACAGCTTCTCCCTCATCCCCACCCCACCCAGGACAAGCACAGATTAAATTAAGAATTCTCAAAATTCCCTATGGTGTCTAAAGTATTTAAAGTTGCTGGGTCAAAGATTCATTTTTGCAGCAGACAACCACAAAGGATTTCAGTGTTACATACAGTGGAAGTGATTGCAAGAAATTCTAAATATGGACAGACCAGTAATTTAAACCCTTTTCTGAAAGGCTGATATTTTCTTTTCAGTTCAGTATCTGATTCTCAGTCAGGCTCCAGTTAAGGAAAGCAAGACCCAGCTTTCTGGTTCCATTGGAATTTACACTTGTCCAGGGATCACTTGTCTTCCAGGTGTGAATCTCTAGTGACTAACATTTCATAACACAGAAACACCCAATTACTGGAAGTCAAGGGTGAAGCACAGCCCCAAACAATGCTCTCTTTCTCAGAGTCTGGAGTGTAGTCCAGCAAGCCATCACCCCTGTGTCTAGCCACCAAGAACTGTGTGCAGCTATGAGACCACTGCTAACAGAAATTGGAAAACAACAGACAAGAAACAACACCACTGGGAAGCCTGACTGCTAGCTGAGCACACGGAATGACCTCGACCGCAAACAACTCAAGAGTAAGTGTTAAGGCAGCCCAGCTGGTTCAAGCAGGAAAATTCTTCAATGAGTTAGTATCTAAACTATACTAGTTTTCCACTTAATTTTGTCTTCATAAACAGAGTTAGATACTGGTGAGTTTTGCGGAATGAAGGTACAGAATCTTCTAGGCTAGCCTCAAATTCACAAACTTCCTGCTTCAGCTTCCTAAGTACTGGGTTATAGCCACCATGCTCAACCTAGCTCATTTGATTTTGGTTAGTATGAAATACAAATGAATTCTATCTGAATTTTTAACTAATATGTGTTTTTACTCACTTTCAATTATTTAATACAACTTAGCTCTCTGACTCTGAAAAAAAACTCAGAATTCAGGACATTTTTGCCATAGATGCAATAAAATTACCTCTAGGATTCCTTTTATTTAATTTTACTTATTTATTAATTTTATATGAGTGTTTTTTTGTTTTGGAGACAAGTTCTTATGTGGCCCAGGCTGGCCCTGAAGTCACTATGTAGTTAAGGATGTCCTCCAACCTGGTCCTGTTGCCTCTGCCTCTCAACTGCTAGGATTACATGCCTGTACCACCATGCCCACTGGACCCCTCTTACTTATTTGGTTTATATTTTCTTTGAATGGGATTGAGTCTTCTTAAACATCACGTTAGTGGATCAATATATTTCAAATACTACATTTTCATTATAGCAAATAATGCTAAAAATAGAACTCTGTTGCAATAAGATTTGGTTTATTAAGGTGGGCATGGTGGCACATGCCTTTAATCCCATCACTCAGGAGGCAGAGGCAGGCAGGTCTCTGTGAATTCTAGGCCAGCCTGGTCTATATAGTGAGCTCCAGGCCAGCTGGGGCTACAGGACACCCTGTCTCAAAAAGACCAAAAAAAAAAAATTGATATATTAATTGATGATTAAAACATAATTTTGAGCCCTGGTGGTACATACCTTTAATCTCAGCACTCAGGAGACAGAGGCAAGCTGATCTTTTTGATATCAAGGCTAGCTTGGTCTACACAGTGAGTTCCAGGCCCGCTGGAGCTACAGGAAGACCGTGTCTGAAAACAAACAAAAAATAATAATAATTTTGAGGTCTAGAGGTATTGCTTAGTGCTCAGTGATACGGTATGTGCTTAACATACAAAATCCTGGGTTCAACTCCCAGCACAATGACAATAATAATAATTTATTGTACATCAATACTATTCTCAGTAGCCCAAAAAGGGAAACCACCCAATTGTCCATTCACAGACAGACATGGAAGAAACAGCTCTTCCTAAGCTAGATGTTCTGGTATCTACCTGTATTACCCAGAATTCTGAGAGACTACCCGAGCCAGGGAGGCCCCTGCCAGAATGAACCCACACTAGAATGGCAGAGCAAGAGGAAATGCATTTGTGACCTGATGTCAGCAAACTCAGCTATTCGACACAGGAGCCAGCCCAGCCCAGATTTGGCTGGAGCCACAGGTCTGTATGTCTGCCTCTATGTTGGCTTCTGTTTTGGGATGATAACTGGTAACACTTGGTGACCTATGAATCTGAACACACTGTGAAACTTATGTAGCAATGAAAAGCTGAGTTTGATCTCACTAATGAAACAAACAAATGAAAAGGCAAACCAAAGTATACTGTTTTGTTATTAAAACAACACAAAGGCTTTAGGACAATAAAGAACAAGGTTTAAGGCTGGGTGTGGTAGTACACACCTTTAGCCCCAGCACTCAGGAGGCCAATCTGAGGCAGGCAGATCTCTTCTCTTTGAGTTGGTTCAAGGCCAGCCCGGTCCACTTAGTGAGTTCCAGGTCAGCGGGAGCTAAAGGGAGACCCTGTCTCAAAAAGACAGACAAAAACAAACCAAGGTTTCATTCAGGAAAAACTCAGCAAGCAGGGCCACACAGTCAGTGACTCAACAATAACTTGCCCTGGGTCCACTGAATCAATTATGCTTCATTTCAGAAATATTCATGAGAAGATGGTGACTTGGGATGTAGTCTTTACAGTCAAGACAACTCTAGGAGGTGCTTATGTATCCCCATTTTATAAATGAGGAAACCAGAGTGCAGAGAAGCTGAGTCCTTTGGCCTAAGCTGCCCTTTCTGCAGTTCCCCACGTGGAATGCTCCCCCCTTTTCACTTGGCTGACTCCTACAGTCTGTTGGGATTGCAACTGAACAGATATCAGATTCCTAGGAAAGGGCTTCTTCGAAGCCAGCTTCCCTGCACTCTGCTCCCTGGCGGCACTGTGCAGGCTTGTTAAAAGGTAAACACCTGCCTTCACTAAGGTACCACCTGTCCTAAGAACAGATCTGTCTTATCCACCACCAGACAGTATCTCCAAAGCTGACAGAACACTTGTCACCATCTCAGAGTTGACAGCAAGTAAGGAATTCCTTAAATGCAAGGTAGGAAGCAGAAAGCATATGCATAGACCTCTGAAAGCACATGGCTGGGGCTACAAAGGGGTCCTGGAAATGTCCCCTGAACTAGGCTCTGAAGATGAGTCAGGAGTAAAGGTCAGGAGAAAGGTGCTTTAGACAGAGCACAAGCATGAAGGAGGCCATGTAACTCGGAGGAACAGCAATTAGTTCACTATGGTAAGAATTTGGTAACAGCAAGAAGTGAAGCTGAGAAACAGGAAGACTCAGTTCTATATTCAAAGAAAGCACTGCACTATACAGACCTAAAATGCCTACACACATGCACTAAATAAATGCAAAAAATTTTTTAACTCTAATTTTCCAAAGGAGAATTAAGCTTATTTAAAAGCCCAGTTGACTACTAAGCCCATTGAAAAGAAAGTGGTTAATTAACACAATGGAGCAATAACACATCAAATGAAATTTTTTTTTCCTCACTAGAGTCTTTGAATGTGGTAAAATAAGAAAAGGGAATGGGCTCACAAACTCTTCATATACCGATGAAAGTTAAAACATGACCTAATATACTGTCCTACTTTGAGTCTTCATTGCTGTGACAAAACACTCTGACCAATACCAACTTGGGGAGGAAAGAGTTTATTCAGCTTACATCTCCTGGGTCACAGTTCATCAGGAAGCCCAAGGTAGGAACTTAGGGCAGGATCCTGGAGGCAGGAGCTGGAGCACAGACCATGGAGGAACGCTGCTTACTGGCTTGCTCCTCTGGCCTTCACTCAACCTGTTTTCTTATACAATGTAGGTCCACCTGCCTAGGGGTGGCACCACCCACATCACTCAATAATCAAGAAGATGCCCCACAGACATGGCCACAGGCCAGTCCAATGGAGGCAATTCCCCAACTGAGGCTCCATCAACCCAGGTGTGTCAAGTTGACACTAAAGCTATCCAGTACATTTACTAAGGTAGGCTACTAATCACATTACTAGGCATGGTGGCACACACCTTTAGTCTCAGCACGCAGGAGGCTGACTCAGGTGGGTTTCTTTGAGTTCAAGACTAGCCTGGTCTACACAGCAAGTTCCAGGCCAACCAGGGCTACATAGTAAGGCCCTGTCTTAAAAAAAAAGAACAAGCCAGGCGTGGTGGCGCACACCTTTAATCCCAGCACTCGGGAGGCAGAGGCAGGAGGATCTTTGTGAGTTCGAGGCCAGCCTGGTCTACATAGTGAGTTCCAGGACAGCTGGGGCTACAGGGAGACCCTGTCTCAAAAAGACAGAAAAACAACAACAAACAAAAACAAAAAGAAACTACTAGAACTCTGCTTTTCTTAATTTTGGGTGTATGAGTGTATTGCCTGCATGCATGTTTAAGTGCACCTGTGTCATGCAATGCCCTCAAAGGTCAGAAGAGGGCATCAGATCCCCTAGAACTGGAGTTACCAACAGTTGGTAGCTGCATGTGAGTGCTGGGACTCAAACCCGGTTCCTTTGCAAGAGCAGCTAGTACTCTTAACCGTTGAGTCATCATCCTGGAATGTCTCTGATTTTTAAAGTCTTCTAGGGCCAATGAGATAGCTTAGTGGGCAAAGGTACTTGTAGCCATGCCTGAGTTTAAACACTGGCACCCACATGATGGAAGGAAAGAACCTAATCCCGCATGTTGTCCTCTGACCTCCACACAAGCATAGTGGAACCATCATGCCCCCAAATATACATACACATACATAAAAGTAAACAAATGTAAAGAAATAGTCTGATAATAGTAAGTGTTCATGATCATAATAATTTCCTATTTACATTAAACAACTAAAAGTATTCTGGAGTGTAGTTCAGTGGTGGGTGCTTGCCTAGCATCCATGAGGTGATGGGTTCTATTCCCAGTACTGCCAAGACAAAAAGAGTATTTATTAATGGCAGCAGTCTTAAGAACACGATCCTCCCTCCTTCTCTCTCTCTCTCTCTCTCTGGGGCTTTTTTGAGACAGAGTCTCCCTGTAGCCCCAGCTGTCCTGGAACTCACTATGTTGACCAGGCTGGCCTTGAACTCACAGAGATCCCTTGCCTCTGCCTCCCGGGTGCGAGTGTTGGGACTAAAGGCGTGCGCCACCACGCTCAGCCTTCACCTCATTTTTTTAAGGCTGCTGTTATGATCACATTTTCAGAAAAGCTAACTAAAGCACAAGAGTTTAAATAAACTGCTCAAGGTCACAAGTGTAGGAAGTCACACAGCTAGGAGTCACAGCCAGGTTGCCCCTGACCTGCCCTGATGTGTCTCCTGAGCCGATTGAGGCCTCACAGACACACCCATGTTTAAAGAGGTCAAAGTATGGTTCTGGTGTCCTTTGGCTACTTTGCAGCACTGCCACCAGGGGACCCTGTATTTCCTACTCTTCAGGCAGGCCTATCAGGAGTCACTGTACTGAGTCAAGTATACTCTCTTGAGAAGTATTAAAGGTTTCCTGCACTAAATTCAAAACAGAAACAAGAATGAGGCAAATACCTTCAGGGAGGTGCGTAAGTTTCAAACACTTCCTGTGTGTTGCCTGCAACCAGCTAACAGAAGACCACAGGATTTCCTGAGATCCTCTGGCTCTTTTTTGTTTGGTTTTTGGAGAAAGGGTCTCTACCTGTATATCCTAGGCTGACTTCAAACTTCCAACCCTTGTGGCTTCACCTCTTGTGGTCCTTGGATGCCATCTTCCCAGCCTTCTGTATTTCAGTAAGACACTAAAAAGTACTGAAGCAGGCATCAGCAAACTTTTCTGTAAAAGGCCTGAACATTTTAATTTTAGGTCTTATGGTCCATAAGGCCTCTGATGCAGCTACTCTACTGCTACTGGAGGAAAGCAGGTCATCCAACAAAGTCACAGAGCAGCAATTTGAATTTCATATAACTTTTACATATTGCAAAATATTGTTCTTTAGATATTTTCCATCTCCTGAGAAGTGTACGTCTACAGACGACATAAAAACAGGTGCATCAGAGAGTACCAAATGGAAGTACTCTGTTCAGGAAGAGTGAGTGCGGGCCCATCTGCAGCAGTCTAGTACCACAGCACAGGAAGTGCTCTCCAGCCCTCCCCACTGCAGCTTGCCTCAGGTGACCCCTTTTGAGGTCTCATTGATATCTGGGCCTATCCTGTCCTAGCATTTAACATAATATGACTGAAAGACTGTTCAGCTGTCTACAATTCCCCAATAACAAAGGTAAGCAACATTTTTGGTTTTTTCTTAGTCACTATTACTCAGACATCTCTCTTTCCCTTTCCTGTCCCCCAAAATAAAAACTTGTGAAGAAAGAAAGAAAAGGGAAATTTGCTCAGAAAGTATTCTCTTTAGACAGGTAACAGATATGCTCCCCGATGTGGTAGGGGCTCAGTGGCACATATTTGAGGGGTTAAATCAGTGCCCTGACCACTTTTTTAAATCTGTTACCTAGAAAAGTTTTTTCTGCCCCATAAATCCAAAGCAATCCCGCCTACTCTCCTTACTTATATCCACTGCAAGGCCAGGCATCTGACTGACCTGTTTAGATCAACTTGTTATGGTCCAAATATAATTTTTTAAATGATGAGTTCCCAGAATGGCTCCAGGATTCCCTAAAGTTGTGCAGAACACAAATGGAAAACCTGACCTAAACACCAGCCTCAAAGTGAAAAATTATTTCAAATAATTTAGAGAAAATCCAAGAGGACCAAATCACTAGATATAATACAGAAGTTTGGTGGAAAAGTCTACCTCATCATTATCACATAAAGCACAAAAGAAGTAAACATCTTTTAATCACATGGGGCCAGCTGGAACCATGTAGGGTTCTTAACTTTTTCTGTGCTGGGTTCCTGTGGTACTCCAGACCTGACTCAGAATATCCTTAAGAAAAAAATAAAGCAAATACATTAAAAGGGAAATGAGTTATGATAATTAAGCTACATGACTACTCTGTATACTTCCTGTCTTCTTTCCTGTTTATTTTTCGCACTTCTCAACTCTGCCCCTCTTGACCTTTTGCCCCGACACTTATGTGCTGCCTGAAAGTGGGGTCTGTCCCCATGAAGATATCCAGTTACACCAACAATAAGAGCACTGGTTACTGGATCAGAGCAGATCCAGCAGCATTCACACACTCCTTTTCAACAAGGTTCTATGATGTTCAGCTTCTTGCTAAGGCGACTCATAAATAGAAGAAATGGTTTTCTTTTAAATATTTATTATACGTGAATGAGTGTTTTGCCTACATGTACATAAGTACACAGTGTCATTCAATTCCTGCACAGGCCAGAAGAGGGCGGCAAATCACCTAGAATTGGAGTTAGGGACAGTTAGCCACCATGTGGGTGCTGGGAACAAAACCCAGGTCTTCTGCAAGAGGAGCCAGCACTCAACTGCTAAGCCATTCCCTCCAGCCCCTGATTTTCTTTTAAACTTCATCCTTATCACAATATATTAACAGGTTCACAAAAACTTAAACCCTCAGACATGACAAGGCTACCTATATTGTTTGTCTACAAAGGAAGTTACCACCAGGACAACTACAATGAACAGTGAATGTAACCATTTCTACCAAGTGCACCACCCTCACACTGAGGTGTGCCAGTGAATTGGTAAGGCAAACCAGAAGCCAAAAAAAAAAAGGAGGGGAGGAAGGAAGGGGAGGTTAACACCAAGGGCAGCTAATGTGAAAGCAAACCAAGTCTCAGTTTCATAACCAAACAGGCTATCAACACCTAACAGGAAGGCCATTTGGCCCTTCTTGGGTGGATTAAACCAACATCAGCCTGCTGGAGCCCTGCCCCTGCTATTTGCGTAAAAGTAGAGCTGAGGAAATGCTCTTGAGTCATGCAGGCAGTTGACAGACTCTAACCCACCTGCCTGAAACACAGCTTTCTAATTCTTCTTAAACACCAGAATCTTCCAGATCTGTGCATTTCTGCATACACAAGGAAAGATGTAAAGAAACCAGTTCTGTTTTGCTTTGAATATTTTAGATGCTAATAAAAACTAGCAACAGTTGGTCATCAATAGAAGAGCATAAAGTTCCACATCAGTGAGAGTATTAACGTGATTTCAAATTGATAAAGAAGAAATAAAACACCTCACATGTGCTTGGCTCCAGCCCCATGGGGAAATGTTAACCCAGAGCACCAATGTCAACCAACTGAGGAGTCCACATGTCATAACAGGGGTTCCTGGCTCCAGGTCCACCTGCAGGGTGGCTTAGACTCACACCTGAGAAGGCTTGGACACGTGACACTGGGATGCTCACAGTACCCCCCAAGCATGCCAAGGGCTTACAGTCAATTTTCTTTTCTAAACCAGTTTCTCAAACCGTGTTGTTTCAATCTTATAATACCAGTTAGTGAGTTGGCACCCTAACAGGCTTTTAAACAATGTTGTACAGATAGTTATTTAAAATAAGAGATGAGGGGCTGGAGAGATGGCTCAGCGGTTAAGAGCACTGACTGCTCTTGCAGAGGACCCAGGTTCGATTCCCAGCACCCACATGGCTGCTACAAACCTCAATTCCAGTTCCAGGGGAATCTGAAGCCCTCTTCTGACCTCTGCAGCATTGCACGACATGGGTGCACTCACATACATGCAGGCAATACAGTCATACACATAAAATAAATAAAATATTAAAAACAAAAAGATGAAAACTCCAAATCACATTCACATTAGTCTAAATTCATTGGGAGGGAGGCCTGATTTTTATTTTATGTGTATGAGTGTTTTTTGCCAGCATGTATGTAAGGGTACCATGTAAGTACAGTGCCTGTGAAGACCAGATGAGGGTGTTGGACCACCTGGAACCAGAGGCAAAGATGGATATTAGCCACCACGTTGAGTGCTGGGAATGGAACCCGGGTCCTTTGCAAGAACAGTAAGTGATCTTAAACACTGAGCCATCTTTCCAGCCTCTCCCTTTTTTTTTTTTTTTTTTTTTTTTGAGACAAAGCCTTGCTATGCAGCCTAAACTAGCCTCAAATTCACAATCCACCCAAATGCTGGGATTAGAGGCATGTGCCACCATACCCAGGCCAAAGAGCAAGATTCTAAAGTGGTAACTAACTATATACTTACTGTGAGCAAAGCACCCAAGTAATCATACCTAAAGAACTCTAGAGTTTCAAACATTCATACCTTGTCTTTCTATCAAGCTAAATGTGCTACAAATATTTTCCCTCTTGTTATTTTGTGAAACTGTCCCACTTATGTTGGAAGCTGACTCTGGTACTGAAACCAACCAGCTTTGGTGACATGGTCCAACAGCATATCCCAAGGAAAGCAACAATTCTGCAATTGAAAAGATGGTTTAAGGGGCTGGAGAGATGGCTCAGCAGCTAAGAACACTGGTTGTTCTTGCAGAAGACCCAGGTTCGAATCCCAGCACCCACATGGCAGATAACAACTATCCGTAACTCCATCAGGCATTGCATGACACAGGTGCACTTACCTACATGCAGGCACTACATGCATACACATAAAATTAAATAAATAAATAAATAAATAAATAAATAAAAAGAACTCTGACTCTAACATCTCTGGACAACTGAGGCTCCCACCACTTTTCAATTGTTCAAAGAAAGCCAGTGCCTAGCATCATCAAATGGTTACGAAATTCACATTTCCAAAAAATAATTATCATTGCCTGATGCAGGATTACCTTGTAATAAGATTTTCTGTCTAAAACTCCAATAGAACAGCCACTGGCTTTATGTGGTTACTAAGCAAAGAAAAAGTAGGTGATGCAAATGAGAAATAACATTTTACATTTTTTTATGCCCCCCCCCCCATTTTTTTTGGGTTTTGTGAGACACTGTCTCACTATGTAGCTAGCCCTGGCTGACCTGAAACTCACTATGTACCTGGCCTGGAACTCACAGAGATCCACCTGCTTCTACCTCCTAAGTGCTGGGATTAAAGGTGTATATACCACCATACCTGGCTTTAAAAAAAAAAAAAAAAAACTTAATGTGTATGAGTGTTTTGGCAGCATACATGTAAGAGCAGTATGTGTGTTCAGTGCTCAAGGAGGCCTGAAGAGAGCATCAGATCCTAAGGGTCTAGAGTTACACACAGCTGTGAGCTACAATGTGGGTGTTCAGAGCCAAAGGTAGGTCCTCTAAGCGCAGCCAGTGCACTTAACCCTGAGTCATCTCTCCAACTTATGAATTTAAATTAAAAACCAAGCTGGGTATTGTGGTACATGCCTATAATTCTAGCAGTTGGGTGCTGAGGCAGGAAGAGAGTAAGTTTGAGGCCAGCCTGGGATACACAGGGAGACCCTATATGAAAAACAAACTAGAAACAGAAGCAGTGAAAAATTCTTTCATAAAAACTGCATTTTGAAATATTTTAGATACACTGAATTCAGTGAAAGAACTGTTGAAATTCATTATTCTTTTTATATTTAACTATTAGACAAATTTTAAAGTACAAATATCTCTATGAATATAAAATAAAATCATGGAACTGCATACTCCCAAAGCATACAGTGAATGGTATACACATCACATCACAACAAAGCTGTTTTTTAAAAAGTTGTATGTGTACTTGACAGTTTGAAGTCCCCATTTCTGCAGTCAAGGAGTCTGTCATAGTAACAATGAGAAAGGGAGGGAAGAAGAGGGAAATCACATTTATTTCCTATTTTTATAATGGACTTTGTGACAGACTTATTTACAAAACAAAGCAGGTAAAATTCTAATCAGAAAAATATCTGCCAGAAACCAGGCTTGGTGATCTCCAACTGTAGTCCCAGCACTCTGGAGGCTGGGAGGTAGGAGGATTATGAGTTTGAGACCAGCCTGGACTACATAGTTAGACCACATCTCAAAAAACAAAAATAAAGTGTGGGGGGGGGGACTACTAGAGATATTAGCCTCACCAACTGCAACTTATGACTCTGAGAATCTAGAAGATACTCCATGTGAGAATGGAGAAGAAAATGCAACGAAAACAACAAAGGTCTGTCGGGGCTCAGGAGGGCTTAGCAGGTGAGCTTGCCATCAGGCCTGATGACCTAAATTCAATCCCCAGGACCCACACAGTAGAAGGAGAGCACTGATTCTGACCTCTAAACATGCCAAAGTGCACATGCAAGCACACATGCGCACGTGCACACGCACACACAATAAATAAATGTAATAAAATTTTAAGCCAGGCATGGTGGCGCACACCTTTAATCCCAGCACCCAGGATGCAGAGTAAGGCAGATCTCTGTGAAATTCAAGGCCATCCTAGTCTACAGTGAGTTCCAGGCCAGCTGGGGCTACAAGGAGACCCTGTCTCAAAAAAGACACACACACACACACACACACACACACACACACACACAAGTATAATGTGCTAAGGCCCGAGCTATGGTCAAGAGAACAAGGAAGGAAGGAAGGAAGAAAGGAAGGGAGGAAGGGAGGGAGGGAGGGAGGGAGGGGAAGGAAGGAATGAAGGAAGGAAGGAAGGAAATCTGGGAACAGAATGGGGAGGGGGTGGCGGGCGGGTGGGACCAGAAGCACCCTTGGAGCAGAAAGTTGAAAGGAAGGGTAGAGGTAAAGGAAAAGGGGAATTTTGTTTGTTCACTTTGGTTCCCAGGCTGGCTTAAACTTGCAGCAACCCTCTGGCCTTTGCTGAGTGCTGAGATTACAGCACTCAGTCATCACATTTAGCTTTTAAAGGAGAATGAAGGAACTGGTAAGATGGCTGGCTCATTAGGTAAAGACACCTGATGCCAAGCCTGACAACCTGAGCTCCATTCCCAGGTCCCACATGGTGGAAGGAGACAACCAACCCCCACACGTTGTCCTCTGACCTCCCAGATGTACTGGAAGGGTGGGGAGCACTGGCGTACAAGTGTGTATACACACAAATAAATAAAATATAGATTAAAAAAAGATTTTAAAAATTTAATTTAAAAGATTAAAAAAATTTAAAAGCCTCTTTAAGCAGGTCCTCATAGGGAAGCCAAAACAGGAGGATCCCAAATTTAAGGCCAGCCTAAGCAAACCTTGTCTCAAAAAAAAAAAAAAAATTCTACTACTTACACAAAACCTATTCGAATACATCCAACTCACACAGCAGGTCACCTATATGAAAGTCAACAACCCAACCACAAGAAACATAGTCAAATGCTTGGTGAAAGAACCTATAAAATGAGAGGGTCCCAGAGATTATCTGCCACCGTGGCTTCTGTTGAGTGACCTATTTAGGTAAGGAGGTATTGCCAGGCATGGTGGTTCACGCCTATAATCTCAGCACTCAGGAAGCTGAGACAGGAGGACTGCCATGGGTTTAAGGTCAGCTTGGGGTACAAAATGATACTCAGTCCTAACCTATTTCTAAGGGGGAAAAACTATGTCATTAAAACAGGGAGGCATTCAGTAAGTTTATCAAATGGGTCATGAAGCAAGATGGTACATGAAAGGCACCTTCCATTAGTTCAAGACCATGAATCATCAATGAGTCTAAGGTAGGAAAAGGCTACCATTCCCCATGCTTTTAGAGAAATCCATCACCCTCTCATAAGTACATCTGAGCATGGGGGGGGGTTGTTTTAAATTGAGTGGTAACCAAGACAAACATAATTTGATGTTACTGGTACCCCTCTGAGAAGGAAAGAGAAATGCTGGCTTATCGTGTGAGGAATTCTCTGGAGCCATAACTTATCAAATCACTTATGCCATTTACGTAGTAAGAACTTCACAAAATGCTGCATCAGTAATTGCAATTTCATAAGCAGAGTATTAGTGTTGGCTGACAACCTCCCTTATCATTTATTAATGGAGAACAGGAGGCTCTGATAAGAACAGCTTCCACTTAACACCAGGAATTGCCTTTGTAGAAAGCCAGGAGGTGGGGAGGAAGACTAAAGGTTCAGTTCAACCTGCTTCTGAAAAGAAACCGGGTGGGGGTGGGGGAATCAATAGCCATCAATATGAGGAGCGAAATCACTAGCGGGGCTAGGAAGATGGCTCAATAGGTAAAGTGCTTCTCATGCAGTCTGAGAACCTGAATTCAAATCCCTAGCCAGGCGCCACAGAGCACGTCTGTAATCCAACTGCCACTAAAGAGAGATGAGAGGTGGAGACAGGATAATCCCAAGGAGCTCTCAGACCAGCTAGCCTGGCACAAGCAGCAGAAATAGAAGAGACCCTGTCTCAAGGTGGAAGGCAAGGACGGGACACCCAGGATTGTCCTGACCTTCATGTACATGCTGTGGTCCACCCACACCTATACTCACATATACAAATGTGACCACGCGCGCACAGACAGACAGACAGACAGACACACACACACACTTTTTTTAAAGCATCAGAAGGATCTCTGGTGGTAGAAGCCATACAGTAAAATGTTTGGGAGGCAAATGCTGAGAGAGAAGCCAAAGAACAACAGCTGAAGAACTGAGGCCAGGTGAAGAGCAGGCACCACTTCTTGTCACTATGTCTGGATGATGACCACAGTGGGAGACCATGGGTGTATTTATTGACAGACTTGCAAGAATAAACCTTCCCTGACACAGACACATGCCTCTATGACCACCACTGTCTCCATCACAGTCTACCCATCTCCTCTACTACCTGTGCACTGTGTAATGTCATACAGGAAAGCCCCACCTCTGGCTGAGAGCTCAGAACATGGCTAGTTTTCAATAAATGCTACTGAAGGGTGAATGAGCCAACCCAAATGTATGAGAGCCAACGCACAGCACTTGTTCAAACTCAGGAAACTGATTTGTCTGAGGAGAGAGGCCTCAGGAAGGTAATGAAGGTTAATGAGGTTGGAAGGTGGGGCCCTGATCAAACAGGGCTTGAAAGTTCTAATAAGAGATCCTAGAGTATGCTGTCTCCTTCCTCTTGCCTTTCTCACGCTCCTCTCTTCCCTTCCCATCTCCTTTCCTCTTCTCTCCCTGCCTCCCTGGGTATGCACAGGGGAAAAGCCAAGCATATATCAAGAAGGTAACCATCAGGCTAGAAAGATGGCTCAGCAGTTAAGAGCACTGGCTGCTCTTGCAGAGGACATGGGTTTAAGTCCCAACACACACATGGTGGTTAACAACCATCCATAACTCTGGTTTCCAGGGTATCTGACACTCTCTTTTGTCCTCTGCAGGAACTATATGACATGGGTGCACTTACATACATGCAGGCAATACACTCATACATATAAAATAAAAATAAATTTAAAAAAAGAAAGCAAACCAAGAAGAGAGGCCTCACCAAAAGCCAACCCCACTGACACCCTGATTTTAGATTTCCGTTTCCAGAGCTGTACAAAGATAAATGTCTGTTGTCTAAGTAACTTGGCCTGCAGTCTTCTGTTGTGGCATTCTGAACAGACTAACTTAATACTCAGATCAGCAGATGGGTGTTCTCATGGTCCCACTGAGACTGTCAAGATGTATAGGAGTCAGCTCTGTAATAGCAGATTATAAGATGGTACCACAAAGCAAGCTCAGTAGATGCTAGAAGTTGATTTCTCATAAGGGGATAGATTAGAATATAGTCTGCAAAATACAAGTACGGATTCAACAGTTGCATATGATAAAGCAAGAGCACTAAACTTGCAACCTTTGTGCTGGCTGAGCTATTGTTCTCAGTACCTCTAACTGCAGCCTTTCTCAAAGGCCTAAGAAGGTTGTTAATGGCACAGTAATAACCATCACGTAAGTTTAAAAAAAAAAAAAAAAAGGCCAAGTGGAAGGTGGTACTCAGTTTCCCAGTCAGTTCATTCATTGAACAAATATTTGCCAAGTATTTTATTATGTGTTTGACTGACTTCCAGAGATACAACAGTGTAACAAAACCTGCACAGATCCTGGCCTCAGAGGTTCCATTCTAGCTGGAAATGGGGAGATGATAAACAATGCACATAATAGATAAGGAACGGATGGGATATGTTAGAAGTTGCCAAGTGATGGGGGCTGGAGAGAAGGTTAAGTGGTTGACCACTGGCTGTTTGTTCTTGCAGAAGACTCAGGTTTAGTTCCCAGCACCCATATGGCAGCTAACAACCATCCATAACTCAAGTTCCAAGGGATCCAACACATTCTTCTGGCATGGCATGCACAGCTACACTTTATATACATGCATGTAAAACACTCATACACACAAAATAAAAATATTTTAAAGATTTTTTTTTTTAAGCCAGGTGTGGTGATTCATGCCTTTAATCCCAGCAATTGGGAGGCAGAGGCAGGTGGAGCTCTGTGAATTCAAGGTCAGGCTGGTCTACATAATGAGTTCCAGGCCAACTGGAGTTACAAAAAGACAAGAAAAAAAATTTTTTTTAAAGTATTTATTTTTATTTTATGTGTATGAATGTACTGCCTGAATGTATGTAAGTGCACCTGTGTCATGTAATGCCCACAGAGGTCAGAAGAGGACATCAAATACCCTGGAACTGGAGTTAAGGATGGTTGTTAGCTGCCATGTGGGTGCTAGGAATTGAACCCAGGTCCTCTGCAAGAGCAGTCAGTGCTCTTACATGCTGAACCATCTGTCCAATCCCAGATTTAAGTTTTTTAAAGAAAGGCTGAACATAAACTGGGAAAATAAGCAAGTGATTGCTCTGAAACAGCAGCATTTTCCAGTAAATGCTGCTGTCAACAAGCGATGGCACCATGAGAAAGCCAGCCAGAACACGCACTTCAGAGAAGGATGAAGGGAGGAACATTACTCTGAGAAAACCTAAACATAAGACATTGTAGCCGGACATGTTAGCACATGCCTTTAATCCCAGTACTCAGGAGGCAGAGGGAGGCAGATCTCTGTGAGAACAAGCCCAGCCTGGTCTACATAGCAAATTCTAAACCAGCTAGAGCTACACAGAGACCCAGTCTTTTTTTTTTTAAAAAGGAGCAGGGCATGGTGGCACACACCTTTAATCCCGGCACTCGGAAGGCAGAGGCAGAGGCAGAGGCAGGTAGATCTCTGTGAGTTCAAGGCCAGCCTGGTCTACATAGTGAGTTCCAGGACAGCCGAGGCTACAGGGAGACCTTGTCTCAAAAAGACCGGAAAAAAAAAAAAAAAAAAAGACACTGTCATCTGAACCACAGACCACTTCTTTCTAGCATACCTGTTTGGGTTCTACCTCAAATTAAAATGCTTCATTCCAATCACAAACCTGTAAGCCCAAATCAGGCTCCAACCAAGGATGCTCCAACCAAGGATACTTCTGCTGGCAAGCACAAGGCAGCATGACACTGCAGAGCGAAGTGAAAACTCTATTCATAATTTTCATAATGCTTACCCACACTACAGATTTAACAGTGTCTACTTCATGATTCTGTGTTGTGACCCACACTAAAGGAATTTCAGGACATAGTGCAGAGAGGTAGGCAGTGGGGAGAAGCATGGGAAGTTTATGTATTTTAAAATTATTACTGAAAAAGACGAGTAAGCATTAGTACTAAAAACAAATTAATCGGGGGGAAAAACCCACCAAAAACTGTCTTAAAACAATGATCTCATTTCGACATAATCTTGCAGACTTTGCCCATATTTACATCACATTTCCCCGTATTTCTGAAGTCCTTATAATTGCCAGTTTTAATTGCTGCTTAATGCTGTATTACATTGATAAAACAGTTTTCTAAACTGTGTTGGAGGAAATTATAACATCTACTAATAGCAACCCTGCTACCTAAAGACATATCATTCTATACCCAAGGAAACTCCAAATGAAGAAAGGACAAAAGTACTCATTTATTCAACAATGATTCACAAAGTATCTACTAAGTGTTTAATACTGATCCAGGTCCTTACAGCAGGCAGCAGAGCAGTAAACCAAAGACACAAAGCCCCTGACTTCACAGAGTCTGATTCTGGTAAAGAAGACAGACAATATACAAAATAGAATCAGGTAACAATCAGATTGACAGAGATCCCCAAAAGTCCTATTTTCTCAAGGTAGAATGAATGATAAAGACATGGCAAAACAAAATCCAAGAGTTTTGACTCTTATATGTTGTATGACAATACAATAGCCTTTTCTGATCAATACTCAACACAGCTCCTCTGACAGCACTAAACTCAGGGACCAGTTTCTTCTAAACTAGGGGTTACCAAACTCCTCCTATAATGGGTCAGCAGATAATAAAGATGTGGGGCTTTGTGGTTCACAGGAATGCTACTGTTAACTAGTCAGCTCTGTCACTGTAGGGAAAAGGTGGCCAAACAAGGTGTCAATGAATGCGCACGGATTAAGTCCAAGAAAACTAATTATAAACACTGGTTGAGAACAGGATTTGGTATGCAAGTCACACTCTGTATGGTTCAAATGACTAAACACTGTCAACCAGAAAAAAAAAAGAAAAGCTATCTCCACTGGAAAATTCCACTATATCCATCTCTGCTATGACTTGTATCTTGTAATTTTCTTTCTAAACCCACTGTCATAGCTTTAAATCAGACTTCACACAGGCTGACCCCTTAATCTGAATTCCTTTCCTTCCAGTCACCTCCTATTAAAATCTTCTTTTTGTAAAGCACAACTATAAAGTAAACAACTAAAGACTTATTATTTTTGGAGACAGAATGGTATTGTGGTTATATGTTTTTTAGTGTCCCCAACTTGGCTGGGCGTGGTAGTGTACACCTTTAATCCCAGCACTTGGGAGGCAGAGGCAGGTGGATCTCTGCGAGTTCAAGGCCAGTCTGGTCTACATATTGAGTTCCAGGCCAACTGGGGATACAGGGAGACCCTGACTCAAAAAGGCAAAAAAAAATAATAATAAAGTGTCCCCATCTTTTGGAGACTGCTGAAATTGCTACAGATGAAATGCTATGGATTTACTTCAAGATAATGTGCAGGGGGCGGGAGGAGGAGTAGGGTCAGGCAGGATGCAGATGGGACAATGCTGACTGAGCTGGTATTGAAGTTAGGTGATGAGTACACAGCAGTCATACACATTCTTCTCTATCTTTGCATATCTAAAAAATCTTCCACAACAAAAAGTTGGAAACAGGGCTGGAGAAATGGCTCAGCAATTAAGAGCACTGGCTGCTCTTCCAGAGGACCCGATCCCCAGCACCCATATGGTGGCTAACAACCATCCATAACTCCAATCTGATGCCCTTTTCTGACTTCCGTGGGCACTGTTCAATACGGGTACACTTACATATATGCAGGCAAAACACTCATACACATAAAATAGGATGAATAGATACTTTTAAAAATTGGAAAAAAAAGTTCCAATTCAAATGCCAGACTCTACACAGGAATCAGTGCCCTTTCCCCCTGTATACCTCAACACATGTCTCTGGTTACTGCATACATCAACCTGATCTGTACTGCAGTGCACTGTTTAAAAGGGCTGGGCTCCCTGTAGATGAGCCTGGTCACCAGAGTTCTGCAGATTTCCTGCATGCTTCACATGTAACAGACATCTCATGTTCTATCCCAGGTATCTGGACACATACCCAAACCAAACACACCACAGAGAAAAAAACAGTAACAGGAGCATCTTCCATGCCCCCCATCTCTAATCAAATGGAATGTTTAAGGCCTTTTCTCGTTTTGACTACACCATTTATACAGTGCTTGTGGGTTGTCTGCAGCTCTCAGCTCCACAAATAAAATGAAAAAGAAGAAAATAACAGCTATTTCCCTCAGTTTTCTTGGAGTCAGTGGGGCATGGAGAAAGCAAGCTTTGTTCCTAAAAAGGAGATGACATTATAACTCTCCCTGTTGGGGAGAGTATTTCAAATAACCACATAGTGCTACCCATCATCATCATCCCAATGGGCTAGCCTGCTCATAGTCTATCAAAATTGTGTCTGTCTGGGGCTGGTCAGGAGAGAAGGCTGGGGACAAGAAGTAGGTCTAGAATGTGAGAGGTCGGGGTTTCATCCCTAGGATTGTTCCATCATTAAAAAAAAAAAAAAAAAGAAAAGAAAAAAGAAAAAAGACCAGACATCCATTTCTTAGGTGTACTACAGATCTTTTTAGCATAAAAGGAGAAGAGAAAATAAAGCTTTCTTTAGCCAGTCACGCAGAGGCAAACTACCATGTCCAGCCTCAGGTGGCCTGATTTGGAGAACAGGGAAGTTCCCAACAAGATGCCTCTGGTTTTGCATTTTAAATGTCTTAAGTGCCTCAGAAAGATGAGCAAGCTCATAAAGCTATACTTAGCACAAGATTCCCTCAGCCCACATTATATAAAGTGAAAATAAAAGCTGCTTCTGAAAATGGATAGCTTTTTAAAGAACAGAATTTAATGCATCAAGTATAAATACATCGGATCAAGGTCTGAACTGAAGAAATCTCCAATTCACTGCTAACAGTACCTAGAGCAAGACACAGTTCTCCCTCAAGAAACCACTATGACTTGGTGTTGCCTACCAGCTCCAGCCCCGTTGTCCTTGGACTTGTGCCCTGTTCCTGCATCTTCATGACCTGCTTGACAATTTCAATGTATGGAAAAGCACTCACTTCCCTGCTAAAGCCAACTAACACCATCCACCACCATTTTTCCCACTTGCCTATCATCACAATGGCACACCAGGTCTAGGGCCAGGACTATCTAGTACACCTCTCCCCTTGAAGGCTGTCATCCTGCATTCCTACTTCCTGAGTTCAGCCTTCCATCACTTCACGATCAAATACACCAGAAAACATACAAGCAGTCACCAGAAGGACGACTTACTAAAATAAATACAACCTATTTTATATCTCTATGTAAAAACATGTATAAATGTTTTAAAATTTTTAAACAAGGCTGGGAAGATGACTAAGTAAAAGCCTGGCAAATGGAGTTCAATCCCCAGGACCCACAGGAAGGAGGAGAAAACTGACACTGACCTTCATACAACCTGCACATACACACCAGATAAATTTAATAATAAAAGTTTTTTTTTAACAAAATGAAAAGTGCTAAACAAATGAAGAATAGTCCATTCATTCAAGGAAAAAATATGTTCACATACTATGCCAGTTATAAACTTGTCTACAAATCTGACAACTCTTTCATGAAAAAGTGGGACTAGGGAAGGCATGATGGTGCAGGCCTTTAATCCCAGCACACAGAGGCAGAGGCAGGCAGATCTCTATGAAGTTAAGGCCAGCCTGGTCTACATAGAGTCGAGTCCAGACCAGCCAAGACTACAGAGTGAGGACCCAGTTAAGAGCACTGGCTGCTCTTACAGAGGACTGGGGTTCAGTTCCCAGCACCCACATGGCAGCTAACAACCATCCCAAATTCCAGTTTGAGGGGATATGATGCCCTCCTCTGGCCTACAGAGGCACTGCATGCACATGGTGCACTTACATACATGCAGGCAAAACATATACATAAAATAAAAATATAAATTAAAAAAAAATAATGAAGGCCAGGCGTGGTGGTGCACACCTTTAATCCCAGCACTTGGGAGGCAGAGGCAGGTGGGTCTCTGTGAGTTCAAGGCCAGCATGGTCCACACAGGGAGTTCCAGGCTAGCTGGGGCTACAGGGAGACCCTGTCTCAAAAAGACAAAAATTAATTAATTAATTAATTAGTGAAAACAAACTCCCCCCTTTACTATAGTTAGCTTCAGTGATTTGAGATGGATCCTGCTATGTAGCCCAGGCTGGCCTTGAACTCATGATCCTCCTGCCTTAGCCTCCCAAGTACTCTAATTATGGCATGTGCTACCATGCTTGGCTAATGACTGGCTTTTAAGGAACACAGCACAGTAGAAATGACACCATGAGAGTCTCCAAGCTAGGGGAGAAAAGGCTGGCTCTTCCTTGTAATGCTTACCCTTGAGGTTTGCCACCATGCTGTAAAGTCAGTCTCCTGGAAAAGCCACCTGAAGCTAGGGTTCTGGACATGTGTGTGAGCGAGACTGCAGATGGTTCCAGTCACTCTTAACTAAATCTGAGAATCTGATGGAAAAGAGAGATCAGACCACCCTTGATAAGCAACAATGTGCAGTTTCTATGCAAACAGGACAGTCCTTATTTTGAGTGAAAATGTTTTGAAGTAACTTTTTTTTTTTGAGTCAACATCCCAAATATGCCACTGTGCCCAGCTTTTTGAAATGGCTTTTTAATGAAACTGGATAAGTGAGACAAAAACTATTTAAGAACTGCTAAGATGGGTTGCTTCTCATTTTCCATTTCTGTGTCTCAGGAGAATCATTATTAAGAGTTTATTGGGGCTGGAAAGATGGCTCAGTGGTTAATAACACTGACTGCTCTTGCAAAGGACCCAGTTTTGATTCCCAGCACTGACATGACGACTAACAACCATCTGTAACTCCAGTTCCAGGGGAATCCAACACCCTCTTCTGGCCTCTGCAGGCATTGTATGACATGGGTGCACTTACATACAATATAGGCAATCCACACACACACATAAAATAAAAAATAAAAAATAAATTAAAAAAAAAAGTTTATCACCTGTTTTCCTGTGGGGTAGGGGTGTGTGTGTATATGCAGACATGGCAGATGGGGAAGGCTAGAACAATGGGTAAGTAATATATTGAGGATAGAAAAGTCACATTTCTCCCTTTTGGAAAAGGTATTTAAAAATGTGGAAAAGGGTAAAGTCGGGGAGATTCCCAAAATGCTAGTTTGAACTGGTTGAACTAGTGGTCTATAGAGACATCTCCACAGGTGTACTGCACACATAGCTTCACTTCCTGGCTCTGCCTGCTGAGCACACCAGAAGCAATGTCACAATGGACAAACTCCAAACCCTGGTTTCTAAACACCAATCCTCCACTAAAAGGCCAAGTCCCCCTTAGGGAAAGAGCTGGTCCCAGAGCCACAGCAGGGATGATGCACAGTGAACCTGGAACATCTTGTTCCAGAATATCATTGTGTTCAAAGAAGGATAAGGACAGGTAAATGGTAAATAGCATGAGGGCTCCCACTGGCAGATTTATAGTATTGGATGTCAAAATAATACTAATAAATTACAAATCAGTGAATAAAACATAAATCTCTGAGTCCATACAGGAAGGAAGGAGAAGGGAAAGCTCATCGCTACAATGCAAGGCTAACCTTTTCTTTCTTTTATCATCATCATCATCATCATCATCATCATCATCATCTTTTATTTCTTTTTTTCAGATAGGGTCTCCCTGTAGCCCCAGATGGCCTGGAACTCACAGAGATCTGCCTGCCTCTGCCTCCCAAGTGCTGGGATTAAAGGCATGCACTCACGCCCAGCTTACAAGACTACCTTCTAAACACAGAAGAAATAATGGAAACAGAATCATCACTTGGCAACCATGTGCTAAACTGATTTAGGCAAGACATGAATACCAGTAACTTGGAAGGTTGATGAGGAAAAGGATTTTGGCATAATCTCAAATTATCTGCATGCAAAATACTTACCGGTTAGGAAGGGAAAAACAAAGACATTTCAGTGGAGACAAACAGAGACACTTGGCAAGACACAACAGGACTATTAACATCAACATGACAGAGCTGGTTATAATGTGTCCCTTGATGAGATATACTAGGGATACTGCAGCATCATTTTTCTGATATTTTTGTCAAGAAATCATGGTCTAAGCCTGGTCATGGGGCAATATGAGGGTTCCAGCTTGCAGATCATCCTCTTGAATATAGAACTGTCGATGACAAGAATGACAGGAAAAGACCAAGGAACAACAAAGACTGCAGAACATGAAGAGTCATGAGTGCTAAGCATGGGGCGTGTGTCTCAATGGGATCTTTTTAAAAATTACATTTAATGTGTATGTATGTGTGCATACACAAAAGAGAGAGCAAGTATGTGGAAGTCAGAGGACAGCTTCCAGGAGTCGATTCTCTCCTTCTACCATATGGTTCCTGGGTACTGAACTCAGGTCATTAGGCTTGGTGGCAAGCACCTTAACCTGCAAAGCCATCTTACCGACCCTTAAAGGTATCTTGGACTATTTATTAATTACCTAACTCAGAGGGGCATACAGTGGTTATTGGGAGCACTTTTGATTAAAGAAAATAAATAACAAAGTATTTGAGGCGGGGGCATCTTTTGTGTAACTCTGAAATAGCTGTGAAAAACTAATTTAGAAAAATAGCATAGCAGAGTAAACATAAACAATGTCATCAGTTTAAAAATGTGGATGGCATGAGAAATAGATAGATAATAATTGTAAAATACCAAAGTCCTCTGCCTAGTCACAGACTGGAAGAAAGCAGTATACCTCAAACACAGATACAAAAGATAAATGACTTCATCTATAAAATACAACTTCTACAAATAAGTTAGAAAAAGACAAACACACCAATTTTTAAAAAATATTTATTATTTTTATTTTATGTGTCTGAGTGTTATGACCGCATGTAAGTAAGTGCACCCATGTCATGCAACACCCAAGGAGGACAGAAGACTCCATCGGATTCCCTGGAACTGGAGTTACAGACAGTTGTTAGCTGCCATGTGGGTGTTGAGATTTGAACCCGGGTCTTCTGCAAGAACAGTGTTCTTAACTGCTGAGCCATCTTTCCAGGCCACACACCAGTTTTAAAAATAGGAAAAAGACAAGTATTTCACAAAAGCAGCTATTGAAATGGCCAATCAGCAGATAATCAATGTGATTAGTTATAGAAAGGCAAACTTGAAACCCAAAAGGGCCAGTGAGATGGCTTAGTGGGTAAAGGTGCTTGCTGCCAAGCCTGAGACCTGAGTTCAAACCCTGGAACCCACATACAGGGTAGAAGGAGAGAACTGACTCCCACAAGTTGTCTTCTGACCTCCACATATATGCTGTGGCACATGCCCACTTGGACACACACATATACACACACGAAATAAATGTTATCAAAAAAATTTAAAGCCACAAAGGAACTAAACATCTATACCCCTTACTATGGCTAAAATTAAAAAGAGTGACAAAACTATATTGGTAGAAATGCACAGTTATAGGAACTTTGGTATCTTACCATTATTATTATCCTTCTACTGTTATAACAATATTGCTACAAACTTTAGAAGCAGCCAAAACCACACATGTTGATCATGCTTTGCGGTGAGAAACCCAGGCACAGCTTAGCCAGGCCCTCTGCAAGGTTACAGTCAAACTACTGGCCAAGACCGTGGTGAACAAGAAGATCTATTCCAAGTTCACACAGTTACTGGCAGCATTTAGTTCTTAGGGGCTACTAAACTGAGGGCAACAAGTTTCTAGCCAGCTGTGGCTTAAAGCTGCTCAGAGCTCTGTCTAAAACAGACTTCTCCACAGGCAGCTCTTAACACAGCAATTTCTGCCGAGCCAGCAAATAAAAGGAACCATCATTTGATGGAACATAATCAGGTAAATTCCATCACCTCTACCACATTCAGTCACTCTATTCTCAGGTCCTGCCCACACCCAAGCGTATGGGATCATACTAGAACATAAACACCAGGAGGCAGAATCATGGGAGACCACCTTGAACCTGCTAGCCACAGCTAGTGGGCCTGTAAACTGAAACACCAACTTTTGATACTGAAGTTTTTCATATATTTAAACATGCACTTACTCAAGACCCACCATTCCACTCCTACGTATTTGTCCCCCAAAAAATGAAAATGTATGCTCACCAAAAGACATGTGCAAGAATATTCACAACAGCTTTATTCAAAAAAGCAAAAACTGTAAATAACCCACAGGTCCATCAACAGAGAATGGAATCACTAAGATTTCATTCATTCAAACACTAGACAATAAAAACAAATGAACTGCTGACACATACAACACAGATGAACCTGGCAAAGGAGGGCCCATACAAGAATTTCCATCATATGAGTCCAATTATATGATGCTCAGCAACACATGAAACTAACTCACGGTGATAGAAACGGGGAGAGTAACTGACTATGAGGGTGTGAGTTGACTAAAAGTGATATAAATGTCTACTATCTTTATTTTTAATTATGTCTATACAGGGAGTATGCTCACATATGTGGAGGTGCTCTCAGAGGCCACAAGAAGGCATTTGATCCCCTGGCTGGAGTTATAGGCAGTTGTGAGCTGCACAATGTGGGTGATGGGAACCAAACTTGTGTCCTCTGAAGAGCAGTATGTGTTATTAATAGCTGAGCCACCTCTCCAGCCCCCTCCAGTGTCTTATATCTTGACTCTGGAATGTTGGTTACATGAATCACAACTGCCTGTAATTCCAACTTCAGGAGATCCAACACCTCTGGCCAACCCTGGCACCTGTATTCACAGGCACATACCCATACACATAGATACATAATTTAAAATAAATCTTTTTTTTTTTTTGGTCTTTTTGAGACAGGGTCTACCTGTAGCTCCAGCTGGCCTAGAACTCACTATGTAGACCAGGCTGGCCTTGAACTCACAGAGATCTGCCTGCCTCTGACTCCTGAGTGCTGGGATTAAAGGCGTGCACCACCACGCCCAGCACTTAAAAATAAATCTTTAAAAAATATTTAAGAGGGCCAAGTGTGGTGCCACATACCTTTAATCCTAGCACTCAGGAGGCAGAGGTAGACAGATCTAGTGAGTTCCAGGCCAGCTACAGGGAGATCCTGTCTCAAACAAACAGCAACAACAAAAATTAAAAGCTGTGTGGTGGTTCAAGCCTTTGATCCCGGCACTCCCTTTGATCGCAGCGCTCCAGAGGCAGAGACAGGCAGATCACTGTGGGTTCCAGCCCAGCCAGGACTACACAGTGTGACAATTTGTTTTAAAAAATAAAATTAGGCTGGGCGTGGTAGCACACGCCTTTAATCCCAGCACTCAGGAGGCAGAGGCAGGTGGATCTCTGTGAGTGCAAAGCCAGCCTGGACTCACATACATAAAATAATAAAATAAGCCGGGCATGGTGGTGCACACCTGTAGTCCCAGCACTTGGGAGGCAGAGGCAGGGGGATCTCTGTGAGTTCAAGGCCAGCCTGGTCTACACAGTGAGTTCCAGGCCAGCTGGGGCTAAAGGGAGACCCTGCTTCAAAAATACAAAAAATAAATAAATAAAATAAAATAAAATTAAGCTGAGCATGGTGGCGCACACCTTTAGTCCCAGCACTTAGGAGACAGAGGCAGGTGGCTCTCTGAATTCGAGGCCAGTCTGGTCTACATAATGAGTTCCAGGCCAGCTGGAGTTACAAAGAGAGACCCTGTCTCAACCAAAATAAAACAAAACAAAACAAAAGTATATACTAATAGAAGACAGTGGCAGGGGGCACACAGTAGTTAAGGGCATCTATTAGAGGGTCTGATTACCAGGGATTGAACTCTGGCTATACTGCCTTCCTGGGCAAATGTCCTAACCTCTCTATGCTTCTGTTACTACCTGATAACTGAATTAACACAGAAAAAGCAATTAGGACAGCACTGAGACTGTATTAGGTACCTAGTATCAACAAATCAAAAAAGTGCATTTATTAATGCTAGAAAAATTAAGCAGGCCAGGAAAGGAATAAAGAAATCATAATTTACTACATAGCTCACTGTGTGGCCTTACTATGGCCATAAAAATAAGAACGCTGAGTAATAATCCAACCAAAACTACAATTTTATTGGGAGAATGGCAATGATTTGAAAAAGCCCCCCCCCCAATTCCACAGTTAGAGGAGTCAGCAGATGATTTCCAAAGACTCTTTCTAAACAAGCCTTACAGAACTATTTGATGTTGCAAAATATATGTATAAAAATAACATTAAGTGGGGTCTTTGAGATGGCTCAGTGGGTAAAAGCACTTGTTGTGCAAGTCTGACAATATGAGTTTGAAGCCTGGCACCCAAGTAAAGGTGAAATGAGAACCGACTCCACATAGTTGTCCTCTGATCTCCACACCTGCACTGTGGCATGAGCACACCTGCATTTGTGCATGTGTGCACACATACACATGCATGCACACACACAAACAATGATGATGCTGATAATGAAGATAACCGACTTAAAAAACAAGGAAGGAGGAGGGCATAGTGGTGCATGCCTTTAATCCCAGCGCTCAGGAGGCAGAGGCAGGCAAGCAGATCTCTGAGTTTGAGGCCTGCCTGGTCTTCATAGCAAATCCAGGCCAGCTGTGGCTAAGAGGGAAACCCTGTCTCAAAAAGACCAAAAATAAAAATGAAAAAAATAAACAAGGAATGAGCTGGAGAGATGGCTCAGTGGTTAAGGACACTGGTGGCTCTTGCAGGAGACCTGAGTTTGTATCCCTGCACCCACAGGGCAGCTAACAACTGTCCTTAACTCTAGTTCCAGGGGATCCGATGCCCTCTTCTGACCTCCATGGGCATTGCATGACACAGGTGCACTTCTACACACGCAAACAATACACTCATACACATAAAACAAAAATTAAAAAATTTTGTTTAAAAAACTATTCCAGGGGTTGGAAGGCAATACTGCTCTTGCAGAGGATCTGAATTTGGTTCCCAGCGCCCATATTGGGCAGCTCACAACTGCCTGTCCAGCTGTAGGGGATCTGATGTCTCTGGCTTCAGGCACCCATACTGATGTGCCCATATCCACCCACCCCTACACACACATAATTAAAAATAAAAAATAAAGTTTGCGGTACACACCCTTAATCCCAGCACTCAGGAGGCAGAGGCAGATGGACCTCTGTGAGATCAAGATCAGTCTGCTCTACATAGTGAGTTCCAAGTCATCTGGAGCTACAGGAAGGCCTTGTCTAAAAAAAAAAAAAATCAAAATTAATTAATTAATTAAATTAAATCTTTTAAAATATTTTATTATTTTTTATATTTTTATGTGTATGTGTGTATTACCTGAATGTAGGTAAGTGCACTCGTATTGTGCAATGCCCACGGAGGACAGAAGAGGCTGTCGGATCCCCTAGAACTGGAGTTATGGACAGTTGTCAGCTGCCATGTGGGTTCTGGGATTCAAACCTGGGTCTTCTGCAAGAACATTCAGTGTTCTTAACCGCTGAGCCATCTCTCCAGCCCCAAATAAATCTTTTAAAAAGTATTTTGTATTAAATTCCTCCCTGGAAAATTACATTTCAAGACCTCATCATCTTTCTACCTACTGTCAAACCAGAGATTTCTCAATCCCTGCTGGAAGGCCAGGGTTACAATGAATATATAAAATGAGAATGTTTATATTTTTGAACCCAGGGCCTCACACATACTATATAAATGCTTTATTTCTGAGTTACTGCTCCAGCCTAAGAACTTGATTCTAACAATGTATCACCTATGTTCATATGGTTCCTTTCACTGGGGAACATAAAAAATCCTTAAGTGATTTTATCTTAATCCTCAAAGTGTTTCTAAACAGGAAGACCATGAAAGAAATGGAAAGTGAGTGGTTTGTCTTTTCATTGGCAAAACCAGAACGAGACTTAGGAATCCACAAAGGCAAGTGCTCCTGTTGCCTTCCTACAAACAACACACTTCTGGAAAATAGAGCCACTTTCCATGAGTAAGCCATGCTAGAGTGGCCATGCTCAAAGAACCCCATGGACAGATCTAAGCTATTTAGCAGGCTTCATCTTGGAAACTATGCCTGAGTTCTCAGCAAATCCATTAACGAGCACTAAAGGCTCTACAACCTAAACAGCATGGGTAAGCTATTTCACCTGTTCTTCCCAACGACTCAACAGTTAATTTTATTTCTTTCCATTGTGATGAGAAAATTGGGGGCCAAAAGGTAACTAACCACAAAGCGCAGTTTTAATTATTTAATGAGTATTTAATTCTTTGGGCTATAAGTCCATTGTTCAGTCTACTTTACCAAGAAGCTTGTAAACAGAAGTCTGTGAAGGTTATACATAGCAACAGTTGAAACTGTTAGCTCGGGCTAGGGATGTAGCTCAGTTGGTAGAGTGCTTGCCTAGCAAGAACATGGCCTTGTGTTCAATCCTCAGCACCACATAAAACCAGGTACAGTGGTACATGCCTGTAATTCTAGCACTCTGGAGGTAGAGGCAGGAGGATGAGAAGTTCAAGGTCATTCTCAATTATATAGGGAGTTTGAGGCCAGCTGGGGTTAGGGGAGACCCTGTCTCAAAGAATCAAAACAAAACACCTATTGGATTTAGGTTTCTTCCTAAAAGAAATAAGCAAAAGTAAAACACACTTGAGGACATTCAGACAGACTTATAATAAATGAATATTATAATCATAGTAAGGGCAAATGTTTTTAACAAGTGAGTCTCAAAGAGCAACATGTTGGCAATACCTCTAGGGCACTTTCTAGACTGTGTCAATGACTGTGAACTCTACAGATATTCAGTGGCAAAAAAAAACAAGAATGTCAAATGTCTTACAATCCACACGTCAGAACCTTCAAAGCCTACGCAATAAAGAAATGGCTAGCTTCCCACATGGTTTCCAACATTTATACAAGTGAAGCTATTTCACCAAGTTCTGTAGAACCTAATACTTACCCAAAAGAGGATCTTTTATAAGAAAACACGCACAAAACTACAGTTAACAAAATTAGATCTACAATTTTAAAATGTCAAACACCAGAACACATCTAAAGAAAGTAGAATACATCTATTTATGCTTAAAAAACATAAAACCGAGCTGGGAGTGGTGGTTGCACACCTTTAATCCCAGCACTTGGGAGGCAGAGGCAGGCGGATCTCTGTGAGTTCAAGGCCAGCCTGGTCTACATAGTGAGTTCCAGGACAGCTGGGGCTATAGGGAGACCCTGTCTCAAAAAGAGAAAAACAAACAAACAAACAAACAAACAAACAAAAAACCCCCATAAAACCAAGCTGGGTGTGGTGGCATACATCCTTAATCCTAGCACTTAGGAGGCAGAGGCAGGCAGATCTCTGTGAGTTCAAGGCCAGCCTGGTCTACATAGTGAATTCCAGGACAGCTGGTGCTACAGGAACACCCTGTCTCAAAAAGACATACACACACACACACACATACATAACCAATTAAAGACTTGGGAAAAAAGGAGGGGCTAGGGAGATGGCTCAGCGTTTAAGAACACAGGTTGTTCTTACAGAAGAACCCAGCACCCACAAGGCAGCTAACAACTGTCTGATCCAGTCCCAGGGGATCCAACAGCCTCTTCTGACTTCTGTGGGCATTGCACGACACAGGTGCACTTACCTACATGCAGGAAATACACGCATAGACATAAAATAAAAATAAATTAAAAAAATTTTTAAGAAAAAAGGAATATAGCTTGTCTGTGGATTGAAAGACTTGATATTTTAAAGATTTTTCTCTCCAAACTAATTCATATACTCAACACAATCCTAAATAATGTCTCCTACCCACAAAAGAATGCTTTAAGAAAATTAAAAACAATTCTAAGATTTCTAAGACCTAGAAAGGGTAAACACGAATAAAGGGGATCACAAACGGCACAAAGCTGGAGGACACATGCCACAGGCCTATTTTAAGACACAGGAATTGAAAGAGGGACATCAGTGCAAGACTAGGTAAACTGACTGAAGGGGCAGAACAGAGACGATCAAAGGTGGCACTGGGGTACAGCATAAAACACGCGATTCTGGACCTACAAGATGGCTCCGTAGGTATAGGTGCTCACCTTGTAAACTGGGAAACCTAAGTTTATTCCCTGGGACCCATGTAAAGGTGGAAGGAAAGAAGAGACTCCATACAATTGTTCTCCAACTTCCACATTCACACCATGGCACATGTACCCCCAATACAATAATAAATAAATATTACCACATGATCTTTCACACATGTGGTTCAGGGTTAACTATTCAAATGTGGAGCAATGAATTTTATTTAACCCTTACTTCACACCTATATAAATGTCAACTTCAGATGGATTTTAACTCTACATATGAAAGGCAAATAAAGTTCTTAGGAGAAAATATTAGAGGGCATTTTCAAGGTCTTAAAATAGGCAAAGATTTATTGAACAGATAATAAATAGTACTAAGCACAAAAGAGGAAATTGATAAATTGGACTATGTTCAGATTAATAATTTCTGTTTGGGGCTAGAGAGATGGCTCAGTGGTTAAGAGCACTGACTGCTCTTGCAGAGGACCGAGGTTCAATGCCCAGCACCCACATGGCAGCTAACAAACCATCTGTAACTCCAGTTCCAGGGGATCTGGTACCTTCTTCTAACCTGACGCATTACATGACATGGGCACACTTACACACATGCAAGCAATACACTCATACACATTAAATAAAAATAATTTTTTTTTTGAAAAAAAGAATTTCTATTCAAGAAGACACTACAAAGTCAGGGTTGGTGGCACATACCTAACCCAGCATCAGGAGGCTGAGGCAGGAGAATCATGAGTTTAGGTCAGTTCAAGCTACATAATGAAACCTTATCTGAAAAACAAAAAACGAAACAAAAAAACTTGGAGAAGAAACCATTAAAAGAGTAAAGAAGAGAGACTGGGAAGATGGCTCCATTGGTGAAGTGCTTGCCTCATAAACATAAGGACTTGGATCAGATCCCAAGAACACACACATACACAAAAGCCAGGGTGGGGAACGCAGAGGCAGGTGGATCCCTGGTGTTCTCTGACCAGCCAGCCTGATCATGATCTTCAGGCCAGTAAGAGACCCTATCTCAAAATAAAGGTAGGAAGCTCAAGGAACACTATCTGAGGCTGTCCCTGGCCTCCACGCACAGGCACATATGTGCATATGCACTGGCACTTGCACACACAAACATGCACATAACACAAACAGTAAAAAGGCAATCCACAGAATATATCGATGAGAAAAGGAAATTCTAGTCACTCCATAAACATACGATACACTCAACCTTGGTCAGAGAACTTTTTTTTGCAGTGGGCAGCGGTTAATGCAGACCCCTAGTTGGTCAATGTGCTGAGAAGGGACTGAGTGCTGAGCTCTAAATAGGACCTCTATATCAACCCTCCTCCACATCCCCTAATGCTCAGAGAACATCTCAGAAGAGATGTAAGAGCCAGAGAATGGGGAGGAGTGCTGTAAAATGCTGTCTTTTGGACATGACATGATCACTATACCCTTGAACTCAAAGCTGTGGATACCTGTGCAAGGCCTGCACAAGATCAAGCTAGTCAAAATTCCAATAGGGACTGGAGGAGAGGCTCCCCAAGTGTCCCATCCCACCACCACCAGCTAAGGAGTTAAATGGCTACAGGGTATGGAGAGTTTCTCTGAGGAGCTACAGCCACCTGTATGCTGCCTAAGCTCCTGTGGATGGTTCCACACCCAGGAGCATACAGATAGTACTAACTGGACTCAATGGGGAGGGGGAAGAGGAAGAGGGGAGGGGGAAAGGGGGGAGGGAGGAAATTAGGGAGTTAGGAAGTTGGAAGGAAGGAAGGAAGGAAGGAAGGAAGGAAGGAAAGCTTAAAGAAACAACACAATCCGAAAAAAAGGGGGAGGGACTAACAATCTGAACAAGCAATTCATAAAAGAGAATATCCAAATGACTGACAAACATATGGAAAGGTATTCAACATTCTCAGGAAATGTAAATTAAAACCACAGGAGAAATCCTTTTACCCCCTGCCAGAATGACTAAACCGAAAAGGGCAAAGCAGGGCAATTGTGGCAGGGATGTGGAGCAACAGAAACTTTTCTACGCTGTTAACATAAAAATGAATGTACAAGCTGGCCGTGGTGGCGCACGCCTTTATCCCAGCACTCGGGAGGCAGAGGCAGGCGGATCTCTGTGAGTTCAAGGCCAGCCTGGTCTACATAGTGAGTTCCAGGACAGCTGGGGTTACAGGGAGACCCTGTCTCAAAAAGACACCCCCCCCCCAAAAAAAAACGCATGTACAGCCAGGCGTGGTGGCTCACACCTTTAATCCCAGCACTTGGGAGGCAGAGGCAGGCAGATCTCTGTGAGTTCAAAGCCAGCCTGGTCCAAAAAGTGAGTTCCAGGAAAGGTGGAGCTGCATAAGGAAGACCCTGCCCAAAAAAGTCCCCCAAAAAAAAAAAAAAAAAAAAGAAAAAAGAAACAAAAGCATGTACCTGATGACCCAGATTCCCACTCCTGGTTTTAGACTTAAGAGAAGTGAACGCTTAGGTCTACCAACATTCAAAATAGTCCACACTGGAAATCCCCCCAAATCCCCACACAACCAACATCAGCAAAAAATGGAAGCACCTTCAGACAATGCAATATTATGCAACAACAAAACTAGATCAACTCCAACTAAGATGTGACTGACTCACATAAACACAAAATTAAGCAAAGCAGCTAAATACAAATACACAGAAGCAGGTAAAACTAAGTCCTACTGTTAGAAGTTAGGGTACTGGTTTCTTTGGTGGCAGGAGACAAGTTATGATTAGATGAGGACAAGGCAATGTTCTGGGGGATTAGTAATACTGTTTCATGGTGTGGGTGCTAGATTATGTATGTTCAGTTTATAAAAGCTCGCTGAACTTAATTATGGACTCTTCTGAGCATGACAACACCTTGATAAAACTTCTGTTTGATTTCTTAATTAGGTGTAGGTCATGGAAACAGCCTTTGTATGTCAAAGGCCCCCAAATTTAACCCATATCAGCTTTGTAACAAATCAGCCTTTGGTCCCACTAGACAAAGATGTAAGTAAAAAGCAGTTTACAGTTACCTAAGTCTCAACCCAAAGAGACTTTGTAGAGAAACAAGTATTTTTTTAGCATACAGTGAATTTTCTTAAAATATTTTATTTTTGGCTGGGCGTGGTGGCGCACGCCTTTAATCCCAGTATTCGGGAGGGAGAGGCAGGTGGATCTCTGTGAGTTCAAGGCCAGCCTGGTCTACATAGTGAGTTCCAGGACAGCTGGGGCTACAGGGAGACCCTGTCTCAAAAGACTCCCCCGCCGCAAATTTTTTTTTTAATTTTTTTATTTTATGTGTATGTGTATTGCCTCCATGTATGTAAGTGCACTCATGTGTGCAATGCCCATGGAGGTTAGAAGAGGGTGTCAGATCCCCTGGTACTGGAATTACAGATGGTTATTAGCCACAATGTGGGTGCTGGGAACTGAACCCGGATCCTTTGGAAAAGCAACCTGTGCTCTTAATCACTGAGCCATCTCTCCAGTTCCAGAATTTTCTGTAAATGTAAGCGCCATGCAGATGGAGAGATTTCACTTTATTTTGTACAAACTTCATGAAGATTTACGCACTATTTTAGGAAGCCATATCCCAGTGGCCTTGCCACCTATCATCTGAGCCACCAACACAATAACCTGAATCAACTTCTCACAGGTGTCACTGTCACCAAGACAAAGTCATACATACCCACAGGCACCCAGCTATGGTTACTAATGCACTGTCTACATTTATTTACATCTGCCTTCTGAGACGTTACACACAGAACACATGCTTGACTCTAACTAACATGCCTTTTCTTTTCCTCTGTACTAGAGGAAAAACAATGTAGCCATGTCAATAGGTCTTATTATCTAGGAATTTCACTTCAGGATAGAAAGGGCCACACATTTTCAAACCACCAGTCTAAGCTGGGCATGGCGTCTCAGGCCTACAAGCACAGCACTTCAGAGGCTGAGGCAGGAAGTCATAAATCTGAGGCCATTCTAGGCTACAGAGGAAGATCCTGTCTCAGGAAAAAAAAAAAAAATCAGTCTATCACAAGAATTTTAAAGGGAATTTAAGAATAATTCTAAATCCAGAACTTGGTATCCCTTCATACCGCTTGCATCATTCAAATCATCAAAATCACAGTAAATACAGTTATTTAAGAAGATGGGACCTGTGAGATGGCTCAGTGGATAAAGGTGCTTGCCACCAAGTCTGACCACGTGAGCTCCATACCTGAGGCCCACATGGTAGTAGGAGAGAATGGACTTCAGAAAGTTGTCAGCTCTGACTTCTACACACACACACCACAGTACACACATACACAGGTACACTAAATGCATTTTTTAATGTAATTTTAAAGAGTATAAAGGAAAAGAACCCAGCTGCTATTTTCAAGTGAAAACCGAAGTGTATCTATCATAAATTTAACCTAGATACAGTGAACAACACGGGGGGGGGGGGTGGAATTCAAAGTATAAAACCTAAGTCCCTTTCCTTTTAAGTCTGTGAGATACAGTTTGGTACTCTTGAGCAAAGGGACCCAATATTTTTCTGTTCTCTTTCAAAAATAGCTCCGCCTTCAAGATTGTACAAATTAGATCATTCTGCAGCAGGATTCCTCCTTACTGAGCTCCTAGGAGGGACAGACAGGAAGTATGCTACAGCAAAGCAGTGATTTTTACGAAAAAAAAAAAAAAAATTTGAGTCTTCAGTTCCATTAGGTTAGTGATAAAGGATTTGAGCTACAGCTCCTAATGGTTTCTGTAATAGATCATCTCTTCAAAAACCATCCAGTAAACATGGATCACAGAGTGAGACAGCACAAAGGCATGATGGCGGAATAATTAGACGTGGAGATTCAACTGCTCCAGTGGCTACATTATGGCCTAAAACATAGAAAGAGCATAGTTAGATCTTTAACACATCTGGTGCCAATCTACAGATTAGAATAAATTCTCAAGGAAATGTACTTCCAATTAATCACAAACTGAAAAAGCGGAAACAAACTCAACAGTTCTGAAGAGTCCTGTTACACAAACACTGTCTTCCTAACACTAAGAGAGATAACAGTGAGAAAGGTTTGAAAAGAAAACAGCAAAGCTGGGCATGGTGGCACACGCCTTTAATCCCAGCAGTCAGGAGGCAGAGGCAGGCGAATCGTTGTGAGTTCAAGGCCAGCCTGGTCTACATAGTGAGTTCAGGTCAGCTGGGACTACAGGGAGACCCTGTCTCAAAAAGACAGAAAAAAAAAGAGAGAAAAGAAAACAGCAGACACAAAGAAGTTACATAGAATGCTATGAATCCTTTTACTCTGTCATATCTCAAATATAATCCAAAGTAAATCCCTAAGGTTGAAAATATACCCAGGATCATCACCCCTAGCCTGGTCCTACAGGACCACAGCCTTCTTTCTACCAGGGAGACCCTACCTCTACCTCTGCCCTTTCTACAGGTAATTCTGCACACAGAAGCCAGAGGTTCTGCATTATGAAATCATCATAATGATATTGCTCTTTTCTGGCTCAAGACTTCCAATGGCTTGGCTTCTCACTCAACGTCAAAGCTAGAGTGATATAATGGCTTATAAGTTCCATTATGTGTCAGTGGTAGGATCATTGTCTGGCATGCATGGGCTGGATCCCCAACATCACAGAAGACACCCACATATCCCTTTTACCTCTCTGATTTTATCTTACATAATTTTCTACCTCATTCACTTGGATCCAACCATAGTGGTCTCCTGGATGTTCCTGGGACCTATCAGTACTTCCTGTTCCCTCTACCAGGAAGGCTCTTCCTAGAAAATTCACTTGGTTTGGGTCACGTAAGTTTTGTGCTCCACCAGACTTACCTCTCTGAGAGTTTTCTTGACTACTTTACTTTGCGTGCACGTGTGTGTGTGTGTGTGTGTGTGTGTGTGTGTGTGTCCTCTGTGCATGCACGCAGGCCAGAGTTGTTCCTCAGGTGCTTTCTACCTTGTTTTTTGAGACAGTGTTTTACATTGGCATTTGGGCTCACCAATTCAGCTAGGCAGCTGGCCAGCAAGCCAAGGGGATCTTTAATGCCTACCAATTGTTGCATCTAGACCTATAACAAGACTCAAGGCTATAAGCAAGACCATAGAGGTGAGAAAGACAGTGTGGTCCATAAGGATGTGCGCTTTACTACTAAAGAAGTCAAAGAGTTAAATTAGGGGCTTCTGGAGATCAGGTGATAAATGGAGTTTTGACTGAAGTCCAACTCACAGTGGGTCCAGGGGGTCCCCAGACTCATCCTGTGGCTATTTCCCCAGTTCTAGAGTGTGCCATTGGAACAGATACACTTAGAAGTTGGCAGAAGCTCCCCGGAGCTGGGATTACAATAAGCTCTGCCATGCCTATCATTTTACATGGGTTCTGGAAGTTGACTCAGGTCCTTCACTTACAAGGAAAGCACTTTACCAGCTGAGAATTTCTCCTCAACCCCTCAATTATCTTCTTTAAACTGTAATATTCCCTTCCTTCCTGACCACTTATCCTCTGTTCCTCTTCTATTTTTCCCACAGGGCAGACTCTGTCATTTGTTCTCTTGTTTTCTAAACGCTGCCCACCATGTCCCTCAAAGGTAACTCTGAGAGTTGGAATTTTTCTGTATTATTTACTGTTAACTTAGTAACAACAACAGTGACTGGTACAGAGCATATGCTCGACAAGTGTCTTTTCATTAAATGAAGGTATCAAGGAGAGGTCAGCAGAGGAAGAGTTACAGAGACTGACCAAAACCATATGGCCAGGTACAGCCAAATGAGAAATCCAATTTTAAAGTCAAAGCATTTCTAAAATACGATTTAAGAGTACAAATGACCTTTCATTCAGATACATTATAATAATAGGACTATCTGAATGCCAAAAAGTCCTTTTTTTTTTTGGTCTTTTTGAAACAGGGTCTCCCTGTAGCCCCAGCAGCTGTCCTGGAACTCACAAAGATCCGCCTGCCTCTGCCTCCCAAATGCTGGGATTAAAAGTGTTATTTTATTTTTTAAAGGTTTATTTATTTATTTATTTATTTATTTTTGGTCTTTTTGAAGACCAATATTTATTTATTTATTTTGGTCTTTACAGGGTCTCCCTGTAAGCCCCAGCTGTCCTGGAACTCACTATGTAGACCAGGCTGCCCTTGAACTCACAGAGATCCGCCTGCCTCTGCCTCCCAAGTGCTGGGACTACAGGTGTGAGGCACCACGCCCGGCAGGTTTATTTATTTTTATCTTATGTGGATGAGTATTTGCCTGCATATATGTATATATGTGCACCACATGCATGCCTGGCGCCTGCAGAGGCCAGGAGAGGGTCTCTGATTCCTTAAAACTGGAGTTACAGTTGTGAGTCACCATCTGGGTGCTGGGAACTAAACTCAGGTCCTCTGCCAAAGTACCAATTACTCTTAACCACTGAGCCATCTCTCCAGCCCAAGAGCTTTCTTTCTTTTTTGGAGGTACTGGGGGATTGAACCCAGAGGCTTGCACATGCTAAGCAACTGCTCTACTACTGAGCTACATCCTCAGCTGAGAGACATATTTTTTTTGTCCCCCTTGGTTTCCCGAGAAAGCATCCCACTATGTAGTCCTGGCTAGCCTGAAACTTACTATGTAGACCAGGTCCACCTGTTTCTGCCTCCTGAGTGCTGGGATTAAAGGTATGCACCACCATGCCCAGTTCAACTAAGAGCCATAATCCAAATATTTTCTTTTTCTTTGACAGGGTCTCCCTGTAATCCCAGCTGGCCTGAACTTCCTGTATAGACCAGACTGGACTTGATCTGGCAGACATTCAGCTGCCTTTGCCTCCTGAGTACTGGGATTAAAAATGTGGGCCACCATACCCAGCTTTCTAAGTATTTTCTTAAATGCATCTCAATAAGATAATGCCTCACCATGCAGGGTTATGGCATCCATTTTCAGTGTGGCCAGCTAGAACTAGGCCCTACTAGATGTTAATACATCACTTTGCTAAGCCCTCAGTGTACCAAACTAATCTTATGCCTTACCTTAGATTTAAGAGCTCATTCCCATTTCCATCTCATAAGATGAGCTTGCTTCCCCTATGAGATGACCTCTTCCTTATTCTCCATGGAGGGAAAAGTCAATCGAAGACTAATGGACAATGCTTAAAAACATTACAGCTATTCTTTGCTAGATTTTTTTTTTTAAAGGAAAGCAAGAGGACTCTATCAGTAATAAAAGCAAAGTGATGATGATACTACACACATTTAATGAACAATCCGCTCCACTAAAGGCAAGGGTATAAACAAGTTTACTGCCCAGCTTGGTGGCAGAGAGGAAATACAATTAAGTCCATTAATAGCCACAAGAGTTATGTTCCCAGTGGACCTTGGCTTCCAGAACTGCTTATTCATTTTCATCCACAGCGGAAGTGGTACACAGCAGAGATGACAAAATGCTCCTTGCATTGGACTTTAATGTTGAGAAGATTATTTTATTAAACAATGGATTTATGGGCTATTTGCACTACCATGTTCCACTGTCCATGAGCTGAAAGCACTAGACAAAAATCTGCTGTAAAGGCAATTTCAGAGATGGCTGCTACAAGTCAGATCTACCAGAGGGAAATACTAGGCCATGGTGTCCAGTTTCCTGCGGATTACCCAAAGATGTGAAGGTGATGACTTTGATGGATACAAAGGCCCAAGCACCTTCCACACATTTTTTTCTCCTCATAGCAAAGCAGTAGTGGGTAAGGAGTGTCCTCAACTTAGGTAATCAAAGTTAATTTAACAAGTGCACAGTGTTTTAAAAGCAAAACAGTAACTAATCCATAGCACTCAATTTTATCTCTAAATGACTCTCAGTTTTTGATTCTCTAAGGTTACAGAAGATTAGACATTGCTTAAAAACTCACAGTATCCCCACTTCTGAGGCACAGCCTAAGCCAGGAGGTCCTAATTCTTTCTCCTTACTCTTAAAGCCCCCAGCTTTGAATCTCATATTTTTTTTTAATTTTATTTATTATTTTTATTTTATGTGTATGCATGTATTGCCTGCATCTAGGTAAGTGCACCCGTGTCATGCAATGGCCAAGGAGGACAGAAGAGGCTGTCGAATCCCCTGGAACGGGAGTTACGGACAGTTATTAGCTGCTATCTGGGTGTTGGGATTTGAATCCGGGTCTTCTGCAAGAACAGTTGGTGTTCTTAACTGCTGAGCCATCTCTCCAGCCCCTGTATCTCATATTCTTAGGCTATACTGCCGACTGCCTCAGTGTGTCTTCAACATCAATCCTTCCTCCTTCTCCTCTTCCTTTTTCTTTTCTGTAGTGAGGGCAGTCTACATGCTAGCAGTACATGCCAGGCAAGGTCTACCACTGAGCTATATCTCCAGCCCTCGTTATTAACATTTTCAATGAACTGTTTCTTCAGTCCACAGTATAGTTGAAGCAACAAGGGACAATATTGGCTATACTGGCAATGACAAGAAACAAAAACTAAATAAAAAGCAAATACAGAAACCTGAAGAGCTGCGCTCCACATACAGTTTGCACTAGTCAGTAAACTGTCCACCCTCAACACCTGTTCATCATGACAATTCAGGTTCAATGAGAGGTTTGTCTGCTTTATGCACCCTTAAAAAGGAGCAACAAGCAAACAGGACTGCAGACTACCAGCCAAAACGGCAAAAGAAATACAGTCCTGAGGCTATTAAAGGGGAACAGTAACAATAGGTATAACAGTGCACATACCTGTAATCTCTGCACGTGGGAGGTTGAGGCAGGAGGATCACAAGTTTGAGTCTAGTGTGAGATATGTGATGAGACCCTGGATTAAAAGGAAATAAAAGAAGAAAAAAAAAGGGGGGGGGAGTCAAGGGAAAGAGGAAAAAGAAAGAAAACAACATACACACAAAGATCGAAATGTTTCAGGAGCAGCCATAAAAGTATCACATTTCTCCTGTAAAAGGAGAATGCAATTTTTCTATAGTTTGAAACAAACGGGAAAACTTAAGGAAACAAAAGAAAAATATCAACTCCAACTTAATCCCCACTTTCCTTGGCGCTGCAGAGCTTTGACTAAGCTGTGAGCTGTAAACAGGTTTAGTTGCTCTTCTGGCTGTCAAATAAGAGCCAGAGAAGTCAGCAGGAAAATGGAGCCAAGTCAAGCTCAAAACAAAACAAAGTTGTGGTTTGTAGGCGGGGCCTGGGCCTGCCTCATCTTTTCTGTTCATATAAGTGAGCAGGATGTAGCAACCAGATCCCAACCCAGCCACTGCTTCAGATCAAAACAATGTGCTTTGACTTTGTAGTCTAATAAGCTTGAGGTTTGGCAGGATCTGTGCCCAAGGTGAACTCGGTCAGGCATAGTAGTACCCATCTGTAATACCAGTACTCGGGAGCCTGAGGCAAGAAGATGGGGAGTGCTAGGCCAGTCAGGGGTATACAGCAAGACTTCATCTAAAAAAAACAAAACAAGGTGGGGCATGGTGGTACACACCTTCAATCCCTGCACTCAGGAGACAGAGGCAGGCAGATCTCTGATGAGTTTGAGAACAGTCTGGTCCACATAACAAGTTCCAGGCCAGCCATGGCTACACAGTAAGACCCTGTCTCAAAAAGACAAAAATTAAGGGGTTGGAGAGATGGCTCAGCGGTTAAAAGCACTGGCTGCTCTTGCAGAGGACTCGGGTTCAGTTCCCGGCACCCACATGGTAGCTCACAATCATCAGGATCTCTAGTTCCAAGGGATCCAACGCCCTTTTCTGGCCTCCATGGACATTTGCATGCACATGGTACACTTACATGCAGGCAAAACACTCATACACATAAAATAACCAAATCATAAAATCAAAACAAAATTAAGGTGAATCCAAGATCTTGTGACAGTATCAATGAAGAAATAAGAATTTCATCTTAATTTCAGGTTTGGGTTTTTGGAGGGGGCGTAGAGGGGTAAGGCACAGAAAAGTGAACTGACAAAAGAGCAAAATAGCAATAGTAATAATGTTTATTAAGTTCCTCCTATGTGCTACACATACAATTAACGTGTTAGTTCTACTTAATGTTCATAGCTATGGGACCAAAGTTATACCCATCTACGGATGATAAAATGGAAGCATTAGAGAAGTTAAATAATTGGCCAAAGTTACTCAAATACTACGTAGTAGAGTCAAATTCAACTCCAAGCTAAATGACACCAAAACCCACATTCTCAGCCACTATGCTAAGCAGCCCCTTGGTGCCCATAATGGTAACAGAACAGCATTCTGTAATTCCAACCAACAAAGCATAAGGCAGTTGATAACTATTTGTTAACTGTGAGAATCAAGCCAGGGCTTGGAGGACCAAATTTAAACAAGAAATCTCTCCGAAATACCAGAAAATCATGAGTCATGAATCAAATCGCAGCTCTGCCACCTAAACTGTGTGGCCTTCCAGAAATGTCTCCCCATGAGACCCTGTCTCAGAAAACAAAACACCTTCTCCTCACTGGGCCTCAGTTTTCTCTTCTGAGGAAAAGGCTCTCAGGAGCTGCCTCTGACTAGGGGGCACTCAGAAAACACTCACACTTCCAGCGTAAGCTCATCAGGGCATTCCTGAGCAGCCTTTGTCCTGAGCAGCCCTTCCCCCAACACTCCCAATCCCCTCACAGACAGTGGCACCACTTACTATCTAGTACAGATGCGATTATTTGATGGTTTACTGTCTGCCTTCCTGCACTGGAACATACACTCCAGCAGAGAACTGACTCTGTAGGCCTGTTTGCTGCCCTTTCCTCAGTACTACACGTCCATGCTTGGCACACAGAAACATGCTATAAATATTTGTTGGATGGATGAGCTGTGCATGATAGATATTCATTCAGTAAATACTAAAGATAAACAAGCACTTACAGGAAAATCAAGTGTCATCAACTTGACAAAAGTATTTACTGAATTCCTAGATACCAACTAAATAAACAAAAGTATTTTAAAAAATGAGAAGTTACGGCTGGGCGTGGTGGCACACGCCTTTAATCCCAGCACTTGGGAGGCAGAGGCAGGCAGATCTCTGAGCTCAAGGCCAGCCTGGTCTACATAGCAAGTTCCAAGCCAGCTGGGGCTACAGGGAGACCCTGTCTCATAAAAGAGAGAAAGAGAGAGAGAGACAGAGACAGAGACAGAGAGAGAAAGAAAAGAAGTTATGAAGAAGCTTTACAAACTCCAAAACGGACTGAGCAGGTGAATGCCCTTTTGAGGTAACAGGGTCAGTTGAAACTGCCAGCAAGTGGGTTGATGCAAGGTGGGTTTTTTGGTGTGCAGTTTTAAGAGTCACTCACACTCCTGTAAGTCAGCCTAATAAACCCAATAACACACTAACTGGACTTACATACAGAACCCTTTCTTTGGTCTGCTGTTGTGCCCTATCTTGGGTGAACAGATACTTATTCCCAAGAAAAGTAACGTAACACCTGGCAATCCCAGAAGCCAGTCACCAAGCACAAAAGCCCTAAGGCCTAGCTTACCAAAATTCATGTGAGCAACAGGGAGGATGGCAGCAGATGATGTCAGAGTCACAGCAGGGGGCCAGTCACATTATCATGAGATTACCTCCTAAGCCATGAAAAGGGTGTGTTGTTAAAAGAGGGCCTCATCTTACAGTCCAGTCTGGCCTAACTATGTAGCCCAGGCTAGACTCAAACTCACCACAATCCTCCTGCCTCCGTTTTATAAGTGGTAGGATTACAAGAATGACCCATCATTCCCATATTTAAAGTGGGGAGGGGTTCCAAGTGTATCAGAACATAGTTAATAGTGCTTCATCTTTTCCCACTAGAATGTGTACTTCTTAAGGATTTGGTTTGTGGCATACAGGCACTGACTGGTCTATAATCATTAGCAAAGTGAGTAGAAGGACGATTATAGAGAGGGGAGTGACATGATCAGATGTTCTTTTCTATTTATTATTTTTATTTTATGTGAGTGTATTGACTGCATCTGTATAAGTGCACCCATGTTATGTAATGCCCAAGGAGGTCAGATGTCAGATCCCCTGGAACTGGAGTTACAGACAGTTGTTAGCTGCCATGTGGGTGTTGGGAATCGAACCTGGATCCTCTTCAAGAACAGCCAGTGCTCTTAATGCTGAACCATCTCTCCACTCCCAGATGTTCTTTTAAAACATTAACCTGAGCTGGGTGTGATGGTGCATGCCTTTAATCCCAGCACTGGGGAGGCAGAGGCTGGCAGATCTCTGAGTTCAAGGCCAGCTTGGTCTACATAGTGAATTCCAGGTCAGCTGGGGCTACAGGAAGACCCTGTTTCAAAAAGACCAAAAAAACACCCAAACCCATTATCCTGAACACATGTAAGGCCCTGGGTTCAATATACAGAATAGAAATTAATTTAATTTAAAAAATTAAAACTCATTCTGAACTGCCACTAGTTAAAACTTCTGTGTGACAGAGGATAGTCATGAATACAACTGTGTTATGTGCAATATATTTGAGAGGTGTCATAAGATAGAGGAAGGAAAAGCTGATCCCCAAATTCTGAAGTCATTTGGTGGTTTTAAGAAAGAAAGAGAGGGCTGGAGAGATGGATCCGCGGTTAAGAACACTGACTGTTCTTGCAGAAGACCCGGGTTCAAATCCCAGCACCTACATGGCAGCTAACAACTGTCGGTAACTCCAGTTCCAGGGGATCCAATGGCCTCTTCTGTCCTCCGTGGGCATTGCATGACACAGGTGCACTTACCTACACGCAGGCAATACACGCATACAATAAAAATAAAAATTAAAAAAAAAGAAATAAATAGAGGGCCATCAAGATGGCTCAGTGGGTAAAGGCACTTGCCACCAAGCCTAATGATCTGAGTTTGGTTGCCAGGTCCTACATGGTTGAAGGAGAGAACAGACTCCTGCAAGCTGCCTTCTGACCCTCACGTACACTGTGGCACACACACACACAATGAATAAATGTGTCTAATTTTAAAAAGAAATAAAGGGGGCTGGGAAAATGGCTTAGTACGTACTTTCTGGGTTAGCACAAGGAACTGAGTTCAGATCCCCAGTAAGGGACAGCAGGAGTCAGAGACAAACAGATGCCAGGGCTTGCTGATCCAGCCAGTTTAGCCAAAATTCAAGCTCCAGGTTCTGTGAGAGATTCAGTTGCAAAAAATAAGGCAAGGGGCTGGAGAGATGGCTCAGTGGCCAGGAGTGCTTCCTTTGCAATCATGAGAACCAGTCTGGATACCAGCACTCATGTAAAAGCTGGCGTGGTCCCACACAAGTCTATAACCCCAGCACTGAGGGGGGTGAAGACAGGAGGCTCATTAGGGCTTGCTAGCTGTCAGCCTAGTCAAAAATGTAAGCCTCAGGTTCAGTGAGAGACCGTAAAAGGAACAAGGTGGAGAGTGATAAAGAAGAACACACGATGTCTCCTCTGGCCTCAGCACACACACACCTGCACACATATGCATGTATACCACACATGTACACCTCATACACACACACACACACACACACACACACACAAGTGGAAAGCAATAAAGACATGGACTTCTGGCTTCCATATACATATGCATGGGTGTGCACATCTGAATACATACATCACACACATTCAATACACTAAACTGAGAAAGAAGGGGGTGGTGGGGAGGGATCAGATAAATGATGGCTAAGTCGTAAGTCCTCTGTGTGTTCCAAACAATACTATAAAATCCTGGCACAAAGAATGAGCATCTCACCTATGGAAACAGACAAAAGGAAACACAAAAACAGATACACACTTTGTGGAGAATCAGAGAAAAGATGCTTTCTCTGAGATGTCCCCTAGGGGACACCTTGCTCAGATGAAGGTCCTGAGGGGGAGACATCATGGAGAGGAACTACATGTCTGCAAGGACAACAGCAGGTGCACAGAAGGGAATAAGCACTAGCCATCACTCCTTTCCTGTCTCCCAAATCTGCAGCAGGTCACTAAAAATCAGAGTAAGATGTCTATAATGCAATTTTTGAAATACACATGGCATAAAAAAACGTTTCATACAAAATAACTTGTGGCTATTACCTGGTGTAGTTCTATGTCTACAGAAGTAAAAGTACTGAAAGCAATGAAAAGATAAAATGGAAACCAGGTTTACCAGAAAGATGAAAATCATTACTTACAAGAAGAACCTGGAAGCAAGTTATCAGAGCTAGAGCTAAACTCAAATATTCTAAACTATGGAATATCTTCAAAACTTTGACATTTAAAAGAATCTGCACATTTGGGGCTATAGAGATGACTCAGCAAAGGACCCCAGTTCAATTTCCAGTACCCACACAGCAGTTTACAACCTCCGTAACTCAGGTTCCTAGGTTTCTGACACCCTCTTCTAACCTCCGAGGGCATTACACACATTGGTGCACTCACATACAGGCAGGCAAAACACTTTATACATATAAAAATTATTTTTTTAAAAAAGAATCTTCACAAACATTAAGTAAATCAGTCTTCCATTATCAACACTAACTTATCGCCTATGCCTCATCTATCCACTATAAGATAAAATAGCCTACTAAAAAATGAGCAAACAGGGCTGGAGAGTTGGCTCAGCAATTAAGAGCACTGACTGCTATTGCAGAGGACCTGGGTTTGATTCCCAGCACCCACATGGTGATGCACAACCATTTGTAGCTCCAGTTCCAGAGAATCTGACACCCTCTTCTGACCTCCACAGGCAATGCATGACACAAGTGCACTTACATTCAGGCAATATACTCACACACACATAAAAATTTTAAAAAGTAATTTTTTTTTCTTGGTCTTTTTGAGACAGGATCTCCTGTAGCCCCAGCTGGCCTGAACGTACTATGTAGACCAGGCTGGCCTTGAACTCATAGAAATCCACCTGCCTCTGTCTCCCAAGTGCTGGGACTAAAGGCATGCACCACCACACCCAGCCTATAAGATATTTTTTTAATGGTAAATAGGGCTCATGAGATGGCTCAGAAGGTAAAGTGCTTGCCACCAAACCTGATGACCTGAGTTTGATACCTGGGACCCACATGGTGAAAGGAGAGAGCTGACTCCCACGTTGTTCTCTGACCTCTACATGCACATCATAGAACACACAAGTATGCATATACACGTAATAAATAAATGTAATAAAAATAATTTAAAATATTCTTTAAAAAAAGAAAAAAATTGATGTTAGTCCTCCTATCTAACTATAGTTTACCCCCTTTACCTGTTAACAGTCCTCTCTCCATCCATCATCCCTACCTTTCCCAGCCTCTAGAAACCAGTATTCTTATTTATTTATTTATTTTTGGTCTTTTTGAGACAGGGTTTCCCTGTAGCCCCAGCTGGCCTGGAACTCACTATACAGATCAGGCTGGCCTCAAAGTTAAGCGATCCACCTACCTCTGCCTCCCAAGTTCTGGAATTAAAGGCATGCACCAGCAGGCCTGACCTCTAGTCTCTACTTTTAAAAAAAATTTTTTAACTTATGTTTATTTGTTTTGTGTAGGTGCATGCCTGTTACAGCATTCACGTGGAGATCTTGGTTCTCTCGATGTAGGTCCCAAGAACCGACCTCAAGGTCATCAGGGTTGGAGGCAAGTGTCTCCACCTGCTGAGCCATCGCCGTAGCTCCTATTCTCTACATTTATGAGCTCAACTTTTGGGGGTTCTATATATAAGTCAGAATGTACAGTATTTGTCTCTTTGTGCCTGACATTTCACTTAGCATAGTGTTCTCCAATTTCATCTACATGGCCAAAAATGACTGATTTCACTCTTTTTATGGATATTCTGCTGTGCATATATGGTACATTTTCTTTATCATTCATCCACCATCAGATATCTAGGCTGACCTCTACCCTGGCTATTGTGAATAGTGCCACAGTAAACAGGTAGGTGCACATGTCTTAGACTGTCCCTTGGTTACCTACTCAGTAGCTGAACTGCTAGTTCATCTTATAATTTTATTTCTAGTTTTGTCCCAGCAAAAGTGTTTAAGAATTCCCTTTTTACCTCATCCTGGCGAGCATTTTGTTTCTTGTCTTTTTCACAATATCCATTCTAAATGAGGTGAAAGACTAGCCCATTGTGGTTTTTATCTTCATGTCTTTGATGATTACTGATATTGAGCATTTTTCTTCACTTTATCATTTGTAGTTCTTATTTTGAGAAATATACATTTAGATACTTTTTTTTTTTTTTGGTCTTTTTGAGACAGGGTCTCCTTGTAGCCCCAGCTGTCCTGGAACTCACTATGTAGACCAGGCTGGCCATGAACTCACAAAGATCCACCTGGCTCTGCCTCCCAAGTGCTGGGATTAAAGGCATGCGCCACCACGCCTGGCCATTTTGCTCATTTTTAAATCAGATTATCTTTTTTGCTGATGAGCTGAATTCTTGGTAAATATTAATAAATAGTTTTCAAATATTTTCTCAAAAAGTCATAAATACCAGAAATATGTAGGCAATTTTTTCCTCTAAGATCCTGACATGAAATTGTGTTGGTGTAATGCTAGGTGGGGTGATACACACCTGTAATCTGTAATCGCAGCACTCCAGAGGCTGAGGCAGGAGAATCACAACTTCCAGAACAGCCCGGGCAACATGGCCAACCAAGGTTACCTAAAGAGACCCTATCTCTAAAAAAAGGGAGGGAGGGAAGGAGGCAGGGAGGGAGGAAGAAATCAGGCTAATGTAACAGAGGAAATAAATTTTTCTTTTCCTGTTTTTTTTTTTTTTTTTTTTTTTTGTAATCATTGCTGCGTTTTGAGACAGGTTCTCATATAAGCATGGACTGGCCACAAACTCTACATAACCAAGAACTCTTGATTCTGCTACCTCTACCTCCTGGTGCTAAGATTACAGGCCTGAGCCATCATGCTGGGCTGTAGAAGTAAACTTCAGCAGATGTTGTCACAGATGGTTAATGGCTACTGTACTGGACAGCACAGCTTTAAAACAAAGCATCATAGACCTTAAGGCATAGTTGAACATCCAGTAGAATGTTGCTGTTTCCTTTGGTTGGCTGGTGGGTTTTTTGAAACAGAGTTTCTGTAGCCAAGGAAGTCACTTTGAAATCATTAAGTAGCAAAGGCTGGCCTAGAACTGATCCTCCTGCCTCTGTCTCCCAAGTGCTGGGATTATAGATGTGGACTATCTATCATACCCCACTTTTTGGGCTTTTGTCTTTTGAGGAAGACTTGTTCTTAGCTCTGGCTGGCCCAGAACTGAGTAGACCAGGCTGGCCTCAAGCTATGATGCTTCTCCTACTTCTGTCTCCCAAGTACTGGGATTAGAGGTGTGAGCCACCATGCCAGGCACTGGACGGTTTCAAGACATTATTTTCTAGCTGGATGTGGTTGCATAAGCCTGTAATCTCAGCACTTCAGACACAAAGGCAGGAGATCAGGAGCTCAAAGTTAGCCTCAGCTATCTAGCAAGTCTGAGGCTAGCCTGGGTCATGAGACCCTTTCTCAAAAAGAAAAGAAATGGGGCTGGAATGGTGGTTCAGTGATTAAAAGCACGGGCTGCTCTTGCAGAGGACCTGGGTTCAGTTTCTAGCACCCAAATGGTGGCTAACAACTGTAACTCTAATTCCAGGGCACCCAATGCCCTCTTCTGGCCTCTGTGGGCATGGCATGCACATGATGCACATACATACATGCAGGCAAAACACTCATACACATAAAATAACTAAATCAAAAGAACATATTTTAATGGCTTGCAAGATGGCTCAGTGGGTAAAGGTACTTTCCATGCAAGACTGGTGATCTGAGTTCGATCCCCACAACCCTTGTGAAGGTGGAAGATGAAAACTAACTCCACAAGGTTGTCCTCTGACCTCCACACATGTGCCAGGCCACTCTCCCCACAACCAATAATAAATTTTGAAAAGGAAATGATACTTCTGGAGGTTCTGTAAGCTAAGCAGCAATGTGCCATCATCTATTTGCACTTACCAAGGAAGGGGCCGGGTCCAGGGCTGCCTTGGTTGCACCCCGCCTTTCTTTGAGTTTCCAGTCGGCTTTCTATTCTAAGCAGTTGGCTGTGAGTACCTTTGCAAAGGAACCACTCTAGAGTGGGTGCCAGCATACACATTTAGGCTCTCTAAAGCCTTTGTGTAGTGCTTGCTACTCTTGGGTCTATCTAAGCCTAGAGAAGGAAGGCAGATTCCATGAGCCTTGCCAATCTGGACCCTAATCATCTTGCTCAAGGCACTCTGAAAGAAGTTCTAAGGCCAGCTTCAATTCTACCTTTTCTCAAGAGCATTCTAAGCCCTATGCCAGAAAATCATTCCCACAGTTACCCTAGATTCCCAAAGCACTTCCAGAATGTGACAATGGAGACAGGTTAGGCCAAGATGGATCTATATGTACAGCTTCAGGTCCAGGCCAAAGCAGGATCAGAAAGTCTACTGAAGTAAGGGACTCAAAGGACACAGCCCAAACATTCTGACTTGCATTTCCTCCTGCAAGAGCAGACAGTAACACCAACGAGTCATTGGCTTGGCTAAGAAACTAGAAAACTAGCTTAAAAAGAAATCACATAACCACTAATGTGTCCCAAAAATCTATAAAACAGACTCAGTGGCCAGGCGTGGTGGTGCATGCCTTTAATCCCAGCACTTGGGAGGCAGAGGTAGGCAGAGATCTCTTGAGAGTTCGACGGCCAGCCTGGTCTCCATAGCAAATCCAGGCCAGCTAGGGCTACAGGGAGTCCCTGTCTCAAAAAGACCAAAAAAACCAAAACAAAACAAAAAAACAACCAGACTCAGTCAAAGTCACTCTTTCTGACTTAAGGAATCTGAGCTTCCAAAGAGATGATGGATAATATAACCCTGATAGGGAGGGTATTCTATTACAATACTCACATCGTGAAATCCCAATCTCCTAGCAAGCAAACAATGCTTTTAAGACTTGCAATCCTAGGTACATAATAGACATTTCACCAGCTCTCTTATTTGATCAATTACATTTACTTTACATTTATCATTTAAGAAGTACTTACCCATGTGGCTTTAGAAGTCTATTTTATATTTATGTGATGTACATCTTGGGATGGATGGTAAGTAAAATATTCCTAACTAATGGCTGAAAAGTCTGGGGCAGGGGGGAAATTTGTCCTAGTGTGCAGGAAGACCACAGAGTGAGAGATCCCAGCTTGCCTAGTGCTTCTCTGGTTAAAGAGGTGTTCATGCACTTAAAGTTTCTGCTGCAGGCTAATCCTGCTAGTTCAGCTGTGGCCTCCTCCTTTGGGTCTAACACTGCTGTCTGGAAAGGGTTAACTTTAGTGATCTCCTTTTTGTTTGTTGAATGTGGTCTAGAAAGAAATGTGACTGACAGCTGTTGAACTCCTTCCCTGAGCAGACATGAAGATAAGGACATGCAAATAAGTGCTTTGAAAGGAAAGCCCAATGTGATCCTTTGAGTTATATAACAGGGCTCATGTCGACACCTAATAAGCACTGTTTATGAAATGAACACCATTCTGTATGCTTGTAAAATTTAATACTTTTTCTGCCTCTCCTAACTTTAGCAATTCAAAAGAGAAAAGAACTCAAGGAAAAATCTCACCATATAAGGACTGAGGAGAGAGAACAAATGATGAGACTCTGAAACCCTTGCTTTCCCAACAAGCATGGGCCATGCCATCCATTCCCAATACCACACCACTGTCCCATATCATAGTGGGTCACTGTAAAGGACATCTTAGTGCAGAGGGACAGTAATGCCAACTCCTAAGCCATGAGTTTCACAAAGGGAACAAGAGTAAAGCTGCCTTCTTATAGTAAAATCTTGCTGCTGTTGGTTTTCTATTGTTTTTTGTTTGGTTCTTTTTAAAAAATATTTATTATTTTTATGTGTATGTATGTATTGCCTGCATGTTAGGTAAGTGCACCTGTGTTGTGCAATGTCCGCAGAGGACAGAAGAGGCTGTCGGATCCCCTGGAACTGGAGTTACAGACAGCTGTTAGCTGCTGTGTGGGTGCTGGGATTCGAACCCAGGTTTTCTGCAAGAACAGCCACTGTTTTTAACTGCTGAGCCATCTCTCCAGCCCCTGGGGTTGGTTCTTTTTTGATTATTAGTTTTTTCTTTTGTTTTGTTTTGACAAAGAGTCTCACGTATACCAGGTAAGCCTCAAACTCACTACATAACTAAGGATGACATTGTTCCTCCTACCTTCACTACCCAAATACTGAGAGGAAAAGCAAGTACTGCCATACCCAGTTTTATGCGGTAATGAAGCCGGTCACTGTACACACCAGATGAGTCCTCTACCTACTGAGCTACATCCTCAGCCTTTGTATATAGCTGATATTCACAGTGACAACTTCCAAGTAAGAACAGGGAGGGGGCAGGACCTTTCCCCCCTTTACTTATTCTCATCTTTCTACACTGCTTGAGTTTTTAGTCATGAACATGTGCTAATGTTTGTCTTTTTTTTTAAATGCTGGTAAAAATAGCAACCCAGAGAACCACTAAACAATTTAAAAACCAACTGTAGGTATAGTTTGAAAGTAAAAAGTATCAATTCTGAGAATTTACTAGACATTTAAGAATAGACACATAGGGGCTGGAAAGATGGCTTCTGGCCATGTGGTAAACTTACATACATACAGGCAAAACATACATACAAAATAGAGCAGTTAAGAGCACTGGCTGCTTCTGCAGAGGACCTGGGTTCAATTCCCAGCACCCACAGGGCAGCTATGAACCATCTTTTAACTCCAGTTCCAGGGGATCCAAAGGCCTCTTGGGTATTACATGACATGGGTGCATTTATATACATGCAGGCAACACACAACATAAAATAAAAATAAAATCTAAATAAAAAATAGTAGACACAAACCTAAGGAACAACTAAAATGTTCACCTTTATTTAAATGTCCAGCAAAGGGACAACTAGGCAGTCCAATAAACAAAACTATTTTTTTCAAAAGCAAATCATATTTCCATAAGCATCAAGAAAAGTGTTATAACCTTCCTAATCCTCTGCTACACTCCCTCTTTTCTGCACTAGGTGACACCGATTCCCAGTGTTGTGTTTTTGTTTGTTTTCACAGACAGGTCTTGCCACAAATCCCTGGCTGGCCTGAAACTCACTACGTAGCTCAGGCTGACCTTCAGACAGCAATCCTCCTGCCTCAATTTCTTGAGTGCCAGGCCACCATACCTAGCTCCCACAGTGTTCATATACACACCTATCTTGGATCCACCATCAGGTTTACATTTCTTAAGTGCCTGTAGCTCATAGGTTTGTGCCTCTATACAATGCTGCATGCTGCCGGTATAGTCTAAACAACACAGGCCGCACAGGAGACCTCAACTTCACCAGACAACTCAACACTTGGTTGGGCCAATAACAGGCCTTTTTCTCCCCACAGGGTGTTTTCCATCTTGAAGACACAGCAGTATGCTCCAAGAAGCACAGGTGTTTCACAAGGAGTTTGGCGGCACAAGCACGATGGCTAAAAAACAAAGCTGGAGCAAGGCAGAGGACAAGCTCAAGGACCGGTCAGTAAACCAGACAGAACTGCACGCATCCACATAGGAAAACAAGCTGACTTCAGCCTTTTACACCAAGTTCATGGGATTATTCATCTCAACACAATTCTTGCCCTGTTTCTTGGGCTAATAATTTATTATGTGGACTTTTTAGTGACCAAGAGATCTAAGGTCAAACCAAAATTCAACATCTATCCATGATTTTATTTGTCCCCTTCTGTAACAGCTTCCTCCTGTCCATTCATGCCTTTTCAATAAAACAAGCTCCGAAGGCAGCTCTCCAAATGTCACCATTCAAACACTGTGTTAGACATAAAGGAAGACTGGAAAAAACACATTTTACTAACAGCAGACTGACCCATGCAGGATGGAGCACAGGACTTTTATGCTTGGAAAAGCGGGACTGGCAATCAACAATAGACAGGCCTGTATAGAGAGACGCCTGCTCATAGCCAGAAGGCATACCATCTATACTAAGCTCTCACTCGGGTTTGGGGTCATCCTAGGACTCTGGCCAAAGTAATGTTGCTTCTGTTTTCCCTAAGGGAAGGACAGAGGAAGAAAAAGGCAGAGAATGCTGAACACAGAGTGTATAGAGTAGAGGGTCCAGGTGGCAAACCTTATAGCATTATCTGGTGAAGACTCAGAGCCACACTTTCCAACCAGCGATTCCATTCCTACATACAAAAACATTTTAAAGACACTTTTGCATAGGAGCACAAATTCAGGGTGCGTGCGTGATAACAAATAGAAATTAACCTACATGTTCATCAGAAGAAAAATGATACATAGTACTTCATACAACAACCTAATACTGTTAATCAAAGTCTTAAAAACTAGAGCTACCAGACAACATTGATGATTTGCATGAGCCCAAGTTAAAAGTCACAGAATATATGAAGTATGTTAGCATTTCTTCGAGTTTCAAAAACATTCAAAACTAAAAGATATATTGCTTAGAGGCTTATATGTAGTAAGACTACAAGACAAGGGAAAAGATAAACACTATTTAGGAAAGTGTTTGCCTTTGTAGGGAGAGATGTGGTTCAGGAAGGGGCACCCCAAGAGAGCTTCGACAGGAAGGGTAATGCTCTATTTTTCAGACTGAGTGACATAGAAAAATATGCTTAACATTTTTCATGTCCCATATATGTATATGATAGCGTTCTAAAGAGAGGGAGGGAAAAAAAGAAACACAAATGGAGGTGAGGGCGGAACCGGATGATGTTCCCAATCTCTGACTGGAACACACATCCATCTGCCCACAGCTAGGCTACGAGAGTAAGGACAGAGCCCAAGAGTCAGCTCAGCTGAGAGGCAACAAAAAGGACACCTCTAGGCAGTTCTTTGTATTTACTGGGTGAAACCAACTCTGCAGGCTGTCTACCACTGGACCAGCCAGGTCCAACCCACTGTACACTGTCCCCAAAGAGTTGAGAGACTATTTGGTCAAAGAAAAACACAAATGTCTTGAAACCCAAGCATATTTTTTGGTGGCTCCAACAGAGAGAAATGAATTGAATTTAGGAACAAGGCAGTCATTTTTACAGAGCCCTGCAGAGCTGGGAGACCCTGTGACCAGCGTCTAGTGGGAGAAGGTAATGAAAAATGCACTTGAGAACACACTCAACACAACCCCCAAACTCACAGCCCAGAGTCCTAGACTGTGTGTCATGTAAAGCGCACCGACGGACGTGGACGTGTGTACTGAAACCCCAGGCGTCACTACACCGGGCTTTTACTTGCAAGAGGTGACAACCGAGTTCAGCACATGCAGAACAGATTGGGAAACAATAATATCGAAAGCCATCTCTACCACATCTGTGTAACATACGTACAGCCCAGGGGCGCCAGCGAGACCGGAAAAAGAGTGACTTGCTGGGGAAAACGGACAGTCAGGAAGGCCGGGTTTGGTCGGACCAAGCCATGGAAGGCCCCGGGCCGAGTCCAGGAGGCCAGGCTAGCGCCGGGAGGGGAAGAGGGTGGTCCCGGCTCAGGCAGAAGGTGCAACTGCCCAGAGAGAGCGGGTCCCCATGGCAACCGTGCGGGGACCAACCGCCAGGAACCCCCCCCACGCCCCGGGATGCCACGGGAGGGATGGGGAGGCGGGGCCTGCAGCAGAGCCCCCCTGCCCTCACGCACCCCCGGCCCACGCCCGTTGCTCACCTGGGCACGCAGCTGGAGGAGCTCCGGTCCACCTCCCAGGTGGCGTACAGGTTCATCTGCACCGGGGCGGGGGTGCGGCCTGGCCCGGGGCAGCCGGGAGGCGCGGAGCCCGAGGCCACCGCCACGGCCATGGAGGTGGAGGTGGACGAGGACGAGGACGAGGCGGCCGCCGCCGAGGTGGACGACGACGACGAGGTGGCCTGGGCTAGTTTGGGGGGCGTCGGCTGCGGCTGCGGAGGCTGCGGCGGCGCCGGCTGCTGCTGCGGGGACTGCGCGACCCCCGAGCCTCGCTGGCCGCCTCCGCCCCCGGCGCCTCCGGGCCCAGAGCCCGCTCCTCCGCGTTCCGCCATGGCCCGGCCGGGGGTCGGTGCCGCCGGGCTCGGGAGGCCTGAGGCGGCGCCGAGTGGCTTGCAGGCTTCCCTGTGGCGGCGGCGGTGGCGGGGGCTCGGCGCTGCTCCTCAGCCCGAGTCACGCACGCGCGTCTCCTCAGCCCGCGCGTCTCCTCAGCCCGCGCGATCGTCGCGCTTGCCCTTCACCGCCTGTTGCGGCCCGCGCTGCCGAGACGCTGGGTGGGTGTGTCCGGGGAGGGGGCGGGGCCGGCCCCACCCAGCCTACGCAGAGGGGCGGGGCTAGGCCGCGCGGAGCCAGGGAGGGGGTGGCGGTCCGAGTGCGCAGGGGCTCCTCCAGCGGAAACCTGGGGTTTCCGGGGCGCGGCCCCGAGGGGAGTGCGGGAGCGCGCCCGTTCCCGGGGTTCCGCACTGCGCGGAGTGGAGGCCGCACCCGCCGGGGGTCATGAGTGGCGTGGAAGGTGGCCAGCCCGCCCTGGCGACCCCTTCTCGGGATTGGAGGCCTTTTGCTCTCGGCCGGGAAAAGGGGCTTGGTGAAGACCCCGCGGCCTGTCGCCGCCCCGCCGTCAGTGAGCTGGCAGGGCGAGGGCAAAGGCCCGGGAGCCCGCGCTTCTGCGCCCCCCCCGCCCCAGGCCCCCACTGCCAAGTGAGCTGGTACTAAAACCCTCGAGGCTGGAGCAGCTGCCCATCCCCATCTCAGCCTAGCATGCTGTACCTTCCCACATCTTCCTCTGCCCAGTTCTCAGCAACTGTGGGATCCAGTGCTCCAGCCTGGTCTAGCTGGTCGAGGCCTCAGCACCAGAACCCTGGGAAAGCAAGCCCACCTCTACACACATATGTCCTAGTACTGGTGCTACTCGGTTAGCAGGGCCTGAGGACAATTTAGATTTTGAGAAATAGATGTTCTAACAGGTAAGTAGGCCTTTCAGCCACAAGGTCAACTGGGAAGGCCTGACCTGGCCTACTTCCCTAGCCCAGCCAGGGTGCTAAGCTGGCTATTTTTATTCCCCATAGACAAAGTAGTAAGGTCAGACCAGACCTTGATGTACTTCCCCAGGGGCCTTCCAGTGGCGTGCGGGGAGGGGGAGTAGATAATAAATTATGCAATTTCAGTACAGCAACCTCTGGTCTCTAGTCTGGAGGGGGGCAGTCTGTGGTTGTAGGCAAACACTATATGCTTTTGCGGAAGGTGCTTAAAAGGAGGCAGGAGGTTCAAAAATATTACATATTCATCTTTCCTTGGGAAACAGCTTTATTTACAAAACAGGTCTAAAATAAGAACACGAAGTGACAAGCCTAGGGAAGTGCAGTGCTAGCTCTTGGGAGTATGACATCCAGGCATCCAGGCAAGGGCCTAAGGGAAGGCCAGCTGTGTGAGGGGACCTAGAATTTGAACTCCTTGTATTTCTTGCTGCCCCCGCGGCTGTCCTGGGGCTGAGCTTTCCTTTTCTTTTGCTATAGGAGAAAGACAAACAGGTTACAACAGGTTAAACAACCCCAACCACCAAAACAAGGAGGGCAGCCCGATGCTGACATAGAAGTTGAGGAAAAAGCAGAATCTGGACTCTGGTCCCACCTCCCTCTCAGACTTGGATGAATCCCTTCCTTTCCCTGTGTCATGGTCCTTAAAGAGGGCTGTGGATGGAGGATTTCCAGTTTTCCAACTCGAGGATTGGCAGCGGCAGTGAGTCCACCCTCCCTCCCACCACCAGAGCACACTGCTCCTGCTCCCGGACTGTCACTCCTGATTTTCAGAGAGCTCCCACCTTCTGTTTAGCAGCATGCTCGGCCACCATGTCACTGAAGTCTTCCTTTTCCACTTGTGCCTGTTGCTCCCGCACATGCTCCTCATACTTCTGGGTCATGGCCATGGGGTCCAGCTCCAACTCCTCAGGTGCCAAAGCCACTTCCACACCCTGCAGCTCAGGGGCTGGGCCCTTCCGGCTCATGACCTGAATAAGAGATCCAAACCTTTACGTCTCAAAAAAACTCACAGAGGTACTAGCTCCATCCTGTCACCAGCCCCCTAAAGCAGGGTCCCACAAATGCTTACCGTGGACATATCATAAATGTGGGTTGATCCCATCATGGCCCCTCCAACAGTAGCTGTTCTCTTCTCTGGCAACACAGTGAACAGCTGAGGTGTCTCACTTCTGCAAAGGATAAGATAGTGAAGCCCAATAAGGAACAACTGGGTCTCCAAAGTCAACAAGAAACAAGTGGCACTCCACTCAGATCCCTGGAGAAAGCCAAGATAACCAGAGTCATAGGGGCCATGAGACACTTGGGTTAGTCAGTGCCGATCCTAGGAGATACGATCAGGAAGGGGTACAGAGACTGAACTATGGGATTCCTTGAACAGTTAGGGGGCCAGAACCAGGACTCTGACACAAAGGTTGAAGGTCAGAGAGGCTAACGTTTCCTAGAGAGTGTTAGGACAAAGAAGATGACAGGAGAACAGCCTAGAGTCAGCCTAGATGGCTCAGGTAAAAGCCTGATCTGGAGTTTGATCCCTAGAACCCATGTAAAGGAAGGAGAAAACCAACTCCACAAAGTTGTCCTCTGACCTCCACACATGCACATACAACAAAATAATTTAAAAAAAAAAAAAAAAAAAGAATATGGCTATACAGCAGATCTTGCCCAGAAGTGGTGCCTAACGTTCTAATGTATACAATTCATACTTCCAAAGACGCAAGGGCTCTACTACCACTTTCAAGGACTGTACTTAGAACACAATGGCAAATCCACCACCGTCACCCTAGACTGTCTTCACCTATCCCCTGAAGAGGTGACTTGACACAGCAGACACCTTAGAATTCAGACTCCTGTCATGCCTCAAAAATGCACTGAGCTCAGCGGTTAAAAGAGTGCATATTGCTCTTGCAAAGGACCTGAGTTCAAGTCCCAGCAACTACATGGGGCAGCTTACAATTTACCTGTAACTCCATCTCCAGGGGATCTGATGCTCTCTTCTGGCCTCTGTGGGCACCCCTCATGCAAATAAAGTGTGTGTGTGTGTGTGTGTGTATTTTTAGTGCACTGTAGCTTCTGATGATCATATGAATAAATTTAACCCTTTAAAAATGTTTTGTTACATTTATTCGTGCGTGCGTGCGTGCGTGTGTGTGTATGTACATACCACAACATGCATGTGGAGCTTAGAGAAGAACTTGGCGGTAATTGGTTCTCTCCTTCACCATGTAGGTTCTGGGGGATTGAATTCGGGTCTGCAAAGGTTGGTGGCAAGTGCATTTCTTTAACCCATGAATGATATCTCGCCAGCCTAAATCAAAATTCTTTACCATGACGTGTAAAGTATTCATACTCTGGTCCCATACCCAGTCCTACACTCTGTCCCCTGTACCCTGCTGTTTTCCTTCCTTTGATATGCAAAGCTAAAAAATTCTGCATCTCTTCTACATAAAATAACAATAAAAGGGACAAAATACATGAAACCATGGTTTTTGAAGACACCAGAAGAGTTTCGGGGCCACAGAACCAGGGAGACCTGTAAAGAGCTGAGAGGGCTCTGTGAGTTGATACAATGATTCTCAAAGTCCAGAGAGATCAAAGCAGCCAGAGACTAGAACAAGACCGCTAAAGGGGCCTCTGAGGTGCTAGGGGAGCAATGAGGACACTGTAGGGACAGTAACAAGGCCAAGGAAGGAACCGCCTGGTAGGATCAGCAGTGAACACTCACAGCTGCTCAGTCAGGCTGGAGAAGGATGCCAGTTCCCACAAATCAGACAGTAGAGTACACAGAATCTTCTGGGCTTTGCCTCCTAGTGGAGATGACTGAACATTACTTCAGTTCTGCTAAGAAACCTAAGTAACTATATACTGTTCAAAGCTGAAGATGTCTAAGAATACAAAAATACCCTGTGGCCAGGTAATAAGTAAATGTCACAAGGCCAAGCAGCCAGTAAGAAACTACCAGACACAGCTAGGCATGGCGGTATGTACCTTCATATAATCCCAGGATTTAGGAAGCTAAGGCAGGAGAATCATGAGCTCAAGGCCACCTTGGTTACGTATTGAGACACTGTCTCAAAAAAAAAGAAATTATCAATAATAAGGAGAATATCAATCAACCCAGAAAGCTTTTGGTAGCATGCATTTGATACACCTGTAATCCCAGCACTTGAGAGATGCAGGAGGATCAGGAGGAGAGTTCAAGGCCAGTGTACTTACATGACACCCCTTCTTCAAAAAAAAAAAAAGCAACCTAAATCAATCTAGAACTGGTACATATTAGCACGCAGATGCATTAAGATGTTATTACAGGAGCTTGGAAGATAGCTCCATAGGTTAAGTGCTTGCTGTGCAAGCATGACAACCTGAGTTTGGATCCTCAGAACCCATGTCAAAAAGCAAAGCATTACAATATACATGTTTAACCCCCACATTGGGGCAAAATAGACAGGCGGATCCCCTGGCCAACCAGTGTTACTGAAATAGCAAGCGCCAGGTTCAGTGAGACCCTGTCTCAAAAAGTAAAGTTGACAACATGAGAAAAATCAGAAAAAGAGCAAGAGAAAACTGACACATTACTTACCAGGGAACAAAGGTAAGGACAACTACTGATTTCTCATCAGAAATGTTGAAAGAAAACACTGGAGCAACATGTTTCAAGTGTTAAAGGGAAAAACACATTAACTTAGAATACTATGTACAAACAACTGTTGAAAAATGAAAGCCAAATAAACTCTTAAAACTACAGGAGTTTATGGACTGAGACGGGATGGCTCAGTCCATAAACTGCTTGCCACATACGCATGAAGACCCGGGCTTGATATCCAGGACCCACATACAAAGCTGGGTACAGGGGCTGGAGAGGTAGCTCAGTAGTTAAGAGCACTGGCTGCTCTTGCAGAGGACCCAGGTTCAATTCCCAGCACTCTTGTGGCAGTTAACAACTGTCCCTAACTCCAGTTCTAGGGGATCCAACACCCTCTTCTGACCCCTGAGGGCACTGCACAACATAGGCACACTTACATACATGCAGGCAATACATTCATACACATAAAAATATTTTCAAAAAAACTTGGGTGTCAGCACACACCTATAATCCCAATGCTGAGGAGGCATTTTAGCCAGGTTCAGTGAGGGACACTGTCCTAAAAAATAAGGTAGAAGGCCAGGCGTGGTGGTACACTCCTTTAATCCCAGCACTAGGGAGGCAGAGGCAGGCGGATCACTGTGAGACCAACGCCTACACAGTGAGTTCCAGATCCAGCTGGGGCTGCAGGGACTGTCTCAAAACACAAACAGGCCAGGTGTGGTGGCACACGCCTTTAATCCCAAAAAAACCAAACCCAGGTCCTCCGCAAGAGCAGCCAGTGCTTCGTTACCTAAAATTAGGCAGAAGCTAGGCATGATGGTACAGACCTTTAGTCCCAGCATTTGGAAGACAAAACACTGTGTCTACGTCTAAGGAAGGGACAGAAGCAGGCAGATTGAGGGCAGCCTGGTCTATAGCTGGCAAGTTCCAGGCCAGCTGGGGCTACAGGGAGACACTATCTCAAAAAAAAAGAGGGGGTGGGGGTGGGGGCTGGAGAGATGGCTCAGCTAATGAAGCACTGGCTGCCCTTGCAGAGGACCTGGGTTTGGTTCCCAGCACCCACATGGCAGATAACAACTATTCATTACTCCAGTTCCAGAGGAATCCTACGCCCCCTTCTGACCTCCATGGGCATTGTACAACATTGGTGCACTTATACACATGTAAGTAATACTCATACACATAAAATAGAAATAATAAAATTTAAAAACAAAAAATAAGGCAAAGTGCAACTGAGAAGGACACAATCTCTGGCCTCTATGCACATGCACCTGCACACACATAAGCATGTTCATATGCACACACAAGCACCAAAAATAAAAAAGCTGATTTATGACCACTGTTTACACACACACACACACACACACACACACACACACACACAAAATGTACAGAATCTCTTAGGGCAAAAGTAAAATGATACCAGTAGAAACCTGTACAAAGAAATGAAAGAACACTGAAAACAAAACTAGCTGGATAGCATAGGGTTTTGTTGTTTTTTTTTTTAATTCTTACTTTATGTGAATGTACTGCCTGCATACATGTAAGTGTACCCAAATTGTGCAATGCCCACGGAGGACAGAAGAAGTCAGATCCCCTGGAACTGGAGTCATAGATGGTTGTTATCCACCACATAGGTGCTGGGAATTGAACCCAGGTCCTCTGCAACAGGTCTGTGCTCTTAACGGCTAAGCCATCTCTCCAGCCCCAGATAAGAGTGTGCATGTGTATGTTTATGAAGGAGTGCACCTGTGTGTGCAGGTACACATGGCTGCATGTACATGGGTGTGGTGACCAGACAACAACTCAAGCTTCCTCCTCAGGAGTCATTAACTCATTGTTCTTTGAGTTTTGGCTTTTAAGAGCAAGCAAACACCATTATATCGAGAAGTAGCTTCCCAATGCTGGGACTGCAAGCACGCACCACCATGCCTAGCTTCTATTCAGATGGGTTCTGGGGATCAAACTCAGGACCTCACACTTATGAGTCAAGCACTTTACCAACTGAGAGATCTCCTAGTCCCCAGGACAGGATTTATAACATATGTAAAATACATGACTACAATAGTGTAAAGAACAGGAGAGAAAGTATTCTGTTTTTGAGACAAGGTCTCACATGAAGCCCTGGCTGGCTTGGACCTCAGTATGTAAACCAGGCTGTCCTTGAACTCAGATTCCCTTGCCTCTGCCCCAGTGCTGGAATCAAAGTGTGCATCACCATGCCCGGTAGCTGTTAGGTTCCGCATATCATTGCTAGTGGTACAGTATCACTGAAGGTAGATCTTGATGAGGACTACTAAAATACCAAACAAAAACTTACAGTTAATAAGCCAAAAAAGGGAGCCAGGGAAATGGCTGTCAGTAGAGTGGCTTGCCTCACACATAAGATTCTGAATTTGGATCCACAGAATCTACATAAAAATCCAGGCAAGGGCTAGAGACATGGCTCAGCACTGGCTGATCTTAAAGAAGATCCAGGTTTGAATCCCAGCACCCACAAGGCAGGTAACTACTTCCATAACTCCAGTTCCAGGGGATCCAAAGTCCTCTTCTGACCTCCATGAGCATTGCTTAACATGGGTGCACTCATACACAGGCATAACACTCATACACATAAAAGTTTTAAAAAATAATTTTTTTTTTTTTTTTTGAGACAGGGTCTCCCTGTAGACCCAGCTGTCCTGGAACTCAGCTGTACTGGAACTCACTATGTAGACCAGGCTGGCCTTGAACTCCAAGAGATCTGCCTGCCTCTGCCTCCCAAGTGCTGGGATTAAAGGCGTGCGCCACCATGCCCGGCAAAATTAAAAAAAACTTTTTTTAAAAAAAGACCCAGCTTATACTTGTAATCTAACAGCAAGGGAGGACGTGGAGCCAGGTGGATCCTGGAAGCTCACAGGCTAGTCAGCCTGGCCCATATGGGGAGTTACAGACTGATGAGAAAACAAACAAAAGGTAGAGGATGCCCAAGGACTGACACCTGAGGTGATTCTCTGACCACATGTGCCACACCTGCACCCACACATACATGAATGCACATACATACACACACAAGCCAACAAAGGAGATAAAATGGATTCAAACGGGCTGGAGAGATAGCTCAGCGGTTAAGAGCACTGGTTAAGAGCACTGCAGAAGACCCAGGTTTGAATCCCAGCACCCACATAGCAGCTAACAACTGTCTGTAACTCCAGTTCCAGGGAACCCAACAGCCTCTTCTGTCCTCCTTGGGCATTGCACAACATGGGTTCACTTACCTACGTGCAGGCAACACATACACATAAAACAAAAATAAAAATTTTTTTTAAAAAATGGATTCAAACAAAAAGTATCCAACTAGGCTGGAGAAGTGGCTCAGGGTAAGAGCACTTGTTCTTCCAGAGGAACAGGGTTCAATTCCCAGCACCTGCACGGTGGCTCTGTCGTCTCTTCTGGCCATTGCAGACATTCACACATACCAGTAAACATATGGGCAATCAAAAAACTTGTACAGAGGCTGGAGAGATGGCTCAGTGGTTAAGAGCACTGGCTGCTCTTGCAGAGGACCAGGGTTCAATTCCCAGCACCCACATGGTGGCTATGAGCCGTCCTTAACTCCAGTTCCAGGGGAATCCAAAGCCCTCTTCTGACCTCTGCAGCATTGCACAACACGGGTGCACTCACATACATGCAGGCAATACACTCATACACATAAAATAAAAAAAAATAAATATTTAAAAAAGAAACTTGTACAAATAAAAATAAGTAAATTGGCCAGGCATGGTGGCGCACGTCTTTAATCCCAGCACTTGGGAGGCAGAGGCAGGCGGATCTTTGTGAGTTCGAGGCCAGCCTGGTCTACATAATTCCAGGACAGCTGGGGCTACAAGGAGATCCTGTCTCAAAAAGACAAAAAAAAAAAAAGTAAATTATTAAAAAATGTCCAACCAGGAGGGCATGGTGGCTCAAGTCTTTAATCCCAGCACTCGGGAGGGCAGAGGCAGGCAGATCTCTGTGAGTGTGAGGCCAGCCTGGTCTACACAGTGAGTTCCAGGCCAACTGGGGCTACAGGGAGACCCTGTCTCAAAAAGAAAAAAAAAAAAAAAAAGGTCCAACCAATCCAAAGAGTAATAGGCAAGGGAGGGGGAGTCAAAAAATAGGAGAACAAAAAGTCATTTCATGACAAAGGGGTCAATTCTGAACAGTCCTACATGTCTATAGACCTAAAGAGAGCTGCAAATCCATGACTATGTGAAACCTGCCTTGGGCCTTTGCGCTGACTACAGACCTACCTGACACTTCCCTGACATTCACTTCTAACACCACTTCCTCAATGAGGCCTTCCAAGACCCCCATCCTCTATACTCCACTACCCAGTTTCCTCTGCTTCACCACTGCTATCCAGACCTAAAATTGCCTTACTCTGATCACCTGTTTACCTCACATGTCTTTCACTGCTGGCTTCCTACCGGCACAAACTTGGTGTTTAATAATTGTTAAGAGAAGGAATACGGAAAAACGAAATAGAAATCAGCCAACCAATCTAGAGAATAGAGAAGTGAAATCCCCCCTCACTATCCGACAGGTTCTCTCACCCATCCATCGCTTCCTCAATCTTCTTCTTCCTCAGTTCAATGAGTTCTGGGGTCTCCATTCCAGCTGGCACTGACGAGAAGCCACCAGGGGTGATGAGGCCACTGTGAAGAGAAGAAGCTCCATGACAAAGAGAAGGCCCCAAAGACAGACAGGCACTTCAGTCACTGCTCCGTCTCCCACCTGTCTGCAGGTGTGATAAAGCCGGTCTCATCTGGCTTGTCTTCATCACTTTCCTCCTCTTCCTCTTCTTCTGAGGACTCCTCATCGGATGGCTCCAGTTCCCCCCAAGGGGTCCGGTCAATCTCCTCTTCTTCAGTTTTGGTCTAAAAGAGACCACTTATTCATCCAGTAAGCATTTACTAAGCATCTACTATGTGCCATGCTGCTGTACACCAAAGGGTTGGAAAAGTAAACAGACAGCACTATCTACTTACATAGAGCTCATATTCTAGAGGGAAATTGTACTACATCTCAAGAAAATGTATGTCCTTCTTCAGTCCTAGCTCCCTGATAATGAAGCTACAGACCAACTACCCCTACATAACCTTTATGGCATTAAGAAAAATCAAGTTCAGCAGCCCATGGCCCTACCTGAAATTCAGCAGCATTGGTTCCAAACACGTCGCCATAAAGTGGTTTACCAGTCTCATCTACTGGGGGTTTGCCCCAGCCACCAGCATGGTATCCAAAGGAACAGCTCTGCAGGAGAGGGAACACAAATGAGTGCTTCTAAACTCCAAAGACCGAAGGCCTAGAGCAAAGTTACACTCCAAAGAATAGAGCTCATACTTGAGAACTACAGCTGCAAAACAGAATGGAATGTTAAAAAGCATTTAAAAAAAAATCAGGGGCTGAGGAGATGGTTCAGTCATTAAAGTGCTTGCTGAGCAAGCATGAGGTTCTGAGTTTAAGTCCCCAGTATCTACATAAAAGCTGGGCTCGGCTGGTGGAGGAAGCTTGTCGCAGACCAGCAGATTCCAGAGCTATTTTGGTTAGACTACCAGTCTAACCAAAATAACTGACTTCCAGGAGGTTCAGTGTGAGACTTTGTCTCAAAGAAGGTAGACTGCTCTTGCAGATGACCTGAGTTCAATTCCCAGCACCTATATGGTGCCTCACAACCATCCTTAACTCCAATTCCAGGGGATCCAATGCCCTCTTCTGGCCTCCAAGAGCATTGGACATACATAGTACACTTACATACATGCAGGCAAACACCCTTATACATAAAATAAAAATAAAATCCAGGTGTGGTGGCACATGCCTTTAATCCCAGCACTCTGAAGGCAGAAGCAGATGATCTCTATGAGACCAAGGCCAGCCTCGTCTACATAGTGAGTTCTAGGCCAATGGGGCTACAGGGAGACCCCATCTCAAAAAACCTAAAATAAATAAAATGCACCAAAAAATAATACTAAGATGGAAAGCGAGTGAACAAGACACCCAGTGTTAACTACTGGCTGGCCTGTTTGCCCAGAGCACACTCATGCACAGAGAAATAAACCCTAGCAACAAAATAAGTACCAAAACCCTGGAGAAAGCAGGATCAGCCAGGACAACAGAGCACACTAATCCCTCACCCTTCAAGGGTATAAAGTATGTGCTACCTGAATCCAAAACAAGGACTTTAAGAATCAGGACTCCCGCTTATTCTTCCCAGTTTTGAAAGGAAGCTGGTTAGCCAGCCAACCGTCTCACTTCACTAAAAAAAATCTTTTCTTTTGCTTTTTGAGGCAGGGTCATCCTATAGGCACAGCTAGCCTGGAACTATGTAGACCAGGCTGGACGTGATCTCACAGGGATTCACATGCCTTTGCCCCAAGGGTGCTGGGATTAATGGCATGCCTCACCATGCCTGGCCTTCATATAAATTTTCGTATGAAGCTTAACAATACTATTTTCACTATAATTTTTCTAGTGTCTATTAATACTTTTCAGTTTAATGCTTATTTAAAAATAATTTATGCCATTCTTGAGACAGGATTGTTTTGATCTATCCGTGTATATATCAGAGCTACTTAGACACAAATTCACCAAACATTAAATTTGGTGACTTGAGTGGCAAAATTGTGGATAATTTCCTTTCATCTTTATACTTGTCCTTTTGTTTTGTGGGGTTTTTTTTGTTTGGTTTTGGTTTTGAGACAGGTGTCCCTGTAGTACCAGCTGATAGATCAGACTGGCCTCAATCTCAGTATCTGCCTGCCTCTGCCTACCGAGTGCTGGGGCGAAAGTCGTGTACCACTGCATCCAGCTTATCCATTTTTTTTTTTTTTGAGACAGGGTCTCCCTGTAGCCCCAAGCTGGCCTGGAACTTGCTATGTAGACCAGAACTGGCCTCAAACTCACAGAGATCTGCCAGCCTCGGCCTCCTGAGTGCTGGGACTAAAGGCGTGAGCTACCATGTCCAGTGGGTGTGCACATGCCATGTGTATGGAGGTCAGAGGACAATTTGCAGGAGTGAAGCCTCTCCCTCACCATGTATGTGGTCCCAGGGACTGAGCATACATCTTCAGGACTGGCAGTAAGCACCTTTACCTGCCAAGCCATTTCATCAACGCAGTACTCAGCAATTTTGACTGGACATTTTATCAAGAGCATGTTCTTTTTGTTTTTAATTTATTCTTGCTGGCTCTACCACCTGTTTACTAGAATGTAATGGGGTTTTTTGGGGGGGGGTGTTAATTACATTTATTAACTTGTGTGGCATGCCTGTGAAGGCCAGGAGACAACATGTGGGAGGGAGTTCTCTCCTACTATTTGGGTCTCAATGATCAAATTTAAGTTGTTAGACTTAGCAGGAAGCACCTTTACCCACTGAGCCATCTCCTTGGCCCCATGTTAGTGTTTATTAAAAATAAAACCAAGCCAGGCGAGGTGGTGCATGCCTGTAGTCCCAGCACTCGGGAGGCAGAGGCAGGTAGATCTCTGTGACTTCAAGGCCAGCCTGGTCTACATAGTGAGTTCCAGGACAGTTGTAGAAATAATAAATAAATAAATAAATAAATAAATAAATAAATTGAAAACTATTACTTTTATAAGGGGAGGAAGGAGGCTGCAGAGGTGGCTTAGCAGTTAAGAGCACTGGCTGCTCTTGGCAGAGGACCCAGGTTCAATTCCCAGCACCCAGATGGCAGCTAACAACCATCTAAAACTCCAGTTCTAGGGATCCACTCTCTTCTGTCCTCCATGGGCACTGCACAACACAGGTAGACTCACATACATGCAGACAATACAGTTATACACATAAAATAAAAATAATAATTTTTTTTTAAGGGGAGAAAGAAGGGAAATGGCTCAGTAGATAAACCCAGCATTAGGGGATAGAAACCAGCATATCCCAACCAGCAAGCTTCAGGTTCAGTGAGATCCTGTTTCAAGGTAGTTAACAGTGACAGAAGATATTCCACATCCTGCTCTGGCCTCCAAAGGCACACACACCCACATGCTCACATGTATGTACCCCCACACACACACATACACACACATACACAAAGGTGGAACCAGAAAAAGAAAATAAAAGTCATCCTCTGTCTAAAGACAGAGGCAGCCAAGAGTGAAATCAAGTGCACTCTCACCTCAGGGATAGGCGAATTCAGCCCAGGAATTTTCAGATTGGGGTAGGATGGGGGTGGTCCATATCGCTGCATGGCAATCAGCCACGGGGGAGGGACCTTGTGGGCATTCTGTGGAAAAACAGAATAGTAAGATATTACCTACTTTCCCTACCCTGTCTCGCTCTTCTGCCCCCATTCTCACCCTCCCTCCAGCTTCCTTGGGCATCCAGTCAACACTTACTGGTCCTACTGGCATCCCCAAGGAAATCCGCAGCTCATCAGATAGATCTCCTGGCTTTTTCTCCTTCAGTCGTGTCTCAAACTCCTTCCCCTGAGGAAAAAGCACAGCATGCTCTATTGGAGCCCCCAGACATCCACTGAGAGCTCAGTGGCATGAGAACATGAGAACAGACAGAAAGGCCAATTCCCATCAGATAGAACATCCCATAAGGGCCTGTCTCCTACTCGGACTCTGGCTAGAGTAGGGAAAGGAAGGAGATTAGACCCCTTGCCACTGATGCACTTGGACAAAAACACCAGCTGAAGCACCTGCTTTCTGGCTCACAAGTTAGGGCACTGGACAGTCCTTGCCAGCATCCTTCTACCTCAAATATCCTTTGATGCCATGGTGATTAGCATTTCAAAGAACAGGAAAAAATAAAACTTTCTCCCATCCCAAATATTACGTTTCTGAAAAACAATTCCCACTTGGCCATGGTGTCCCTAAACCACCTACCGCAAACACCATTCAAATGCGTAGTATCTCTCTTCTAAAAGGACCTTCTTTTAACCTATTGCACACTGTCTCACTGAAAGGCAGGAATGGGCAGTTTCTAAGGCTGGGGGCCACTGTACCAGCTTTGCAAGCATCTCTAACCAGTCACAACACCAAGACTCAACCTTGCCCTCCCTCCCAGTCCCTCGCCCAAACCTCATAGTATAGGTCCCCATGGATGGTCAGCTTTGGCTTGGTCTGCCACTTGAAGAAGGCATCATGCAGTTTCTGGTAGTCAATATCAATCTTCCCCATCTTGGGCCGAACCTTCTCTCGCATTTTGGACTTCATGGTCTTTTGTTCTTCCTGTAGAAAATGGCAGAAGACAGAAGTTACCAGGTATTCACCAGTTCTTTGGTAGAAGATCTGGTTCCTGCTCAAGGGATATCTCGTTTGTCTCACTCTGAAAATTATGAAAATGCACCCAGTTCAAACCCTTAAAAATTCCATAATCCAGTGATCCGGGGAGGGTAGTTCAATGCGTGCCAGAGCACCTGCTTAGCATGGACGAGCTCCTGAGCTCAACCCTAGCACTGAAAAACAACACAATTCCTGCTGAACAAAATAGACTTAGTATAAGAAATCAGCCTCAGCTCTTTATGTCCACAAATTTTTTTTCCAGGCAGGGGTGGCACATGCCTTTATCCCAGCACTCAGGAGACAGAAACAGGTGGAGCTCTATGAGACAGAAGCCAGCCTGTCCTACATAGCAAGTTTCAAGTCAGCTGGGGCTACAGGGAAACACTGCTTTAAACAAGCAAATAAACAAACCCAAAATAACAACAAATTAACTTTTTTTTTGGTGTTTTTGAGACAGGGTCTCTCCATAGCCCCAGCCGGCCTGAACTTGCTATGTAGACTAGACTGGCCTTGAACTCACAGAGATCCTGCCTCTGCCTCCCAAGTGCTGGGATTACAGGCGTGGGCTACCACGCCTGACTAACAAATTACTTTTTTTTTCTTGGTCTTTTTGAGACAGCTGTCCTGGAACTCACTATGTAGATCAGACTGGCCTTGAACTCACAGAGATCTGCCTGCCTCTACCTCCAGGGTGCTGGGATTAAAGGCGTGCGCCACCACGCCAGGCCCTGGATTTTTTTTATGCCATGGACAACTAGTACTCAAGGTATTTATTAAACTGAGGCCAGGTATGGTGGCACCTGCCTTTAATCTCAGTACTTAGGAGGCAGGCAGGTGGAGTCCTGTGAGATTGAGGCCAGCTTGGTCTACATATAGAGTTCTAGGCCACCTGGGGCTACAAGGAGACCCTGTTTTAAAAAAATTAAATTAAGGGGCTGGAGAGACAGCTCCACTGTTAAAGAGCACTGACTATTCTTGCAGAAGACCCAGGTTCAGTTCCTACCACCCACATGGCAGTGCACAACCATCTGAAACTCTAATACCAGGGATCTAATGCCCTACTCAGGCCTCCCTGAACACATGTAGTACAGTTTCATACATACAGTCAAAACACTCATATGCATAAAATAAAAGTAAATCTTTAAGGAAAATATTTAACTTAAAAAGCTACACAATCAAGCCAGGCATGGTGGCGCACGCCTGTAATCCTAGCACTTGGGAGGCACAGGCAGGCAGATCTCCGTAAGTTGAAGGCCAGCCTGGTCTCCATAGCGAATCCAGGCCAGCTGGGGCTACAGGGAGACCCTGTCTCAAAAAGAAAAAAAATTAAAAAGTTACAATCATCATTTGAGTCTCTAGTCACAATAGTATCAGAAAAGGTGAGCTGACTAAGCGAAGGCAGAGGGAAAAGAGAGAAGACGAAGCTACCTTCAGTACCAGAGGTCTTGAAATGGAGCAAGAGCAACACTCAACAGACCCAAGGTCTGTCTTTCCTGTGTCCTACAGTGCAGACTTCTAAACCGGAAAGAGATAGACTAGCAACTGGTGGTTTGGGGAAACTAAGTCCTGTTCTAAACGAAGGGTATTTGTGGCTGAACCCATTTGTGCCCCAGCCTGGCCTCACCTTCTCCTGGAGGGCCTCCCGCATCTCCTGAATGCCTGTGCGTTTGATGAAGTCTGGCAGCTCAAAGGGGGGCTTCTCAATGCCCCGTTTGCCCTGCAGGTACTTCCGCTTGAAACACCAGTGACGTGGCACAGGAACAGAGTTCCGAGTGGCCTTGAGGTGAACTAAGAGCTTAGGGTCTTGTGCTGTCACATCATGCATCTCCACAACATCAGGCCGAGCCACCAGCTGGAAAACATTACAACCCTGTGTCTAGAAAGCCCATTCCTTAGCTAATACTGGTCTCTTTCTCAAAGGACCCATACCAAGCATTCTTCAAAGCCCTCCAAAACAAACCCACATGGAGGCAGAGTGCGTTGCACATGGTTTCCCAACCAGGCTCCAGATTTGCTGGGTCATGTCAGGTCTCACCTGCTTGAGTTCTGCCACAGTAAAACGGTTCATTCGGCGCAACTTCTTTTTGGATAACTTAGGGGCTTCTGGCTTCTTTTCCTAGAAGAGAACGAGACCATCTCTTCAGGTAGAACTCGGGTGGGAAACCCATTGCCCAGCCCACCTCCATCCTAAGCCATGAAAGCAAGCTCCGCACCACGTCCCTGAAGGCAGCACATCAGCCACCGAGGCCTTGCATCTCTCCCCAGCTGTGAGGTGGGCCTGACCTGCTCATCATCACTGCTGTCATCATCACTGTCCTTGTGCTCCTCTTCAAAGCCCTTCTTCTTGGGGACAGCAGAGTTCTCCATTTTGTCGAGCTTCTCTGGCTCCTTCTCTTTCTCTTTCTTCACATCATCAGTTAGCTGAGGAGAAAGACCATGTAGAAATCCCATTCCTGAGAGCCCCCATTCCTGACCCGTGTGGAAACAATGCCCCTGCAGCCCTTTCTCAGTCCGACCTATGTTCCCCCTTGAGATTGGCCCCCTCAGAGCACACCGATTAATCTACCTTGAAAGCCTCGAAAATTCTCTTGAAGAAGATGAAGTTGGGCTCGTAGATTTCAGGTTCTTCAGCCACATACTCGATCTCAACGTCAGCGGCAGGGGAGTCAGAGCCTCGGGACCTGGCCGAATCCTTCTCTCGGTCTCCAGAGCTCTCGGCAGATGCCGCCCGCACTCTCTGGGGCTTTTTCTTCTTCTTTCGGTTCCGACGCTTCCGGTTTTTCTATCAAGACAGGAAAGACCACCCAAGTCAGAACCCCAGGCCTGCCCTCACCACTAACGGTTCAACACCCAAGGCTTTATCTAGGAGGCCGAAGCCAAACTCTTGCCTCAAAAGCTGTGTACACTTGGGTAAGTTGCTGTACCTCCTGGAACCTCAGCCTTTCCAGCTGTAAATGTAGAACTCGGAATTTAAAGGGATTTATGGGAATCAAATGGAAAGTATCTGCCAGACACTTAAGATGGAAATGGGCAGGTCCCAAGGCCCCTCTCCAGACAATCCTTCCAGAAGAGTTCCATCACATACCTCTTTTTTGGATATGGACACCGTATCCTCCTCAGTCTCTGATGCTGACTGGCCCAGGGATGAGCGAGTATCTGTTTCCATTTCCTCTTCCTCTGTCAGAGAAGGAAGTGGCAATCAACTCTCCAAACAGTGCCCCTCCCAGGCTCACAATAACTTCATAATCAATTTGACACAGGATTTCATGTAGCTCAGGTTAGCCTCATACTCAGTTTGTGTAGCCAAGGATGACCCTGAACTTCTGATTCTCCTACCTCGACCCCCAAGTGTTAGAGGTGTAGGGATATACTAACACTCCCAGTTTTCACAAGCACTTTGGACAGCAGCTGCTCTCTACACCCTTCTCTTCTCAGGGACAGGACAGAGGCAGAAGGATGCAGCCCCAGTGCTCCAGGTTTGTGCTGCGGCTGCAGGGCACACCACTCACCCTGCTGAGAGTTCATCTCTTCCTGACGGCTCTCCTTCAGCTGCAGAATCTTTTCCAAAGCCTGTGGGATCTTGGGACCCACAGAGGGGTCATCCATCTGCCAGAGACAACACAGTCAGAAGGGGTGAATCCCAGTGCTTTCCTCCTCCATCTCTTGTACTAGAAAGGCTAACTGGATGATGTACACAGTAGGCAGTAGGACTTAACAAGGCTTCAACAGGTTCCTTACCCATCATAGGTAGAACCCCAGACTTCTGCCCAAAATGTCTCCTAGGTCCCTCTTCTCTATCCTAAACACATTTTAGGTAAATCTGATGCCTAACTGCACCCAAGAATGTAAATCCCCCCACAAACCTCACAGACCCCTCTAAAGTCCTAAGAGTCCCCTTTCAAGTCACAAGTCACACTTTTCTGACCCTTCAAGAAATCAGCAGTCTCACCTCTCTGTTCTCATCTCCAGGGGGTGGTGGGGGACCCCGAGGCCGAGGAACAGGGGCCCCCATTGGCAGGACAGTGGGAGTGGGGCCCACAGGGACTACTGGAGCAGCAACTGTGTGAAGGAGAAACCCCATGTCAGATCAGACTCCTTTAAGATAACTGTCTCCTTGCCTGGAGCCATGGTGGTGGGGGCCATGCTGATGCAGCACTAGTGGTGGGGGCCCTGGTGATGGACACCTTGGTGGTAGGGGGCCTGGGGGGCAGGAGGTGAGGAAAATGGAGCCTGGGAGTACTCTCAGGATGCTAGGAATGCTTTGGCTCTTGGTTCACATGCTGGTTGCATGGGTACATGTGGTATGTGAAAATTTATGACCTATACATTTGTTATAGGTACTTTTTCTTCTTTTTACTTTTGGTATTTTAAGGTCATATAGCTCATGACCCTCCTGCCTCAGCCTCCTGACTGCTGGGATTACAAGTGTACACCATCATACCTGTTCTTCCAAGTAATTTTTTTTTTTTTTTTTGGTCTTTTTGAGACAGAATCTCCCTGTAGCGCCAGCTGCCCTGGAACTCGCTATGTAGACCAGGCTGGCCTTGAACTCACAGAGATCCATCTGCCTCTGCCTCCTGGAGTGCTGGGATTAAAGGTGTGTGCCACCACGCCCAGACTGCAAGTAATTTTTTAAGTTTTTTTTTTTCATTTTTTCATTTATTATTTTTATTTTATGTGTATGCGTGTATTGCCTGCATGTAGGTAAGTGCACCCATATCGTGCAATGCCTGAGGTCAGATGAGGCTGTCAGATCTCCTGGGACTGGAGTTACAGTTGTTAGCTGCCATGTGGGTGCTAGGATTCAAACCCGGGTCTTCTGTAAGAACAACCAAGCGTTCTTAACTGCTGAGCCATCTCTCCAGCCCCCTAGTTTGTTTGTTTTTTTTTTTTTAATTTTATGTTGGGCATGATGGTATATGCCTTTAGATTCAGCACTTGGGAGACAGAGGCAGGTGGATCTCTGTGAGTTCAAGGCCAGCCTGGTCTACATAGTGAGTTCCAGGCCAGCTGGGGCTACAAGAAGACCCTGTCTCAAAAAAAAATAAAAAAAAAAATTTTCAGTGTTTTGCCTGACTGGATATAGGGCACCCATGTTGTACAGTGCCTGCGGAGGCCAGGTGGTATTAGATCCCCTAGAACTGGAGTTACAGACACTTGTTAGCCACCATGTGGGTGCTGGAAACTGAACCAGGGTCATCTGCAGGAGCAGCCAGTGTTCTTAATAGCTGAGCTAGCTCCAGCCCCACATGTAATTTTTGAAATGTGACATACATAGTTGTCCCATGATACCCATAGGGGCTTTGTTTCAGGATTCCACCCTAATATTCAAATCTCAGGATGTTCCAAGTGCTTTATATAAAGCTGAACAGTATCCACATATAACCTATACCTAGTTTCCTGATTTTGATTTTGTTTTTTTAAATAATTTATTGAGAATTTCATATAGGCATATAAGGGGTTTTGATCAAATCCATGCCCACTCCCTCCCCTCCAACTCCTCCCATATCTCCCCATCAATTTTTTCTGATTTCATGTCCTTTTTTTTTTTTGTAAATGGGGCTTTTTGCTACTAACATTCCCACCTCTAAAGAGGTAACCCTAAAATCTTTTAGGGATTAGGTAAGAGCTCCCAAATACTTTTGACGTTTCTGGCCTTTGGAACAGTGTGTTGTTAAGAGGCCCAAGGACATTTTGACTTTTAGCCAAGAAACTGGGTACTTTTCTTTGGGGTCTTCTTACACTAACAGCCTAGCCAATTCCTACCTTCTATTCTTATCATACCATCCTCTAAAGAGGTTACCCAGCTTGCAGATAGGGAATAGGGACGCAGACCGCTCTCTGGCTTCTTCCATGCTGAACAGTGATGCAGGGTGAGACAACTGGGGTACCCCTTCGGTGGGTCTATCTAAGACTCCCAAATTGCATAACTCTTATTATCAAGTGGAGGTAGGCTCTAGGTGCTCTCAGGCAGTCCCTAGATTTCTCAGTCCCTAAGTCAGAGGGAGGCAGGAAGAGGCACTCTCTTGTGGTCTGCTAAGATCCCAGCCGCTACACAGATGGAGGTGGAAACCCACCCCCCTTTCCTGGGCTTTTTAACTCTAATACCTAGTACAGTGCAAATGCTATGTAATAAAAAGCTGTTCTATTTATGGAGGCTGGAGAGATGGCTCAGCGGTTAAGAACACCAGTTGTTCTTGCAGAAGACCCAGATTCGAATCCCAGCACCCACATGGCATCTAACAAATGTCTGTTAACTCCAGTCTCAGGGGATCCGACAGCCTCTTCCATCCTCCACGGGCATTGCACGACATGGGTGCACTTACCTACATGCAGGCAATACACGCATACACATAAAATGAAAATAAAAAAATTTTTAAAAAGTTGTTCTATTTAAAGAGTTTTTTTTTTCTCTTTTTGAGACAAGATCTCCCTGTAGCCCCAGCTAGCCTGGAACACACTATGTAGACCAGGCTGGCCTTGAACTCACAGAGATCCGCCAGCTTCTGCCTCCTGAGTGCTAGGATTAAAGGCGTGTGCCACCACACCACCTACTTAAAGATTTATTTTTATTCATGTGCATGCTTTTGATGAATGTGTGCCACATCTGTGTGGGTGCCCATGAAGTCCAGAAGAGGGAGTTGGATCCTCTGAAACAGGAGTTACAGGTGGTTGTGAGCCCCCCACCAACGTGGGTGCTAGGAACCGAACTAGAAGAGGAAGCAGTCTTAACCTGAGACATTTTTCTACTCACAAGATTTTTTTTTTTTTAATTTCACGTGTATGAGTGTTTTGCTTGTGTGTGTTTAAGTGCAGCACTTGCATGCAGTCCCCACAGCAGCCAGAAGAGGGAACTGGAGACCTGGCTGCTTTTGTTGAGGACCCAGATTTGATTCCCAGCACCCACCCAGCAGCTAACAACTGTCCATAACTCCAGTTCCAAGGGATCTGATACACTCTTCTGACCTCCACAGGCACTGCATGACACGGGTACACTTACATACATGCAGGCAATACATTCATACACATAAAAAGAATAAAATATTTTTTAAACAAGAGGGGATTGGATTCTCTGGAACTGGAATTACAATACAAACAGTTGAGAGCTGCTGTGTGTGGAGAACTGAACCTGGGTCCTTTTCAAGAGCAGCCACTGACACTGGGTATGTGTGTCTATGAGTACATTCAAGTGTGAACGCAGATCCTTATGGGGTCCAGAAGAGGGTGTCAGATCCCTGGTGCTGGGATTTACAGGCAGTGAGCCACCTAACACGGATGCTGGGAATTGAATTTTGGTTCTCCACAAGAGTAGCACTCAATCTTAACTGCTGAGCCACCTCTCCAGTTAGTGAATGCTTAGGTGCAGAACCCAGGATACTCAAGTGTCTACTACCCTTAAAAAAGTTTCTAGGCCCAGCAAGGTGGCACACACCTTTAATCCCAGCACTTGAAAGGCAGAGGCAGGCCAGCCTGGTCTACATAGTGAGTTCCAGGCCTGTCTTGAAGAAAAAACAAAAGTCTCTGAAGTGCCAGGGTACAGCTGAATGGTAGAGCACATGCTCAGTATTCTCAAGGCTCCAAATTCAATCCCAGCAGGGAGAAGAAAAAAACTTGGGGGCAGGGGGGAGGGAGTTAAAGATTTTTTTTAGATTTACTTTTATTTATATGTATATGTGCCTACATGAGTTTGTGTCACCATGTTCATACAAGTGCCTATAGAGGCCAGAGAGTATCAACTCCATTTGGAGTTGGAGTTACAGACGGTTGTGACACCATGTGGGTGCCGAGAACTGAACCTAGGTCCTCTGCAAAAACAATAAATGTTCTTAACTCTAGTCCCTGGATTTTGTTTGTTTTTTTGTCTTTTTGAGACAGGGTCTCCCTGGCCTGAAACTCACAATGGAAATAAGGCTAGCCTCGATCTCACAAGAGATCCATCTTTAATTCCAGCCCTTGGGAGGCAGAGGCAGGCAGACCTCTGTGAGATCGAGGTCACCGTGGTCTACATAGTGAGTTCCAGGCAGGTTGGGAATAGGGAGACCTTGTCAAAACAAAACAAAGCAATAACAAAAACAAAAGATAGGATCTCAAGTAACCCAGAGTATATAACCTAGAATGACCCTTGACCTTCTTTTTCTTCCACCTTCCAAGTAGTGGGTTTAACAGGCATGGGCCACCATGACCAGATAAAAAGAAATATTTTTAAAATCGCCTTTGCCCTACTTCTACTCCACAGTCTTACCTCGAGGTCCCAGAGGAGTGCGAACACCAATCTGACCCATGTCTTGAGGCCGTGGGACTGGAGTGCCCATCTTGGCAATCTCCTGCTGTCGTTCCTGCTCTAGTAACACAGCTGCCTACAGAAAGGAAGTGGGAACAGAGATTCAGAGTTGGCACAGAACCTGGCAAATGTGATCCTTCTGCCAGGTAACAAGCCCAAGGAGAACAATCAGGAGACACTCGGGTTTTGCCATGGCCTCCACACCTACAATTCCCTGCTGATAATCAAAACAGAAAACTCTCATCACAGTGGAAAATCCTGGAAATACAAGAAAAACACCAGGATATTTCTGGTTCCTAGAACAGAATTTACTATTTAGTCATATATTACCTCTACTTTTCAATGAGTTTTCTTCCCCAAAAGATGAACTATTTAGGAAGAACTATGAATTATTTTCTTATGCTTACCCCTTAAAATTTGCCACAACCTGGACAAAACCAGTATTTCATACATATTTCCATACTGTGTGTGTGTGTGTGTGTGTGTGTGTGTGTGTGTGTGTAGTACTGGCTTGTGTTTTGCTTTCTGAGACAGGGTCTCACTGTGTAGTCCTGGCTGCTCTCGAACTCAAGAGATTCCCCTCTGCCTCTGCCTCTCTAGTGCTGGGATTAAAGGCATGGGCCACCATGCCCTAAAGTTTTTGATGCTTATTTTCTAATAATACTCCTGAGTTACCCACTGAATAAAAATGATACAGTACATTATGGGCAGAACACCTTTTATATCATTTGCAAATCTATACTCATCACAGTCTAAATCAAGTAAGTCCACATCAACTATAAATGACTAAATAGCTCAGCATTCTCTGCAAGGTACTAAATGATGTCATACATAAAAACAGAAGGAGTCCTAACATACTATATGGATCCTATAATGGATTAAAAAGTAAATGTCATAGGTTCCATGGGTCATCATAGAGATTCTGCTACATACATACTCTTAGTCTGAGGGTTTATTAACCCTCTAAAAATTCAAAAATCATTTTTAGCTGATAGGATATATAAAATCAGGTTGCACATAGTCTGCTACACCTGGACTATAGGAAAAATGGAAATCTTTAAAAAGATATTGGGCCGGGCATGGTGATGCACGCCTTTAATCCCAGCACTCCAGAGGCAGAGGCAGAGGCAGAGGCAGAGGCAGGTGGATCTCTTTGAGTTCCAGGCCAGCCTGATCTACATAGTGAGTTCTAGGCCAACTGGGGCTACAGGGAAACCCTGTCTCA